>NC_140584.1:466181238-466611238 GCF_964204655.1 Triturus cristatus | reverse complement strand
GGGCGATGACGCAGGATTGAGGGCAGGCAATCATGTGGGGGTCCACCCAGGGCTTCACATGCAGTTATTAGTGCGCTGGATCTGAACTGAATGTTGCGGCACTACAACTCCCACAAGTCTCTACGAATTGAAGGCGGGACTTTGTATATATTTTGGGAGCTCGCCCACGACAGCACGAACTTTCCACATATCCCCTGACGAAGAGGAAACTCGAAACGCGTAGGGAGCAAGGAAAGCTGCATAACTTACCTACATGGGATACCTGTCCGTACCTGATGAAATAAAGGCTGGTAACCTTACGGCAAAGTCCGAGTGCGTCTCTATCTTGAGCTACCATGTGTTGATCCATTGTCAGGCGGAGGCTCATCCGCCAGAGACTGCACCACCCCAGGATTATGAGGGGGCCACGAGGAAGAGATTCACTATCCTTAAGTGGGGCGATGACGCAGGATTGAGGGCAGGCGATCATGTGGGGGTCCACCCAGGGCTTCACATGCAGTTATTAGTGCGCTGGATCTGAACTGAATGTTGCGGCACTACAACTCCCACAAGTCTCTACGAATTGAAGGCGGGACTTTGTATATATTTTGGGAGCTCGCCCACGACAGCACGAACTTTCCACATATCCCCTGACGAAGAGGAAACTCGAAACGCGTAGGGAGCAAGGAAAGCTGCATAACTTACCTACATGGGATACCTGTCCGTACCTGATGAAATAAAGGCTGGTAACCTTACGCCAAAGTCCGAGTGCGTCTCTATCTTGAGCTACCATGTGTTGATCCATTGTCAGGCGGAGGCTCACCTGCCAGAGACTGCACCACCCCAGGATTATGAGGGGGCCACGAGGAAGAGATTCACTATCCTTAAGTGGGGCGATGACGCAGGATTGAGGGCAGACAATCATGTGGGGGTCCACCCAGGGCTTCACATGCAGTTATTAGTGCGCTGGATCTGAACTGAATGTTGCGGCACTACAGCTCCCACAAGTCTCTACGAATTGAAGGCGGGACTTTGTATATATTTTGGGAGCTCGCCCACGACAGCACAAACTTTCCACATATCCCCTGACGAAGAGGAAACTCGAAACGCGTAGGGAGCAAGGAAAGCTGCATAAGTTACCTACATGGGATACCTGTCCGTACCTGATGAAATAAAGGCTGGTAACCTTACGCCAAAGTCCGAGTGCGTCTCTATCTTGAGCTACCATGTGTTGATCCATTGTCAGGCGGAGGCTCATCCGCCGGAGACTGCACCACCCCAGGATTACGAGGGGGCCACGAGGAAGAGATTCACTATCCTTAAGTGGGGCGATGACGCAGGATTGAGGGCAGGCGATCATGTGGGGGTCCACCCAGGGCTTCACATGCAGTTATTAGTGCGCTGGATCTGAACTGAATGTTGCGGCACTACAACTCCCACAAGTCTCTACGAATTGAAGGCGGGACTTTGTATATATTTTGAGAGCTCGCCCACGACAGCACGAACTTTCCACATATCCCCTGACGAAGAGGAAACTCGAAACGCGTAGGGAGCAAGGAAAGCTGCATAACTTACCTACATGGGATACCTGTCCGTACCTGATGAAATAAGGGCTGGTAACCTTACGCCAAAGTCCGAGTGCGTCTCTATCTTGAGCTACCATGTGTTGATCCATTGTCAGGCGCAGGCTCATCCGCCAGAGACTGCACCACCCCAGGATTACGAGGGGGCCACGAGGAAGAGATTCACTATCCTTAAGTGGGGCGATGACGCAGGATTGAGGGCAGGCGATCATGTGGGGGTCCACCCAGGGCTTCACATGCAGTTATTAGTGCGCTGGATCTGAACTGAATGTTGCGGCACTACAACTCCCACAAGTCTCTACGAATTGAAGGCGGGACTTTGTATATATTTTGGGAGCTCGCCCACGACAGC
Source organism: Triturus cristatus (assembly GCF_964204655.1). NCBI lineage: Eukaryota > Metazoa > Chordata > Amphibia > Caudata > Salamandridae > Triturus > Triturus cristatus. Next base: position 466,609,324 of record NC_140584.1, on the reverse strand, counting down.
ACGAACTTTCCACATATCCCCTGACGAAGAGGAAACTCGAAACGCGTAGGGAGCAAGGAAAGCTGCATAACTTACCTACTTGGGATACCTGTCCGTACCTGATGAAATAAAGGCTGGTAACCTTACGCCAAAGTCCGAGTGCGTCTCTATCTTGAGCTACCATGTGTTGATCCATTGTCAGGCGGAGGCTCATCCGCCAGAGACTGCACCACCCCAGGATTACGAGGGGGCCACGAGGAAGAGATTCACTATCCTTAAGTGGGGCGATGACGCAGGATTGAGGGCAGGCGATCATGTGGGGGTCCACCCAGGGCTTCACATGCAGTTATTAGTGCGCTGGATCTGAACTGAATGTTGCGGCACTACAACTCCCACAAGTCTCTACGAATTGAAGGCGGGACTTTGTATATATTTTGGGAGCTCGCCCACGACAGCACGAACTTTCCACATATCCCCTGACGAAGAGGAAACTCGAAACGCGTAGGGAGCAAGGAAAGCTGCATAACTTACCTACATGGGATACCTGTCCGTACCTGATTAAATAAAGGCTGGTAACCTTACGCCAAAGTCCGAGTGCGTCTCTATCTTGAGCTACCATGTGTTGATCCATATATATATATATATATATATATATATATATATATATATATATATTATCTACTGGCGGTCGCCAGTAGATAGTTATGGTTACAACCTAGTTTCCATAGGAAATCTCAAAATTCTATTTTGAATAACTTTGGCGCCGGTTGACGAATCCTCGCAAAATTTTCAAAACTAATGGGGCGCTCCATTCAGCTCCTACCCTGAAAGTCTCGGGGTGATTCGTCAAGCGGGGGCCGAGAAAAAGGGGGGGTCCCAAAACGCGTTTTCCCCATGCATTTTTCCATAGGACCTTTAGTCGCAGCTACAGCCCGAACGGCTGAACAGAATTACGTGAAATTTGGCAGAGAGGTAGCCATAAGGTCAAGGAAGTGCCTTTTGCAGGTTTGGTGTAAATCTGTTCAGTATTTCCTGAGAAAATAGCATTTAAAAGCATATCAATATCTATACGCGCCCACCGTGCGCACACGGTGCGCGCACCCTGCCGTGCGCGAGCGCAATTCTGATTGGTTGTTAGATGTCGGTAAACATTCGAATCTGTCGAAACCAGGAAGTGTCGGCCACCATTTTGTCTCTCGCAGTCTCAGGGGGTGAAAAAAAAGGTGGAGAACTTGAAAAGGGGGCAGAGTGGACAGTTCCTTACCCCCAAGCCTTGGTCAGGCGGTCACAGAAGGAACCCCAAAAATCGCGAGGTGCGCGCACGGCGCGCGCACGGCGAACCGTGGGTGCTCGGTGCGCGGAGCGCACCGAGCACCCACAGAGCACGCACGGTGCGCGTAAATTCACAAATTAACTGAAAAAACCATAGGTTTCACACACGTTATAGTTAGGAATTAGCATTTAAAGCATTTAAAAAACCTTGCAAATTCACTTAAAAAACCATAGGTTTCACACATGTTATAGTTAGCTGGACATTTCACTAGTGACGTCATCAACAGTGCATTGCGGGCGCGCGAGTTATAGTTAGCTGAACTAACTATAACGGGGGAATTTCAATGGTTTTGTATGAGTGAAAAGTCCAGCTAACCATAACGCCCCTGAAACCTATGGTTTATTAAGTGAATTTCTAAGGTTTTTTAAATGCTAATTCCTAACTATACTGTGCCTGAAACCTATGGTTTTTTCAGTGAATTTCAAAGGTTTTTTAAATGCTAATTTATAACTATGCCTACAGAGAAAGCACATGTGAAGAAAGAAGAAAAAACACACAGAAAGAAAAAATAGAAATGCAGAAAGAAGCAACAGAAGTCTTCAAAGACGCAGAAAAGTGCAGGAAGAAGGATAACGTGCAGAAAGAACAAGCAGAAGCGCAGAAAGAAGCCTTGTTTCAAAATCATCCTGTACCCTCAACTTTTTCAGACGGATAATGGTGGTGACTGAGTCTGACTAACCAGTCCTAGAGCCAGTGCTATGTTAAAAGACACTCAGAATACAGGGAAAACACCTACATACACTAGGGAACACTATGCGTTGGGGTCCGCCTGTGATCAGTATGACCTCCTCTGTAAGCCCCTAGTATATAATATGGCAAGGGATTAAAACTACCTCTTAAAACGCGCCACAGGGCGTGTTTGCACACGTCACCTCAGGGCCCGTCCCCTCACTTCCCCACTGTGTAAACACGCCCTGTGGCCGTTTTAAGTTGGGAGATTAAGTCCCCTTGAATCCTGAGGGTCCCTAGGGTCCAACTAGACCACTAGGTACCTCCAGTAAGCGCCACAGAGCTGCGTTGCAGAGAGATGTAAAAAGGGGCACGGCCTACACCACCTCTCTGCAACGCAGCGCAGTGGCGCTTACAAGAAGCACCTGGTGGGCTAGTTGGCCCCCAGGGTCCCTCAGGATTGAAGGGGAATTATTTCCCCAACTTAAAACGTGCCACAGGGCTTGTCTGCACACGTTAACTCAGGCCCCGTCCTCTCCCTTCACCACAGTGTAAACACACCCTGTGGCCGTTTTTAGTTGGGAGATTAAGTTCATTTGAATCCTGAGGCTCCCTAATGTCCAACTAGACCACTAGGTACCTCCAGTAAGTGCCACAGAGCTGCGTTGCAGAGAGGTGTAAAAAGTGGCACGGCCTGGACCACCTCTCTGCAACGCAGCTCAGTGGCGCTTACTGGAAGCACCTGGTGGGCTAGTTAGCCCCCAGGGGCCCTCAGGATTGAAGGGGAATTATTTCCCCAACTTAAAACGCGCCATAGGGCGTGTTTGCACACGTCACCTCAGGCCCGTCCCCTCCCTTCCCCACTGTGTAAACACGCCCTGTGGCCATTTTTTAAGTTGGGAGATTAAGTCCCCTTGAATCCTGAGGATCCCTAGGGGCAAAATAGCCCACTAGGTACGTCCAGTAAGCGCCATTGCACAGAGGTGTAAAAAGGGGCACGGCCTGCACCACCTCTCTGCAACGCAGAGCAGTGGCGCTTACTGGAAGCACCTGGTGGGCTAGTTGGCCCCCAGGGTCCCTCAGGATTGAAAGAGAATTATTTCCCCAACTTAAAACGCGCCACAGGGCGTGTTTGCACACGTCACCTCAGGCCCCGTCCCCTCCCTTCACCACTGTGTAAACGCGCCCTGTGGCCGTTCTAAGTTGAGAGATTAAGTCCCCTTGAATCCTAAGGGTCCCTAGGGTCAAACTAGCCCACTAGGTACCTCCAGTAAGCGCCACAGAGCTGCGTTGCATAGAGGTGCAAAAAGGGGCGTGGCCTCAGAACACCTGTCTGCAACGCAGCTCCCTGGCGCATACTGGAGATACCTGTTGGGCTAGTTGGCCCTCAGGGACCCTCAGTATTGAAGGGGAATTAATTCCCCAACTTACAACTGGCCAGGGGGCGTGTTTGCAGAGTGCTGCAAGGAGGGGGCGTGGCCTCCGGCGTGATGCCGGTCTTTTATTTATTTTATTTTTTTAAGAAGGAGGGCTGTGTGGCCCCCCTTCTTTTTCTAATTTACTGGCCCTGGGGACCCCAGGGCCTGCACCCTAATTTTTTTTGTTGAAAAAAATTAATTTGGCCCTCCCAAGGCCTTAATCGGCCCCGGGGACCCCAACCCCCGGGTCATGGCCTTTTTTTTTTTTTATTCTTTAGGAGGGGGCTGTGTTGCCCCCCTCCTCAGGCCACTTATGGCCCCGGGGACCCCATCCCCCGGGTTCGGCCTTTGTTTTTTATTATTTTAAAAAAATATATATTTATAGAAACACCTAGGACATGCTGGACAAACCTTATGTACCTATCACCATGACGATTTGCGTGCTATTCATTAAAAGGCGACTATGCATAGAATGAATCCACATGGAATGTATTTACCCCGCTAGTGAAGCTCTGACATGTCTGATGCCCTACCGTGCCTAATCCCGGCGCCCCCGCCGGTGGGTACTCTCCAAGTAGACACCCTAGTTGTTTATTTATACAAAAATGGGTAGCTATTGACGGGCACATTTAATATACACGCACACCAAGCCATTCAAAGGGGATTCGACAAAAATTCGACCAAACTATGCAAGAAACCCCCCTCACAGTTAATAAAACACACATCCATGTGTGTGTAATACTTTTTATTTTACTCTCTGGAAAGGAGACAAATCTCACTTGAGAGTCCCAGCGTGCTCCTGGCTGAGCCCAATGCTGTGTTACACCCACCAGTGCCCGCCGAGTGCATCACACCTCTGTGTTGTATTCCACCAGCTAGTGCGTATGCTATGACACTCTATAGCCCATGTGCACTGTAACACCACCCCGTGAATATGTCTTGCCACACTTGCCTTCGCACGGGTTATATTGCCCCATCTAACGTGCCTTCCTCGATGCCTATGTTATAACGCACAGCGCTATGCCATACATATTACAATCTGGGATCCATATCTTTGTTACAGTGCATATGCATTGTTACACTCCCCAGCACATATTTGATATTACAACTTTAGAGACTAGTTAGGTTACACAACACTGCCCTGTGCATATTACACTCCAAGGCGCATATCGCATTGCACGAGCTAGTGCCTGTGCTATCTCGCGCTCTCCAATGAATCTGTCATTGCGCACAATGTATTGCATATTATATTTCACGCCCCGGTTCCTCTTATATCACACTTTTTGGTGCATAGTTTATACCATATACTATATCTAGTTTTCATTTTCAATCGTGCTCTCAGGACTATGTTCTATATAACACTGCGTCGACCTACCCTTTTCACAGGCATTACATTTTGTGATGGGGGTGGAGGGTCAGGGGTTGTTTTTGCCAAGTGAGCTTGGAGTCACAGTCACAAACGTCCTCTTCTTCCTGAATAAAAGTGAGATTATGCTGCATACTTGTTCATATTTTAAGTAGTTCGCACAGACACATTTCTAATACCCACCTTCCCTGAACAGTTAGCTTGCTGCCCCATCCACCTCCTCCCTATCCTCTGTTGTCTGAATCCATGGACTAGCCTCCTCCCTCCTGCCATGCATGGTCTGATGTGCTGCCACTGCCCTCCATTTAGCATGATGTACCAGTCCACTCCTCCTGCCCTCCATTGCCCAATTCTATGGCCCATCATTGACCTCCTGCTTAGCCTCTGTGCTTAGCTTGCTGCCCCTATTCTCCTTCCCCCTGCCCTCCGATGTCTTTGTGCATGCCCCTGCTCCATCCTTTTTGCCCACCATGTTCCATGGACCTGCCACTCCTATCTACTCTGAGTGTTCTGTTGAGCTGCCACTCCCCTCCCACCTGCCTAGCATTGTCAGATGACTGTAACCTGTCCCTGCAACCTCCACCCTGCCTGTCCACATGCCATGCCCCTATCCCCTTCCTCCTGTCCTCCATGGTCCATTTTACTGCCACACCCTTCTGCCCTCCCTGGTCTGTTGTGCTGCAACTGCTCCTCCTGCCTGCCCCGCGCGGTCTGTTGTGAGGCCCCTTCCCCTAAACTCTCTTGTCTGTGCCCAGGTCCTGACCCTCCCTTCTATCCTCCATGGTCCTTTGTGCATGCCCCTGCACCCTCCTTCTTGCCCATCATAGCCATTGTGCTGCCACTAACACTCCCGCTTGCCATGGATGGTCTTCTGTGCTGCCATGGCCCCTCCCACCTTCCCGGTGTGGTCAGCTAGCTGCCCCTGACCCCCTCCCACCTTCCCTCCATGGTCTGTGTGTATGCCATCATAGTCTCATTGTTGCTCTCCATGGTGTGTCTTGTTTCTAGTGCCCATCCTGCCTGACCTCCATGGTCATCTTGCTGCTCCTGCCCTGCCCCCTTGCCCCAGCCCTCTGTTTCCATGTGCAGACCCCTATTCCCTCCCTCCTGGCTTGTCTGTTCCATTGTAATGCCCCTGATCCGTCCCTCCTGCCCTTTATGGTCTGTTATGCTGCAGCTTTCTCTCCTGTCTGTCCATTATGGTCAGCTAGCTACCATTGCCTCTTTCCCCTCTGTTCTCTGTTGCCCATGTGCATGGTCCTGTCCCCTCTCTATTGCTTTCTATGGATTGTTGTGCTGCACTCTCATCCCGCATGCGCTGTGTGGTGTATTGTGCTGCTGCAAACCCTGATGCCTGCACTGTAGGGTCCGTTTGGTGCACCTCTCCTTGTCCCTCCTGTCCTCTGTTATCCGACTCCATGTCCCTACCCCAATTCCTCCTGCCTACCATGATCCAATGTACCATACTTGCGAACATTTTGAACTTGGTAAGAGGGAGATTTTGAAAAAAAACTGGGGTATTAATTTTCCCCTTTGAGTTACATTGAAAAAGAGGAGATTGTAGACAGGAGACAGATCAAATAAAGCCCATTTGAGCTTAAAAACATTGGACGTTTCCTGGCTGAAACGGGTCTGGTGGCATGTATGGTTATACTACCACGGCCTCTTCCTTTTGTCCACAATGGTCTATTATATTGCCACAGCCTCTCTTGCCAGTCCTGTATTGTTGGTTTGTTGCCCCTGCCCCCCTTTCCACTGCCCTCCATAGTCTGTTGTGCTGCCACTGCCCTTCCTGCCTGCCCAGTGTGGTCAAATTGTTGCCTCTGCACTATCCTACCTGCCTTCAATTTTCAGAGTCCGTGCCCCTGGCTTCTGCCTCTCAACAGTATCCCAATGAACAACTAGATTGCTAACATTCTATATTTATTACAAAAGTGTGGAACACCTGACGTCATCTTGATTCAGCCAAAACTGTAATACCTAGAGTATTTCCTTTAGAAATTACATATATGAGAGGGTCTTATTTGCATCAAAATTATGGTTAGTGCTCTAAAAAACTAAAATGAGGACATATTTTCTGAGTTTTCAAATAGCGCCAAAGAATTATTTGTAATCTTTATGTTTTTTTATCCAGTTGACCACTTGATTAAATGTTGCACCTAGGGGAGAGGATGTGGTGTTACTTCCAGAGCTGCAGACTTTGCAACTGGGGAACCAGGTTGGAGTTTCTGTTCAGCTCAACATTCTGTGATTCTGGGCAAATCACTTAATCTCCCCATGTCTACAACCAAAATGAATTTGATCTTGTGTGATGTAACCAATGCTCATGTAAAGCACTCCAATACCTGACAAGTCTGCACTATATAAAACTGCAAATACACAAAAAATAAGTGTTTTGCACACTTCTGTCATTGGGCTACATGTGGGCTACATCTGGGTGATATTTGTGCTCCATTTGGGCCTTTTGTCTCTGGTGGCCATCTTGGGAGATTTATTTGTTATGAAGTTTCCTAATTTCCTCATGTACTGCAGTCTCCTCAGTAGGAAATGCTTTCAGTTTTTTACTTTGATTCCATCAAGAAGGTATTGAGATATGTCACACATTTGCCATAAATTCTGAATGTTAGCACTCTAGTTGCTCATTAGATCACTGTAGTAAAGCTACTGCTCACCACGGAAGTCTGCTGCTGGTATTAAAAGTGCATGTTTCAGTCTGCATATCAGAATTTTTTAATGAAATAGAAGAGAATTTGAGAAGTCACTCAAAATGTGCCCTAATTTTTCTTTCTTCAGCACTAATCATAATTTCTATGGCAAAATGAACCCCCTCATTGTGTTCCTTTTTAAATTAAATGTTTTAAGTGTTACCAGTTTATTCCAATCAAGATGGCTTCAGGTGTGCCATACTTTTGTCATAACTAAGACAGTAAGCGCTCTAGTTGTTCTTAAGAACACTCTGGGACATTCTGTCATTGGGCTATACTTAGGCTACATCTGGGTGATATTTGGGCTACATTTGGGCTCTTTTGTTTCTGGTGGCCATCTTGGGAGATTTATTTGTTATGAAGTTTCCTAATTTCCTAATTTACTGCAGTCTCCTCAGTAGGAAATACTTTCAGTTGTTTACTCTGGTTCCATCAAGAAGGCATTCAGATGTGTCACACATTTGCAATAAATTGTGAATGTTAGCACTCTAGTTGCTCATTAGATCACTGTTATAAAGCTAATGCTCACCAGGGAAGTCTGCTGCTGGTATTCAAAGTACATGTTTCAGTCTGCATGTCAGAATTTTTTTATGAAATAGAAGAGGATTTGAGAAGTCAAAATGTGCCCTAATTTTTCTTTCTGCAGCACTAATCATAATTTCTATGGCAAAATGAACCCCCTCATTTTGTTCCTTTGTAAATTAAATGTTTTAAGTGTTACCACGTTATTCCAATCAAAATGGCTTCAGGTGTGCCATACTTTTGTCATAAGTAAGACTGTTAGCGCTCTAGTTGTTCGTTAGAACACTCTGGGACATTCTGTCATTGGGCTATACTTGCGCTACATCTGGGTCATATTTGGGCTACATTTGGGCTCTTTTGTCTCTGGTGGCCATTTTGGGAGACTTATTTGTTATGATGTTTCCTAATTTCCTCATTTACTACAGTCTCCTCAGTAGGAAATACTTTCAGTTTTTTACTTTGATTCCATCAAGAAGGCATTCAGATGTGTCACACATTTGCCATAAATTCAGAATGTTAGCACTCTAGTTGCTTATTAGATCACTGTAGTAAAGCTACTGCTCACAAGGGAAGTCTGCTGCTGGTATTGAAAGTGCATGTTTCAGTCTGCATGTCAGAAATTTTTAATGAAATAGAAGAGGATTTGAGAAGTCACTCAAAATGTGCCCTAATTTTTCTTTCTACAGCACTAATCATACTTTCTATGGCAATATGAACCCCCTCATTTTGTTCCTTTTTAAATTAAATGTTTTAAGAGTTACCACTTTATTCCAACCAAGATGGCTTCAGGTGTGCCATACGTTTGTCATAAGGAGGACTGTTAGCACTCTAGTTGTTCTTTAGAACACTCTGGTAAGCTGCAGTAGAACACAAAGGAATCAACTGACAGTCTCTGCCCTTGTTGGATGTACGTGTTTTACTGAGAATGTCAGGCTTCATTCTCACATGACTGAGAAAGATAATGTGAATTTACAGAAAATATGCTCTCAGTTTAGCTTATAGATCACCTTCCAAACCTCTGTGGGAAAAGCATGAGAAAATAGTTTTCTCTCAAACATGATTCATGATATCACAGCAGAAGGCTTTTTCACAAGGTAAAATCACCTTAGAACACACCACAATTCCTAAAATGAGTATGGTACCATCAACAAATGATTTATAATGTAACTAAAGTCTTAAAACCTTCTTTTAACTGCAATGCTTTTTAATGAGGTGCTATCATGTATATTGGTCCCAAGATGGCTGCCAACACTTCTTGGATGAAGTGCTGACAGCCAATCAGATCTCACGATAGAAGTGTGGTTAGGCTCCGCCCAGATATATATGTGATTTTACTTTTGATATTTTCAGGAACTACTGAATGAATTTACACCATTTAAGCAAAAGGCACGAGTCTGAACTGAGGACTACCTCTTTGCCAAATTTCGTGTAATTCCGTTCAGCACTTCGGGCTGTAGCTGCATCAACAGGTCCTATGGGAAAATGCATGGGGAAAACGCGTTTTGGGACCCCCCTTTTTTCTCAGCCCCCGCTTGACGCATCACCGTGAAATTTTCAGGATAGGAGCGGACCGGAGCTGGCCAAAATTTTGGAAACTTTCGCGAAGATTCATCAATCGACGCCAACGTTATTCTAAATAGAATGTTGCGGATTTCCTATGGAAAATAGGTCCTAACTATAACTCAATTCAATTCAATTCAACAAATCTTTATTCGATTGTTACATCATGAAAGATACACTACAATAAAAGGAATAAAGGGTATATATAAGACAAAGACAAAAAGCCTCAAAACGGGACCAGCCCTTGAGGTCATGCTAAAACCATATGACAAAACATAGTGATCTTTCAATTTTAATAAGAAGTAAAAAAAATGTTTTATAAATTAAGACTAAAAATAGCGGGGCGTAGGTAAACTTAGATTTCTAAAGCTTAAGAAGCGACTGCCAGTAGGTAATATATATATATACATTTGTATATTTTAACTTACCTGAACCAACGTCCTTCAACTTCCTCAGCTCTGGACCTCTTCTCAACCAGATGCGGTAGAGCAGGCACCAATCCTAGTGCTGCTCTCATGCTGTAAGAGCAGTCCCAGGATTGGAGGGAGCGGTCTCACTCACGGCTCCCGAGGGCACTGGAGCCCTGCACTTACTCTGACCCAGCTGTCTTAAGACAGCTGGGTTAAAGGTTTAAAAATGCGCATGTGTGGCTGGACATCGCACGACAGACGGCCAAAAAGACAAGCGCACTTTGAAAAGTGCAACCATAGCCCACCCTCTTTCCTGCTACTGTCATTCAGCGGCAGCCCCTACCCCATCCTGACGCGAGCCTCAAGACGGGAGGATGAAAAATAAAATGGTAATGTATTACCATGTTATTTCTCATCTTTGGCGGGAAACTTAAGTGAGGCGACTCTCCTCCGCTCCAACGGAGGAGCGGCCCCTGATAAAGAAGAATAAATCCACATTCCGCAAGTTGCTAATAATGCATATAAATATAAATGCACAAAAAATCTAACAATTTCAGAGAGTGTGAACCACCCTCCTCAAATTATGAAGAGTCAATGGCAGACTCTAGAGGGGGGCATGCAGGGTGAGGACAGGCTCTTCTTTTGCGCTCTCCTGGCTTGGTGCTCCTGCTGATATGACAGATCTGACTTTGAATGCTGCAGGGCCCTGCATCGAGGTATTTTTCTCAATCTAGGCAGGGGCTGCACTGTCTGAGGATTCGGAGCGCCTTTCCAGCTTTTCCTCCCAATTATCCCTGATCTGTTTTACCCTGATCCTGAAGGCTGTCAATGGCAAGATCCCCCTGATAAGGGCCAGGTTCTACAGCCAGACACTGAGCTTCTCGATGATTTACCAGCATTTTGCAAGGAGTAAACAATAAAAAGACACACAGGTATGCTCGTACACCCATGCAGACATGCACTGACATTCAGCACATGGACTCAGGAGTACTCTGCCAACTAAAATCCCATCAGAGAATATCCTGTGTGGTGAATAGCAATGAAGATGATACACCTTATGTCACATATGTGTGGTTAATGGGGCAGAGTGTGATTGGTCTCTGCCAGTGGCGTAACGAAACTTGGGAGGCCCCCCCTGCAAAGTACATGGAGGGGGCGCCCTCTGACCCACTCAGGAGAGCTCAAGCTAGGGTACTGTGCTGAGGGGGGCCCCTAGAGCTCGGGGGCCCGCTGCATTGCAGTGTGGTACTGTAAATTTCGGAACCATGTTGGTAGCATGGTCCTACCATGCCAATTTTCATATCAGCGAACCGCAAATGACTAATGCGGTATGTATGAGTGTTTTCGTCATGTTTCCCTGATGAATTCATCGTGTATACGATACTACATATTAAACCCTCGGGTTCCATTTTAGAACGGTAACCATTTTGTGGTTGCCCTCACATAGGCTGCACACTAAGGCCATGCCTAGGCCTAAAGGACACGCAATCTTTCTGTGACTTCTTTGTGACCTGTGCAAACTGACTCCGCTGCCCGAGGTCAGTCCTGTCCGGCCGGTTCCTTTTACTGCGGCCAAATGGGATTAGCATCAGGGCCCGACACATCATAAAGTCGTGCATCCCACACGAACCCTGACTAATCTCTTTCACATCTGACTCTGTTTCCTACTTTATGGCTTGTTTTACGAGGAGGGGGTGCCCGTTTTTATTGGGGTCTGCTGATATCTGATGAGGGTTCTGAGCCTCGCTGGGTAAATAATTATGGTCTGACCGAGCTGAAATGTGGGATTCTTTGAAGCGAAAATATGTGAATGACCACTTGTAAAATAGGGGCGGTGTTGCCCAGAGCGTAATATTCTGTATATAAGAAAAGACTGGTTTTTGGTTCAGGGGCAGTCTCCTGAGAACATACACCGTGCTGTACTTCTCGGATACCTGTGATTGGTCTGCAGCCAATAAATACGATCTTTGACTTCACCTAGAAGACTCTGTGTTTCTGTAGTCTGAAACAGGAAGAACTCGAAGTCTTCGGGTGAGTCCCCTGGCACCGCTGGGTTGGTTCCGAAAAACCCAGTACTTCAGTTGGCGCCCAATGTTGGGCGATTTCAGCGGTACCGGTCCAAGCCAGAGGTTCGTGAGGAGCTTTGTGTGAAAATTCTGGAGGAAGGCCGCCACTTCATTGACCCCTGCATGTCGACGTGGTCCGAAAGTCTTTACTGCGAGGTTCTCCGCGTCCCGACGGCTACGAAGGACTGCTGCCCTGACTATCGCCCTGTTTTGGACCCTTGATGATTTGGTAGAGCGAAACGATTTAACGAGTCTTCTGGTGACGTCATCGATACCTCAGTTAAGTAAAAGTGGAGCGTCTCGCAGTCCTTAGTTTGGTTCTTAGTTTGGTATCCCTTTGGGATCGCTTTGATTTGGAACTTGCAAGTGCCAAAGCCGAAGGACTCGTGTATTCACAAGACTATCGTATTCGATAATCCTTTGAAGTTTGAAACTAGACAAGTGAGCGAAGATGCTTGGTTCTAGTACATTTGGAAATTGGTTTTGTCTGGGTTGTAATAAGGACTCCCGATTAGAGGATTCGTGTCCGGTTCCTCCAATTGGAACTCCAACTTATGAGCTTTATGTGAAACATGGCGTGGGCCCCATTACGTACAATGAAGTATGGATTCGATACACCAGGAAAGATGGTGATTTAAAATGGCCCCAATATGGTAGTTTCGACACAGAGATTCTGGATAATCTAGAGGTTAAATTATTTAAAAAGAAAGCCCGGCCGGTGATGTTTGATTCTTTCCGCCTATGGCGAAAGGAAGCCAAATAGAAAGAAATCAAATTAGCGAAGAAAAATAAAAGAGGGAAAGGTATGTCGATAATGCAAGCAGCTTTGCAGTTTAAAGATAATGAAGAAGAACAAATGAATGAGCAGTTGCGAAGGCAACGTAAACTAGTGATTGATAAATGTTACCCAGTTTTGCCGCCCCTTCAGCAAGATGCATCAAAAGAAAAGGAGAAAGATCCCCTAATGTCACATTTGCTGAGTTCGCCACCCCCGTATGCGCAGAGTGCTACAGCGCCTCCGCAACCTTTAAATGTACAGCCTCAAGTTAATTTGCCGCAAGCCTTCCCGCAGCCGCCAGCTCCTCCTCAGCCGGCTCCTATCCCTACAGTGCAGCCCTCTCACGGGCCGCCGATTTCGCTACCTATCTCTTCTGCGCTTCCTGCGACTTTACCTAGTACATCAGCTGCCTCTCTCGGCGCTCTTCCTGATACGACCCCTGTACCTGTATCCGCACCCGTTTTTCTTCCCTCTGTCTTTCCCCCTGTTCTTGCCTCAACTTCACCTTCTACACGACAACGAATAGCTAGTGCGGTCACTAGTTTTATATCGCCTCTCTTCGGGTCATCTAGTACGACCCCTGGTTCACAAAGTAAGCAGTTGCGTAGTCAGCTGCCTGGTTCTGAAGAGAAAGAAGTATTAGACCGCATGGCACATAAATGGATTGTTTATCCTTCAAGATATGATGTAAGGTCTGTTGTAAATGTTTTTCATCAATGGGAAGCACCAAAACAGAGATACGTTTTCGAGAAAATGTGTGAATTCCTCTGTGAGGAATTGGAAGATCATGGTTTAGACTCAAGCCCGCAGGAGTTGTGTCATGTACGGTTTGATTTTGAAAAAGGTATGATTGTGGGTCCCGATGTTGAGAAAGCAGTTGCGACTTTATTGTCTTTCAGGATAGAGGGTCCTTCTCAGTCACTGTTTGAACATGATTCCTCTGATAAAAAGGTTAAACAATACCCGATGAGAGAAGTCCCTCCGGTATGGAAGGACACTGTTGCAGCTGATGCCGCTCGAGGTATTGTTGCTGTGCCAGCTCATTTTCAGCGTGTTTGGGTACATGTTCCTTGGAAGCGATCTGAAGTTTTAGCCCTTAAGCAGACCTTGCCTGACCCCCGTAAAAACCCTGCAGGATATTATAAGGAGTTATCACAGACCGCAGAATCGTGTGTCATGAATCTAGCTGACATAGATATGTTGTTCAGGAATGTTGTTCCGCAGCCTTTATGGGGATCGATTCGTAATGCAGATCATGCTGCAGAACTAGATGACACATGGGCTAATATCATTGCTGCAGACACTAGACAAGTTGGTGGTGCGAAACCTCAGCCCTTAGTAGCACAACTCCCTGCTAGAATTATTACCTACATGAAAACTTTAATGCCCGCGATGCGTGTGAATTGGGATAAATTATCCGCATGCAAGCAGAAAAAAGATGAGTCAGTGTCTGATTTCTTCACCAGGTTTGAAGAAACATTTATCGACCACAGTGGTCAAGACATGAGTACGGAAGGTGGTCAACGGTTATATGTTGATAAATTCGTGCATAATTTGCTTCCCGAGTTGTGCAAGAAATTAAAAGATTCAGAGAGTTCTTGGGCTGTTTCCTCTTCAGCGCAAATACTGGCTACTGCACAGTATTACGAAAATAGGGATAAAGATGAGAAGGATAGAGCAGACAAGAAAACAAAAGAATTAAAGACGAAGGTTCTGTTACAGCAGGCCTACCCACCACACGGTAGTCAGAGTAACTATCAGCAACCTCAGCAGTTTCAAAGAAACATGCAAAGGTTCGAATATTCCCAACCGCGTGTTCCTGTAGGTCCCAATCAATGTTCGTATTGTAAAGAAGAAGGTCATTTTAAGTATAGTTGTCCTATATTGTTGCAGCGTACGAATAATGCTTATGGCACAAGAGGTAGAGGTGGTCAGCAAGCTCTCAGAGGTAGAGGGCGTGGAAATGTTCCCCAGAACGCGCGTCCTCTTCCGTCTCAAAATACGATGAATAGTTTTGATCAGCAAGCCAATGCAACTGGTAGGACGGCTCAGTATTATAATAACGACTATTATGCAGAAGATGAAAATGCGGAAGGTAATGATTACTAGGACAGCCATAGACAAAGAGAGGGAGTTGTTTCAGTGCCAGTGGATCAGAGTGGACCGTATGTCAAGGTGACTACAGCGAGTGTGTCAGAGCCTTTTCTATTGGATACTGGTGCTGCAAAGAGTTCTATTATGCACTCAAAACTCCCTGGCACGCCTTTGTCTGGCGAAATGAATGTTTCAGTAGGTTTTTCTGGCGCCCCGGTTAGGAACCCGATCACTAGTGCAATGCCCCTTTCTGTTGGACCTTGTGAGCTGAAAGCACCCCTTATCCTAACGACAGGTTGTGGTGAAAACCTGTTAGGATTGGATTTGTTAAAGAGGTTACATGCGACATTATATTGTTCTCCCTCAGGAGTACAACTTACACTGGGTAGGGAAGTGATTTCTCCAATGTATCTGTCAAAGAATAAACTGCCAGCTGAATTGTCGTCTCTTCCGGATGTCCTTTGGGCTACTGGTCCTAATGATGTGGGCCTCTTGGAAATACCGCCATATGTGGTCACTTTGAAAGCCAATGTTAAATTGCCACGCATTCCCCAATACAAGATCTCTAATGAAGGTGAGAAAGCGTTGTTAGCGATCATCTATGATTTGATTGAAAAGGATGTAATTGAAGAGACAAGAGGCAACGTTTGCAATAGTCCTGTTTTGCCTGTTTTAAAACGTACTGACCCTTCTCAGCCACCTGTTTACAGGTTTGTGATCGATCTTAGAGAGGTCAATAAGATAGTTGTGCCACAGTTTCCAGTTGTCCCTGATATAACTGCCTTGTTAACTATGATTCCAGCTTCCGCTGCTTGGTTCTCAGTGATCGATTTAAAGAATGCTTTCTTTAGCATCCCGATTGCAGAGGAGAGCAGGGATATTTTTGGTTTTAGTCTAGGAGGTCGAAGCTTCCGTTTTAAACGCGCTCCACAGGGCTACTGTGAAAGTCCATCAATATACAGTCAGGCTTTAAAAGCGCAGCTTGATGCAATTGTTTTACCTAGTGGTGCTACCCTTATTCAGTATGTTGACGATTTACTAGTCGCCGCGGATACTGAGGAGATTTGTAAAGAAGCTACATTGTCATTGTTGCGTCATTTGTCTACCTTTCATCACAAAGTGTCTCTCTCAAAACTGCAATATTGTCGACAAGAAGTGACCTACTTAGGTCATCTCTTATCGAAAGAGGGAAGAAAACTGACCCCAGAAAGAATTCAGGCCATTGCACAATTGAGCGTGCCAAGAACACAGAGAGAAGTGCGTGCTTTCTTGGGTATTACTTCATACTGTAGGCAGTGGATCCCGAGTTTTTCTTTGCTGGCAAAACCTTTGATAGCATTAACATGTAAAGATACCCCGAATCCCGTCCCGTGGTCTGAAGAGTGTCAGAAAAGTTTTTCAGAATTGCGTAATGCATTATGTTCAGCTCCTGTGTTGGGTACCCCCGACTACAGTAAACCCTTTACATTGTATGTTTATGAGAAGGAAGGTTGCGCATTGTCAGTGTTAACACAGTCTTTTGGAGACAAACAGCGTCCATGCGCGTATTTTCCGTCGACTTTGGATCCGGTAGCTAAGGCATTGCCGAGTTGCTTGAGAGCCACAGCGGCAGCAGCTGTGTCTATTCGACAGTCTGCTGGGTTAGTGATGGATAACACATTGATTGTAATGGTTCCGCATGCAGTGGACACATTGTTAAACAAGACCAAGACACAGCACTTAACTAGTGCTCGATTGTCAGGTTATGAGTTAACACTGTTAGCGAGTCATGTGCACATAAAGAGGTGCAACACGTTGAATCCAGCTACATTATTGCCGATTTCAGCAGACACAGATGAGATTGAACAGCATGATTGTCTGTTCAGAACAGAAGAAGAAACAAAAGGGAGAGTGGATCTTAAAGATACTCCCCTGGTTGAGAGTGATGGTACCTTATGGGTGGATGGTTCGTGCTTCAAGCTTCCGAATGGTGATACGACTGCTGCATATGCTATCACGACTTTGCACACGATTGTTGAAACTGCACGTATACCACATAATTCGGCTCAAGCAGCAGAATTAATTGCACTTACAAGAGCATGCGTGTTGTCGAAAGGAATGAAAGTGAACATATATACTGACAGTCAGTATGCCTTTGGCGTGGCCCATAGTTTTGGGCGCTTGTAGAAAGAACGTGGGTTCCTGACTTCGCATGGAACTAAAATTCAGAATGGTCAGTTGGTGAATGATCTCCTTGAGTCGTTGACCTTGCCGTTACAAGTTGCGATTGTAAAATGCAGTGCACACAAGAAGGTTACCGATGATATTGGTTGTGGCAATGCTTTTGCTGACGAAATAGCGAAAGAAACAGCAAAGGATGTTACAACTCGAATGTATGTTGCAGGCCCTGCAAGATGGGTTGGTGATGTTGGAATGTGTGAAGACACGATAGAGAGTGTGAAGTCCCTTCAAGCTGAAGCCACAGAGAAAGAATCGAGTATATGGAAAGAAAGTAAGGGTAAATTGGATGAAAATGGTTGTTGGGTTGATTTGTCAGAACACCGGCGATGGTTGTTACCTGATGCATATGTGCTTCCAGTGGTCACGATGGCACATGGAATGGCGCATATCAGTGTGAAAGGGATTTGTAAGTTGTTGGCTCCAGTATGGCAGAATGCTGGAATTCCCAAGTGTGCAGAGAATGTGGTCAAAAATTGCATGGTATGTTTGAAATACAATCCTGGTAGGGGAACCCCAACTCCAGCTGGTCATTTTGCACCTCCAACGTATCCGTTTGAGGTTTTGCAGCTAGATTTCATCCACATGGAAAGGTGCAACAATTTGAAATATGTACTTGTTGTTGTCTGCGCTTTTTCAAGGTGGATAGAAGCATATCCTCTAAAAGACAATACTGCCTTATCCACAGCTAAAGCCCTTGTCAAAGAATTTTTCCCTAGGTTTGGAATGCCAAGAATGGTATGGAGTGATAATGGGAGTGAATTTGTAGGTCGAGTGATGAAGAATGTATGTGAGGGACTAGGTATTAAGCAGAAATTCCACGCTGCAAATCACCCCCAATCAGCTGGACTAGTAGAGTGTTACAATGGCACTTTGAAACTTAAGTTGGCTAAGATTCAGGCGAGTTCTGGTCTTAAATGGCCTGATGCTCTGCCCTTAGCACTCCTATCAACAAGAATGACTGTGCATTCACGAGTGGGACTAAGTCCGTACGAGATTGTGTTTGGCCGTCTGGCCAATATATGGGGTGTGCCAAGACCGACAAAATTCAGCGAAATTGAACATCCAGTACTGCTTGATTACCTGTATGAATTGACAGCTAAATTGCGTGTTTTACACCAACAGGTGCATGATACTCTGCCTCAGGTCTCTGAAGCTCCAGGACACCCCATCAATCCTGGATCATGGGTGCTGGTCAAAAACTTTCAGCGGACGAAAAATGATGAGCCCCGTTGGACCGGCCCCCATCTCGTCCTTCTCTTGACGACATCAGCTGTTCGAGTGAAAGGGAAAAAGAACTGGATCAACGGCGTTCATTGCAAGAGGGTCCCTTTGCCTTTGCCTTACGACCAGTGGGTCCAGGAAGGGATCGCTGACTCAGAGACTGAGACTGTGCCTCGTTTTCTGCCGTTTAGCGATGCACGAGTAAAAGGAACGCTTTCTGAGAAGGAAAGCGATGACATTTTGCAAGAAGCTGTGCCACCGTCAATTCGATTGGACACTACAGAACCTGAACTTTTGTTTCAAGACCAAACAGTACCTGGGAAAAGCCATTACAATTTGAGGTCAAAGACTATGGACAAATAAAAAATTCCTTTCCCTTGCTATTTTTTTAATATTACACCTCTCCCATCTGAAGGACTTTTTTGATTTTTGTTTTTCGAACCACCATCCGGGTTCAGCTGTAGGGTCGCGGTGCCAAGACTTTGGGGTACAAGCCGGAGACGTTAGGTCAACGGTCTGGTTGGTCTAGGGAGTTCCCTGGACTGACAGGTGTACTCCTTAGCAGAAGACACTCATCCGCCGCGAACAGCACGATTAGAGGATGGAGTTTTTTGAGATGGAGAGACCCGCTGAGGAAATAAATTTTAAGAGCAGAATATGTAAAGTAATGAATAGCAAACGTTTTATAATATTATATCTGTTTGTACTATTTAGCATGATGATGTTTTCTGTAGGTTATGTATTATTGTCTTTTCAAGTGCCGTTTGCACCCACTATACAGCCCATACCTCCTCCTACTGTTTCCTCACACTCTTTCCACCCTCTGCCTGAACACGAACAAGCTAGACGTTCTGAGTTCGTAAACAATTTGTTTATTCAACTCCTGCACCAGCACCAACTATTTATGAACACAACAAATTGCTGGGTGTGTGGTTTGATGCCACATACCATTGATAAGGGGATCCCGTATCTAGTGCTGCCGTTTAGCTATAATGGGTCATCATGGGCATTCCAGACTATGTTTCTTTTTGCACTTGAGACCTATTCCCCACGACCACCGCGTTCCAATAGACCTAGCACGAACAATAAAGCCTTGATGAGAGGAGTTGCTGATATGAGTAGAGATATCGATGCATATTCATCTATTCCCAAGGATGAGTTGCGAGCTTATGTGGGTTGGAACGCGACGGGGTATAGCATTAGTCTGGGCGAGAAACAGCGTAAAAGTTCATCTCCGATTTGGGTCGTACCCCACATAGGTCGGTTCTGTTTACAAGGCAATGGTCAGAATCCAAGAGCTCAATTAGAGAAGAGTAACTGTGCTGAAACGTACATTTTTCCATCACAGTTTTCCCCTGCGTTTTTGGCTGCCAAGGGTACATACTTTGTTTGTAATGACCGAGCATATACATGGTTGCCCCCTGATTTCTTGGGCACGTGTTATGTTGCAAATTTGCTACCGCCGACATTTACTGCCGCCTCTGATTATCACAAGACCAGAGTTGTGAGAGGCGTTGCTAGTAAGGAGGATACTGCCGGTCAGGAAGCGGGAGACTTCTTCATGGGTTTCCTGCCGTTTTGGGGACCAATGGTCAATAGCAGGAACCTGAGACAACTGACTCGTGTAGTTGAATCCACTGTTAATGTAACGGCTGGTGCCCTTGGTAACTTGACAGCTGAGCTCCAAGCGGATCGCCTCATGACGTTGCAGAACCGTATGGTTCTAGAAGTCATACTTGCAGGCCGTGGTGGGGTATGTAAGGTTATCCAATCAAGCTGCTGTATTTTCATACCAGATAACGCTCCGACAGTCTATCAGGCCATTTCCAAACTGCATAAGATTTCCGAATCCATTAATGTGGATAAAGGAGACTGGTCGATGATGGGGTGGTTCTGGGGACTGATATCAGCTTGGGGATGGAAGATTCTAATAGTCACTGGGACGATCTTAGCCATTCTTTTCCTGTTCTGTCGATGTATACAGTGTGCTTCTGTAATGTGTAGCCTCTGTGTTACATCATGTGTAAGGAAACCTGTATCAAGGGACGAGCTAAGCAATAGGATGATGCTACAGCAACATCTTCATGACTTTATGAATATAGACCTGGACTCAGATTAGTATGAGTATAGTTATTGCCTATGTAAGGGCAAAAGGAGGGTCTGTGGTACTGTACATTTCGGAACCATGTTGGTAGCATGGTCCTACCATGCCGATTTTGGTATCAGCGAACCGCAAATGACTAATGCGGTATGTATGAGTGTTTTCGCGATGAATTCACCGTGTATATGATACTACATATTAAACCCTCGGGTTCCATTTTAGAACGGTAACCATTTTGTGGTTGCCCTCACATAGGCTGCGCACTAAGGCCATGCCTAGGCCTAAAGGACACGCAATCTTTCTGTGACTTCTTTGTGACCTGTGCAAACTGACTCCGCTGCCCGAGGTCAGTCCTGTCCGGCCGGTTCCTTTTACTGCGGCCAAATGGGATTAGCATCAGGGCCCGACACATCATAAAGTCGTGCATCCCACACGAACCCTGACTAATCTCTTTCGCATCTGACTCTGTTTCCTACTTTATGGCTTGTTTTACGAGGAGGGGGTGCCCGTTTTTATTGGGGTCTGCTGATATCTGATGAGGGTTCTGAGCCTCGCTGGGTAAATAATTATGGGCTGACCGTGCTGAAATGTGGGATTATCATCATGACTTTGCTCTTTCTTTGAAGCGAAAATATGTGAATGACCACTTGTAAAATAGGGGCGGTGTTGCCCAGAGCGTAATATTCTGTATATAAGAAAAGACTGGTTTTTGGTTCAGGGGCAGTCTCCTGAGAACATACACCGTGCTGTACTTCTCGGATACCTGTTATTGGTCTGCAGCCAATAAATACGATCTTTGACTTCACCTAGAAGACTCTGTGTTTCTGTAGTCTGAAACAGGAAGAACTCGAAGTCTTCGGGTGTGTCCCCTGGCACCGCTGGGTTGGTTCCGAAAAACCCAGTACTTCAGCAGGGGCTGCAGGGGCCTTTGTTACGCCCCTGGTCTCTGCGCTATTAATCTAACTGTGATGCAGAACTTAAAATGCTCTTACCTATGAGCTACTCTGTTACTAGTTCATTAGTTTATTATAAAGTTTATTTCGGGAAATTGATTCCTGTTACTACGAAAGTGAGCCTCTGTTGAATAATTCAGACACGGCTTAGCTGGTTCCTAGCATACTGTCACTCTGTTGTCAGAGGGGAGCACAGACATCTTCACTCTGATAGCCTCATCACCAGAATCGCCTACCACCACTGAACTTGGCCCTGCCTCACTCTTGGTTCAGGGATACCAGTACACTCCTTGTCCAAGAAGACATTTCTGTCCTCTGAGAGGGGTGGGGCGGGCAGGATGATTGACAAGTGCCAGTACTCAGTAGAGGTGAGTACCAGCCCGCTTAAAGCACTGGTGCCATCCCAAGATTTACTTGTTGAATAGTTAAGTGAGTTTGATTTTTTGTTAATGGCAATATTTCATGTATAGTCCAATATTAATATTCAACTACAACATTTGGTTGGACATGCCTAATACTGTCATAGATAAATAGCAACTCCCTTTTCGCCTCATTCTAAGGGCCTTATTCTGTTGACCAAGGAATTTGGGGCCATATATACAAGGAGGTGGAAGAGGTAGGCGTTAGCGGTCATGGCTTAATGCTTCACTCTGCCATTTCAGACACGGAAGGTTGCACCATATTTACAAGGATATGGTGCAGCCTTGTGTTTCCCCCTGCGCTGGTGCTACACTTAGCAGTGTAGCACCAACGCAGACACACTTGCACCATAGTACAAGTGTGTCTGCATGCAGGGGAGGATTGTTTATGTTTAGGAAGGTCTCCCTTCCTACACATAAACAATCCTGAAATGCAATTTTGACAGTTCTATGTGTGCTGCTGAATGCAGCACACATGGACGTTACAAAATTGAATTTCTTTTAAGGATTGTTTATGTGCAGGAAGGGGCACCTTCCTACACATAAAAAATCGAAGGCATTTTGCTTTTTCCATGTGTGCTGCACAAGGCAGCACACATGGACTAAGCAAAATGAGGAGAAATCAGGCATTTCTCCTTCTTTCACCAAGTTAAGACCAGGTTTTCCCTAGTCCTAATTTTGCCGATGCCTCCTATTTACGCTGCCCTTGTAAATAGGGGGCAGCGTCAAAATCAATGGGTGTTGGGGTGGAACGCCCACCACAAAACCCACTGTCCACCCCTTTTACGCTAAGTATAGCAAGAAAGGGGGTCTTATTTACAAGGCAGCGTTAAGCCAAGTTCAGTGGCTTAACGTTGCCTTGTAAATAAGGCAAAGCCCCTATTACAATAGGAACATCAGAGAATGTGACGTTCCCGTGGTGATAGGGGCAATTAACATATGCCCCTTGAAATCTTAATATTGCACCAATTTAACTGTGATGTGCGGCTTTTACTAGGTGTGACATCACCTCCCCACATCCAGTTCTGCGCCTCAGAATGAGAAATAACATGCTAATATTGGAAGTTTCCGCCGGTTCCAAAATTCTGAACTCAGACTGTGTGGTATTTTCCTTTCACGAACCGTGTGGGTCAAAAGTAGGGTATTACAGTAGTAGTTGAGCCAATATTTTATTGTTATTTTTTTCCTACATTGATCTAAATGTTCCTGAACACCAAGCTGTTATTTTGGGGTTTCCGTTTCAGTTTGTTACCATTATTAAATGTTATCATTAGAAGTAGTATTACATTTTAGTTAGGGTCGGGACCCCTTTGTACACCGAAGGGTGCAGCTGCAGTCAGTCTTTAGGAGTGACTAACAACTGACGGTGTAATGTATACCCTATCCATGTTCTTCGTATATGCTGTATTCATTAAGGATAGCGAGAAAACTGACTGGACTTTACTAATCGGGCTAGAGGAGTCCAGCCTTAATCCAAAATCCGTGCTAAGTAAACAAAACACCCCATCGCACACCAGGACACGAGGGAGGTTCATAGTTTATCCACTGATCTCAAACAATGCAGGTTGGAACAACACTTTGCAACATGAGACACCACCGTGTAAAGCGGGGTTCTTTACCCACCACTCCATACTGATGCTATAGCGTCACCCTGATAGAACCCCTGCCCTCGTGGCAGATGTTGTGAAATGCGACGCACGTGAAGCCACTGATAAGTGATAGATTTGCATCTCACTTCCTGGAAGGTGACGATCCTTCCCCACTGGTTGCTGCACATTGATTATGCACTTAGAATCCTCCAGAGCGTGCATGTTGTCCCTTTCTTCACATCCTTCTTCCCGAGCACGACTTGAATGCCTGTGTGAAATGAGTGGAGTGTGATCGGTGTCTCTGAATATTTTGACAGCTCTGTGTCTTAGTCTGTGTGACCACAGCATGGCGCTGAGCTGATTTGAAGAATAGACGGAAATCGGGTCTTAAATTCGGTCTTCTGGTCGAATTGCGAGGCGGAAGTTGCAAAGTATGCTTATTTGAAGGTTTGTCTGGAAGAAAAGCACAGTTGTGTCACTCACCATCTACATCAGCATCCCTACTCCGAGAGGAAAGCGCATGTGGCGAGGAGGCTTGAACGGCTAGATTGATGCGACAGCTTCCACGCGGGCGATTAAAAGTATTCACCTGTCTGGTCATGCCTCGTTCAAGCATGATTGCATTCTTATGAATCAAAATGCATTATCGGCCTTTAATATCGGGTGATAAATCATCGCGCTGCAACAATGCACATAACACACTGACATTTTATTTTATTTTGTTAGCATACTTTATCTATTCAAACATCACTTCTTATTCACAAGACCGATAAATAACTTCACGCCTGTATGCTCTGCAGCAAACCGGGCCCTGGAAGAGAGATGATACATGGTGAGCAAGTGCCTTAGATTTCCCATCACTAAATTCAATTATGACGGAGGAGCGTGCAGGGCAGGAAGTTGATGTTCCCATTTCATGCTAAGATATAGGACTTTCAGACCCTTTGTTCGATTCTGCAGGGTTTTTTTTAGGGAAAGCGTTGCAAAAAGTGTGAGTTGAGTTGCCTTTTGGTCCCTGCGACTATCAGTTCTCTGCTATGAATGTCTGGGGGCCATTATTGTACCCCTTAACTGACAGATAGTCATTTCGGCGTTCTCGCGCTATGTCTTTGGCCGGTTAATAGGGGAAGTGTGGCGCCCTTTGACCTCGTACCTGGCAAGCAAACAGCCATGCGGGCGCTCTTACCCGATGAGTGACGGGCGGATTCTTTTTTGTAATTCTCTTTTTTGTCCTCCCGTCCACAGGCACACTATTTACACAATCTAGGGGCATATCAACAAGGGCTTTATCTCTGCTTTTTTGGCTTTAAAAGCCAAAAAAGCAGAGCTAAAACTAGCCCCCTATCAACAACAGGGTGCTAACATGCAAATTTGCATGTTAGCACCCTTTTACTCTACGCTTCCCCTTGCATCTCTAATGAGATGCAAAGGGGGCGTTCCAGAGTAAAATAATAGGAGAAATGTCGCTAAGCGACATTTCTCCTATTATCAAGAATATCGCTAACCCAGTTAGAGACAAAAAAAGCAGCGCTAACCGCTGGTATTTTTCTGACTTAGCCATGATATCCCATGGAAGGAGGATATCATGGCTAAGTTTGTCTGTCCCTATCAACAAGCTAACGTGAGATTATCGCTGGGTTTCCAGCGATAATCTCCCGTTAGCCACTTAGCGTGAGGATTTTTATCGCTATTGAGATAAGCGTTGCTAATAGCCCGCTATCTCAGCGATAAAAATCAACGCTAGCCGGCGATAATTATCCTAGCGCTAAGTGCGCTTAGCGATAATTATCGCCGGTTGTTGTTGATATGCCCCCTAGTTTGTCTGCAGCAGGGACTATCCTTACACTAGTTGTCCCGCATCAAATTCAAGCGGACCTAAGTTCCCATTTCTCTGCAGACTGGCATTTGGGCTATACCGGCATTGCCATTACGCTGGGTAATAATGACCATGGAAATTTAGAATAAATGTAATAGCGAGAGGTGAGTAATACACACTACTGTTGCTTTTATACATGGAGACAGGACACTAAGATTGTACCACTGGGGATTAGACAGTTTGTCTACTATTATTACACGCCATTACAAATCATTAAACTCATTGGGGCAGATTTACGTTCCCTGGCGCATCCCTCCAAATCAGCAGGGATGTGCCAGGGAAAATGCGTCACGCAAGTTTGCCCTTGCACCACCGCAGATTCGCCGCATTTACAATGTGGTGCATCGTGGCGCAAGGACAAGCAGATGCGTGACGCATCTGCCGGTGTAAGGTTGGCGCAGTGCTGAAGTTGTGTCGCAAGCGCAACACAACTCCAGCCCTGTTCCAACCTGCCCTATCCCTAACATGGTGCGTCACTCCTTACGCCTGCTTGAAGCAGGCGTAAGGATTTAACGCACCAGCGTCGGAAAAGTGACTGCGTGAAATCTTGTAGATTTCACTGCGTCACTTTTCCGAGGCTTTTTCCGACGTAACGCCCACCCTGCATACATTAAACTTGACGCAGGTTTAATGTGGCGCAGGGCTTTACAATGTGACGCATCTCCCTAGATGCGTCACGTTGTAAATCTGTCGCAGCATGGCGTTAGCTTTGCGCCGCCGCTGCATCACAAAAGTGACGCAACGGCCTCGCAAAAGTGGCGCACATGGCTTGTAAATCTGCCCCTTAGTGTCTTTAGGTTTTTGACGGCTATATACATACATGCTCGAAATTGGACAATAATGCAAGCCTCGTGTTTGCTGTGTGATCTTCAGCCATAGCCCTGATTCTCTTGCCAGGGTGAGCCTCAGGTGGAGGGAGGGAGCGGGTACAAATTAATTGTGCATGCTTTTACTAATGGTCTCAAATGCTTTAAAGGCATATGTAGGAAGCATGACATAGGAAGCATGACTTTCACTATTTTATTATAGTGTACTATGCACTATAGGTGTATGTTTAGGGGTGCACTGGCTGTTAGAAATTGGGTTACAAGTTGACTGGGGTGTGAGCTCTGGTCAAGCAGCAAAAAAATCCTAGTCAGGGTCAGGCACAAGTAAAACCCAAATTAGCCTGTGCTCACCCCTAGTGGCTTGGGACAGAGAACTCAGGCTTAACTTAGAGGCAACGTGTAAAGTATTTGAGCAAAACACTACAAACAGTAAAACAGTGAAAACGCCACAAAAATTTTGACAAACATCTTATTTTAATAAATAAAACAAAATCAAAATTACAAAAATCCAATCGGTAGATTCGGAGTTGTGAATTCTTAAAGAATAAACTGCAATATAGCGCCAACAAGCACAAAGCACCAACAGCAGCTATCTGGTTGTGCAGGACCAGATCAAAGTCAAAAGTTCAGGCTGACTGTGATGGAGTGTTGGCCAAATGCAATCCCAGATTAGTCTCAGTGAAGTTTTACCTTCTCATGTTGTGTGCCAAGAGTCCAATTTACATTAGAGAAGACAGCGAGGAGCAAGGGGAGCGTCAAAGGCGGTGAGCATGCTGCGAAGAGCAGGTCGACCATCATTGATGGGAATGGTGGAGCTTTGTGTTGGTGATCATCCATGGGCTGTCGATGTCAGTGTTTCCAGACTTCTCCCAATAAAAACAGTACCCAGCTTGTGTTGAAGCACTATCACCTGGGACATGACAGGTGCAGAAATGAACCATGGAATCATCAATAATTTTGATTTGAAGTTACACTGATTCTTTGGATGTAGTTAGTAGTGGTACTTGGGTCTAGGGTTACCCTCCTTTCAGGAAAACATACCATACGAACCCCAGATATTTCTCAATACCAGACACAGGAGGAGTCCTGGATGTTGTAGACTGCATGGTTTCAAGCAGGTTTTCTTCTACAGAATGTCATACAAAAGTAAATTCTATGTCCAAAAACCCTATTTTCATCTCAGCTTTGTTTGCGGAAGGCAGCAATATTTGGACACAGTGTCACCCAGCACCCCATGAATCCCATTAATCATTAGCTTTTGAGAAAACTAGAGATGCATGTTAGTCCAGCGTGATGTAGCTTTTGTGGATCCGTGAATGTTTTCTCAATGTGGAACTTTCAGTCACCATCAAAGGTCCAACCATCATGTATTCTCCTGATAAAAATAATACCACACGTATGTGGATGGGCCTATTGCACCAGCAGGAATGGAGCAAAAACTCCAACAGTGTGAAGTCAATGTATTGTCAGTATGGTCTTCACATGGTCATTTTTTTAGTCCATTCCTGTCCCAATTACAGTGAAATCAGGCCAAGCAAAAAGCGTCACCTACTTTCACTTTCACATGAGTCGGGTATACCAGTCGGTTGTGCCAGTCAAAGATTTTACCTTCTGACTTACACTCTGACATGGAAGTTGATATCCTCCAGTGGGGCAACAAGGTTGCGGCTGTATTCGACATTGTACTCTTGAAGTTGTATAGCCATTTGACGATGTCCTTCAAAAGGCAGTGGTTGTTGCAGGAAAAAGCAATACAAATAAAAAATTGCCACTGCAAAATTCCTGATGTCGGTGAATACTTTTCAAGCCTTTGCCTGGTCAAGATTTCTGCCCTTTGTAACTTGGGCTGGATTCAGAGTTTATCCGATGAGGCCAGGCTGTCAAAAATTGTATGTTTAATTATATGCTGCCTTGTATGTCTGATTATCAGATATCAGATTTAGAGTGTGTCAGGTTGTTGGACATAAATCTGTCACCCGCCTGCCTCCTCAGCTGTATTTTCCTTCATCCATCAGCAGAGTTATGCTCTAAACACAATGAGCAGAGCAACAGAAAGCCTCTGCTCCCTCCGCCATATGTCCAATGTTATCTTTCTAAAGGTGACATTTTGAGAACTGTGACTCAAAATTCAACTTTACCATTAAACTGTATTTTAAACTGCAATTTATTTGAGTCCAAAGAGAGTATATATAGCTGCTCTCAATCTAAGGTCAGCACTTATAAAATGGGAAAATAGGCCTACCACAGTGAAAAATGACTTTAGTAGTTTTTCACAGCTAGTGCGTATAAAACTCAAGTATCTATGTCCAACTTTTTAAGTACCATGCACCCTGCCCTAGAATCTGTTAGGGCCTACCTTAGGGGTTATTTATAAGTAATAAAAGAGAATGTTTAGGCCTGGCAAAAAAAATTGTTTGCCAGGTAGAAATGGCAGTTTAACTATACTACAGTCTGCAGTGGCACACCTGAGATGTGTTTTAAAAGGCTACTTTAGTGAGTGGTACAATGATGGATGCAGTCCACTAGTAGTGTTTAATTACATGCCATGAGTACATATAGTAATGTTTACTAGGGACTTACAAGTATTTGAAATGTACCAATTATGAGTTTGCCAAGTTTACCATATTTTATGGAGCGAGCACTAGATCTTTAGCACTGTTTAGCAGCGGTAAAATGCACAGAGCCCTAAAGCTAACAAAAACAAAGTCAGCAAAACAGGAGGGGTAAAGGCAAAAGTTTTGGTATGACCCTGCAAAGAGGGCCAGGTCCAATATGGGTGCACTATATTAAAAATATAGGCATGCATTTTGTGTTTTAGAAATCTTACATGTCCTGATAATAAAAGAGCAGTAGCCCAATTGGCAAGTACAGAGTTGCACATTACAACTCAGCAGTGTTAACTTGTGGATGGGACTACTAAAACTGATACCACAAGATATTAAAATAATTGTTGCATTAAACCTGACTTATTTCTAGTGACTGTTTACAGTTGAACACAAGCTACTGTTCTTGAGACAGCCTGCTTCTCTCCTCAGTAGAGGTGTGAATGACTTTCAGGTATGAGCACAAATGGCCTGCAGTTAGAAGAGGTGTGACGTTCTCCTGGCAGGATACACAAACAGGGTGAGAGTCCAAAAAGCGAGTTTCAAAGTGGAAGCCACCTTTAAAGAGTAAATGGAAGTCACACGCAAAAGGGGCTGCTCCTTTCTTTTAGCAATCAGGCTGGCATCTTGGATAAAGAAGGAGAAGCAGATGTTAAACCCTTTTTTTATGTTGGTGTTTAGCTCCCAGGTAGTCACTCTTCTGGGTCGGGTAGGGTGTTCCGCCCACCAAGAAAAGGGTTCTGCCAAGTTGAGAGTGGACAGCATAGTGTACCCTTAGATAGCTAGATGCCATGTTTCACAGGAAGTTGTCATCACGCAGCATGGACCAGGTAGCTTGTTTGTCTAGTTAGCCACTCCACCTCCTCATAATGGACCTAAAATTGGCAGTGCTGGCACCTATATCTCAGAGCATATCTGTACTGGAAAGTGTACTGAAGAAGGACTACCCTGCTGTTCCCTGGACCCAACAAAGAGGGTCTGCACCAAAGCCTGGACTGCACCTGCTGCACCTTGGCTTAGCAAAGAGAGGACTGTGCCTGTGGTGTCCTGCTCAAGGAAAAGTTGTCCCTCTGCCCCAGACAGAGAAGGTGACTAAAGAGTGTCAACTGGCCATAAAAGATGAAGAAACCTGTCTTGGAAAGCTAGTTAGCCAGCAATGCGTCATCCTCAATGACCACAGATGTGCAGCCTGGGACACTAAGTCCTAATCCTTAAGTATGCACCCGAGTCTGATGAAACCAGGAGAGTTGTCAGAGGGCAGTTTGGTCACTCAGCACGGAAGTTACAGCAGGTTAAAGGGAACTAACTGCTGGTTTTGATATAACCATAGATCAGTCGACCAGTGCAAACAGTTTTTGGGCTGGATTTTACCCAGACTTCGAGGGACATTGAGCTTTGAGGCCAGCCTCACCCCCACAGTGCTCATGGACCAACTGATGGCCAGAGGAAGACCCTGACACAACTTCAGCATCCTCAGCATCCTTGAGCATCTTCAGCATCCTGCACCTCTTGCATCAGGAGCACACCATTAATTAATATGGCAATTTGTCCATTACCCTGAAACTGGAACTGGAGACTGCTTTAACTGTTAGGTAATTGCTTAATTGGACCTCATTGGTCCCTGTGACTAGCTCCCTGCCGGAGTTGGTCACCACAAGAGTGCCCTTAAAGTCATTTTCAAGTTATATGTTGTGGATAAACATAGATTGTGAGTCACAGCATATTACAATGATTTATAGCGCTCATTGAAAAACTGAAATTTATTGTGTCTTTGAAAATTCATATCTTCGGAACACTCTGGTGGATTTTTGCTGATGTGGTTTCTGTTTAAAGATGAAAATGCAACTTATTTTTATAAATTGGGGTTGGATTTTTATTGTGCTTTATTTTCTTCTTATTCAAGGGTTTTGGTACCTGTAAATGCTTTGTATGCGTTCCTTTGACTGCTCTGAGTCACCATTACCCAGAACTGAGCTAAGGTTTTACAAATGAACCTGACAGGACCTAACATGAAAATGCGTCTTTACTTCATGGTGAGGTTGCACAACCCACTTTCCTCACAGAAAAAATAGATATAGTAGAACCAAATGCAGAGAAAAACTATTTTAATTCTTGAATTTTTAATATGTTTGCCAGTGTACATGGGCTACAATCAACGAAATGTTGTAATATGCCCAACAACCAGGTGTGAACATACAACATTCAGAAACTTCACTCATATATTAAAGATATGTCTTTCCACCACTCCAGAGATGATGGCGTAGGATACGTCAATGAAATTAACAAGTGTACTAACCAAATCATACAGGAAAGGGGTATCTTGAAGTACATGCTGAACCATGACACAATTGGACCATTATGGCAACATTTTCAATCTGAGCTTTTGTCAGACATAGATTTCAGACTGCCATCCTACCTATTGTGATGATTATGGAAGTGTTACATTTCTGTGCAACTGGCTCCTTCAATTACACAATTAGATGCTCTAACGGAATGTCACAACCTAACTTTTTCAACTTTCCTCAGTCTGGTTCTGGATACAATTCTCAGACATATTAATGAATACATACCGTTTCCTAAAATGCTTCTTACTCAACTGGCCCTCTTCTACCTACCTTGAAATGTCTGCAAGATTGTTGTGTTATGTTGTATGCTTCATAAAATTGCCCTGCAGAAAAATATTTTATTCATCTCTGATGTTGATTACCTGTGGGACACCCAGGGAGATGTTGGTGAGATGCATCAGCAAGATGGCAGTGGTTAGGATGAAGGCAGGGACCTCAGGTGTAAAGTTATTAAAAACATCTTTGCCTGATGGTAAGTGACTTCAAGAAAAATGTAGTTTTCTGTTGCCTATTGGCATATCCTCTTTTAAAATGTATGTTACTAATCCATTACTTTTCATTATTTCTTCCATTATAATCAAATGAGTTTGTCTTTTAAATGTGTTTTGATAGTACAATTCCATATTGACAAATTCTGACATAAAATGATGAGAATTCTATCTGAGATTTTATTTTGTAAGACTCTTGATATTTGATTCCCAGAAAAAAGTTATATATTTAAAGAAAAAGTTTAAACATTTGTCATAAATTAAATGTTATTGCAGCTTAATACTTCCTTGGTCATGTCATCCTGTCATGTGCTTGGGCCTAGCAAGTCATAGTTCTTCTAGACAAGAATTCTGAGTATATTGTCGCTATATCCTTCTCACTTGAAGGTCTTTGACATCTTTAATACTTTTCTATTAAACTAAAAATATAACAAATCACAATAGATTTAGTTGTAGAAACTAAACCGATTGTAATCAAAAACCTCTGCTATGATGAAATGTGCATTGTGTGTGAATACAGATTGGTTAGCAAATACATGAAATCCCTAGAGAAGTATGTTTTTTTCATAACTCATCAATACTACATTTGATTCATTTCATCAGATGAAGATTGTAACTCATGTTTCACATTATTTTATTAGTTTAAAAATTTGAACAGAAAATATAATTTCACATCCACCAAAAGTATGTTAGCTTGTGTGTTGGATGAGGAATTATAGATGAGCCAACAGTTGCTTACAGTCCTTTTCCAGACAATAGCCGTGACAATCTGAGGACATGCGAATGATAAGGGAAATAGTCCTGTTGCTTACATTAGGACATGGCTTTGTGCATTGATTGGTGACAGGTTCTTTATGAACATCTCCTCGTTAGGGCCACTGAAGAGGACTGAGTGTCAACAAGGGGCGTGGTGATGGATGGCACTGTGTGCAACAGTATCCAACTTTCTGCAGAGCTGCCAGCTGTAGTTGCTTCTTGGACCAAGCTGGCTGCAAATGTTGTTTGAACATGGAAAGTATTTGCTAAATGGAACAGTGCTGCAATCATGCCTAAACCCCTCCTGCACCATTCCACAAAAGTACAGTGTAGACACTTATGTGACACGCCAGGAGATCATTTCAGACCTTCTTGGTGTTTTTGTGGCCCTCATGGTATATTTCTGGGCTGTTAGAAGTTCAATAATCTTTCCCAGATGTTTCTCCCACCACATAGCTGCGTTCATTAGCCTCTGCTTCTCATGACATTGATGACCTGACCCAGAACCTTCCACCCCAAAGAAGGACCTGAGCCAACCTTTTCAAAACTGCCCTGTGACCTTAACTGGGTAGCCACAGGAGTAGTGTGTTCTGGCTGCGCAGCAGGTTCATGACTGTGGTTGTCACAAGGCCCGAAACAGGGGAGGCAACTGTTGTTGGTGTGGGGTCACAGAGCGATTGTGGGACAAATGATGTACATAATGGGGACAGGGCTCTTGTGGATAGTATTAGATTTTCTATCCTGAGGGAGATGGAGAGGTGTAGGATGGTGGCAACTCAAGCTTAAAGGGCCAGGATGGTCTTCTAAATCATCCTCATTGGCTGGAGTACTGTTCTCTGAGAAGGCTTGTGATCTTCTTTCCTCAGACAAAGTGGCCAACACAGTTGAGGCTGATGACTAAGATCGATTTTTAAATAATATATGAACTTTAAAGCATTTGACCTTAATGAATGTTTATAATATAATACTCTTCTTGTGTATTTTAAAGCATTTGACCTTAATGAATGTTTATAATATAATACTCTTCTTGTGTATTTCTATAAACCAATGATTTAATTGAGGGTCTATACATTGTTTTTCCTTTTATTAATTGACAAAATATTGAAAAAAGAATGATACCAGGTAAAGTGAGATTATTAGTAGTTTCAAAGTCCAGGAGTGCAAATTTGTGTGTGAGCTTTGAAATTTAGGGTTGTTTGACTATCCTGTCCCACCGACTACTATGCCTTAAGAACACTGTGTAAAGTTGAGTCCATAAAATATTGTATGTCAATGTTGAATGATCCTATCCTTATGGACTTATGAGGACATACAGCACAATATGATTTCAACATTGAAGGTACAGTCCAATTCAAAATATGAATATTCACAATATTTAAATACGAATACAATTTCAAAACTATTAACACATACGCATGTATGATTCAAAGACTTCTGGGTTAGCTGATTCCTTCTTACTCCATCAACCCCTTTTGTAGAGTTGGTTCTATTAGCTAGATACACTTTGGGGGTGCGGCACTTCCTGTCTTTTATTAAATACTATGTGTAACAATTGTTTCCCAAATGATAGTGAGACTTGAGCGAGACAGCTGACTACTCTGTTCAGCAGCAAGCAAAGGCCACTTTGCATTGCTTTTAACTGACTTATAAATATGCCACTCCAGTTAACTTCTTTATAGATGAGGCCACAGACGCGTGTATGTTTGTATATAAAAATGAGTAAACCTTCCACTTTTCAAGGTTCAAATAACTCATTGTCATCTGTGATAAAAATGTGTTTAAATGTACAGTGTTATTTATTAGGGAAAATGAATACATTTGATTATGACTAAGGTTGCCAGTTTTCCATTGTTTTTAGATAAATACAGACAGAAAAACATCTATTTTCCTGTCTGGCCACTGGCAATCATAAGTAGTACATGGTCAATGGTTGTGAAGATTGAGGTAGGGGAGGTAAAGTAATTTAAAAGCGTTCCTAATAAAGCTTAGATAACTGCAGCGGAATAGCTGGTTAAGCTGTCTACAATGCAGATGTTTTCAGGTGACTATATTGTACAATAAATGGCTAAAATCTGCTGGACAATCAAACATAAGGAAACATTTGTTGGTTAAATAAATATGGAAATATACCTAATGCAGCTTAATTTTTAAAAAAGTTTAATAAAGCTTTATTAAAGAGAATTACGAATGTACAGAATTATCTGTTACTTAAAGTGAAAAGCAGGTAATGTTATAGATATATAACAGAAAAGAAGGAAAAAATAATACTTAAATACAGAAGAAAAATTACACAGTAAGCGTATTAAAATAATAACATAATTCTGCACCTATGATAAGGCATTTTTTGTACTTTGTATTTTGAAAAAAGAGGAAGAGGAAAGAAGAAGCCAGAAGAAGAAAGGGGAAAGACGAAAGGAGAGAGAAGGAAGAAAAAGGAAAAAAGAAATGACAACATGCATTACTAATCTGTATATATATCACATAATAAACCTAAATAATGTCTTATTCCATATAGTAACTTGATGATGGACAATGAAAGAACATGTGTAAATATATGCCAGGGATAGTTTTACAGGACCAGCACAAATTTGATAAATGTGGACTATATTTTTGCAAAGAGAGTGGGGTGATACATAACCTAATATAAAAGTAGTAAAGGGTCTGAGTAGTGCTGTCATTAGGCGAGGTGTGATGTATCTTGTTCCAAATTGAACCCCAAACTCTTAAAGAGAAGGAATGCTGAAAATCAAACTCCCACTCTAATGATATTTTTGACTTGGGTCGGGAAGGATAAGTGTAATGCAAATATTTATATATATATATATATGAAGCTTTAAGTAATGATGAAAGTGCGATAGGATTAGGAGGTGCGGAACATGTATGAGATAGCGATTGTTTAAGCATATAAATAGCCTGTAAGCGAGACCCTTTAAGAGCCTCATATTTGATGGCGTCTGCAGAAGGAAGATTGAATTTAGTTTGAATTTCTGAAAAAGAAAGAGGAGTCAAGTCGCACAGTAACAGTCTGATTAGTATGATTGTTTAAGAACCCATGTCTTCCAAAAAATAGCATGATTCAAAATTTGGAGAGATTTATTATGCTATATGGAAGCTTCCAGAAATTCTTGCATCGGGTACATGGGCCTGGTAAAGATAGGGGAAGACACTATATTTGAGAATTTAATAGAAGGAAAGGCAAATGATCGAGGGGGAGTAAGAAAATATGGTAAAGAAGAGAAGGGAAAAGGTGAAAAAAGTAAGTCTTCCAGATAACGCCAGGTATTATTAGGTGGAGAATTTGTGTCACCAACACATGGTAGAACCTGTTTTAAAACAAAAGCAATATGATATTGTTGAAAATTTGGGAAAATTACACCACCCAATTCCTTAGGTTGACAGAGAGATGCTAAAGAGATGCACATTTTTTTCACATTCCATACAAAAGTAGTAAGCGATTTATTTATTAACTTAAAATTGTTTAAAGGAAGCTTCATGGGTCACATGGACAAGTAAAATTTAATGACTGGTAAAAACATCATCTTTATGGTGGACAACCTTCCCCACCAGGACAAATATAGAGGGTACCATTTCTCTGACATTTGAAACATTCTATGATAGACATCTTCCAGATTTATCTGAATTGTCTTTGACATAGAAGGAGAGTATTTAATTCCCAAACATTTAATAAAGCATGGAGACCATTTGAACCCTGTGCCATCAAACATATTGTTCAAACAATACTTATTAAGGGGGAGCACATCAGATTTCGAAAAATTCAATTTAAATCCAGACAGTTTAAACAGCAACAAGATTATTATAAGCCGGTATTGAGGATTCCGGCTCAGAGACATACAGGATCACATCATCGGCATATGCTGAGAATTTAATCTCAATGTCTTTATGTTGAAAGCCCTGGAATGATGCAGAGCTTAGGAATTGTGTGCAAAAAGGGTTCTAAGGATGAAACAAAAAGCAGGGAGATGAAGACATCCTTGCCTAGTGGACCGTAAAAGAGGAAAATATAAAGATTGAGTGCTATTTAGAAAAACAGATGTCATTGGCAAAGAATACATAATAGCTATATATTTAAGAAAAGTTGGACTAAAGTCATGCCATTTTAGAGCCCTCGTCATAAACTTCCAATTAATGCGGTCAAAAGACTTTTCGGCATCTAAAGTTACAGCAGCTATAGGCGTATTGCCAACAAAAGCCACTTGTAAAATATCAAAATTACCACAGAATTGTCAGTCATGTGTCTTCCTTTAACAAATCCAATCTGTTCAAATCCGACCATAACTGGGATTAGCAGGGAGATTCTATTAGATAACACTTTGGCAAAAAGCTTGCAATCTAAATTAATAAGAGAAATGGGTCTATAATTGGCACATAAAGAGAGATCCTTATCTTTTTCATGAATCAAACAAATCATACCTTCCAAAAAAGTCCCCTTAGCTTCATTTTGTGAGAGAAAATACTGATATAAGGTAAGTAAATGTGGGAGTAAGAGATGTGAAAAACATGAATAGAATTCAACAGAAAAACAGTCCGGACCAGGTGCTCTGCATTAAGGGCAGATTTTACTTCAGAAAGTGAAATAGGCTCTTCTATAAAAGAGAGGTCTTGTGACTGTTGCTGTCTTGACAGGAGAGAGTGAAAGTAGGAATCAAATGCCTCATCTGAAGGAAAATGATCCGGTGTGTAAAGATTCATGTAATAGTCTGAACAACACTTCAAAATGTTATTGTTTTTTGAGATGAGGAGTTCCGCTTTCGTCCCTAATCTTTATTATTTTAGACCTTTGAGATTTCACTTTCAAGTAGTTGGCAAGTAATTTGCCGGATTTATTCCGTCCACCATAAAATTTGGACTTCATTTTTAACAGAGTTCCAGCAGCCTCCTCCGTTGATCTCCTATTAAATTCAAATTTAGCATTCATCAAACGCTGGAGCACATTATTATTCTTGGTGGAGAAAAATTCATGTTCCAACTGTTTAATAGAATGAAGCAGTAGTGAGCACTCCTTATTGAGTTTTTTCTTTCTGGACATGGCATAATCGATTATATGACCACGTGCAGAAGCCTTGAAAGCATCCCAAACTAGATGAAATGAGATATCAGGTGTAATATTATGAAAATAAAGTCCTGTAGAAAACATTCGAAATTATGCACAAAATCCTTATCCTTCAATAAGCTATTGGTAAAGCGCCAGCTATTAGACTTAGAGGTCTCTGGTCATAAATCCAAATCTATTAAAACCAGTGCGTGATCTGAAATTAAAATTGACATTTCAGCATTGGTCACTAGAGGGGGTGAAGTAAATAAATAATCAATTCTGGATTGGGATTTATGAGTTGGTGAATAAAAGGTATACTCCAAAGTGTCCAGGGAACATAATCTCCATGCATCAACCAGCCATCTGGAGTGAATCGATCGTAGAAATGTTTTCGGCATTTTATTAGGAACATATTTACCTTGAGATTTTCTATCCAGATTTATGAGTTGGTGAATAAAAGGTATACTCCAAAGTGTCCAGGGAACATAATCTCCATGCATCAACCAGCCATCTGGAGTGAATAGATTGTAGAAATGTTTTCGGCATTTCATTAGGAACATACTTAACTTGAGATTTTCTATCCAGAAAGGGGTCTAAATCTGATTAAAACCCCATCTACTATTAGATTTGCATTTGAACATGAGCGTAAAACAACTAATATTTGCTCCCAAAAATGTACATAAATGCCAGTAGGACCATAAATGTTCAGAATGGAAACAGGCATATGGTGAAAAGTGGCATGTATTAATACCCATCGACCCTCCACATCTCTTTTTACTTTTTCTATTACCAAGGGAAGAGATTTGTGAACCAATATAATAACCGCATTTTTATGTTCATGGTCTGGGGAACGAAGAACTTGACCAACCCAGTTTTTACACAGTGAGTTTAAATCTTTGACAAGTAAATGTGTCTCTTGTGATAGAGTGATATTACATTTAAGTCTTACTAAATGGGTGAGAACACACTGTTTTTTAATAGGATTATGCAATCCATTGACATTCCAGGAAATACCTTTAAGGGAATTTACCATTGTAGTCCATTAACATACGTATTAAACAGTTACCACTATGAAAAGAGCCTAGAATAACCAAACATCTGAATGCATACAACTTAAGAAATTAACTTACATTCATAAACGATGAAGATCTATAATGCAGAATTAAACCAGGAAAAAGAAAGAAAGAGAAGAAAAGAAGAAAGAGGAAATGAGAGTAAAAAAAGGTACATTGACTCTGATATAAACAATAAAGATGACAAAAAGCCAATGAGCTACAGTCATTCAGAAAGTAAGACAGATCGAATGTGAGACTAATATGATGGGAGGGTGGAGAAGCACAACACTGAAGACGGACAGCAGACTAAAGTTGATATGGATGAATAGCAATAGCAAAGGAGACATTCATTATAAGAGAGAGTAATCAGAGAATATACAAAATAAAGAGAAGAAACAGAGTTAATAGATAAATAACTAGCACAGCAGCTGTTCATGTAACTATGACCAATCAAACAACCACACAAGTAAGATAACAAAGAGAGTATATTGCACATAAATGACAAAAATATAAATAACTTACCAAAACACAACAGTAATATGGAAACAGGAGGTCTAGGAAGGAAGCTATTTTGGGGACAACACATCAAATAATGGGATCCAGTTTAACGAATAAACAACTCTAAAGAGGAAACAATAAATAATGAGGTTAAACAAGAGGATGGATTAAATAAAAATCATGAAACAGTAGCTCAGACACCATAAAACCAAGAACATTTTATCGTAAATGACAATAAATGTCACTCCTTAAAGAAGATTTAAATTCAATTCAATAAAACAGACTGAGCGACTCTAAATAAAGAGGTCAAACTTTCCCAAGATCCATCGCTTCGCCCTTGTGTTGGAGAATACATTTTCTCAGGTCATCCGGCTAGTCAAAGGAAAAAGTTTGTTCCTTGTATGGGTACACAAGTCCGTATCTCTCCTTCATAGACCGTAGAGTTGGACGGAAGGATAAATGAGCGGTAGTTGCACGTGCTACATCCTGGGATATAAAAACACTCTGACCAGACCATAACATTTCTTTTCTTTGCTTAGCCGCTGATAATACCATAAGAAGCTCAGTATACTCTAAAAAAAGGACCAATTATACCTATAGGGTGGCCTGAGGTGAGACATTGGTTGATTTAGGGCCAATACGGTGAGCACATTGCAAATTGAGAAGTGTTACTTCCTTAAGACCTGCCAACATAGGAATGTGTGCCCCAAGAAAGGCAAGCATGTCAGACCCCTCCAATCCTTCTGGAATGCCATAAATTCAGAGATTATTGCACCTATTACGATTTTCTAAATCTACTGTTTGTTGTTTCAAGAGTGCAATTTCTTTAAACATACCATCAACTCTGGCAGCTGAATCCTGTACTTCACTCATACGTTGATCAACATCTGACACTCTGGACTCCAATGTGGACCACGTTTCCTCAATACATTGAAGTGTGACAGTCTCCATGACAAAAGGTTTCAAAAGCTTAATTTCCTCGATGAGATCCTCTAACGTCAAAGGCAAAGGAGACTTTGTGGGAGGTCCAGGATCTTTTTTTTGTCTCTTAATAGGAGCACTTTTGTCATTGCAAGGCGTGGCCATAGCTGGTGATGAGGTGGCAGCTTTTAGATTAGAGGGAGGCGAGGACTCCATAAACCTTAGATGAACAACGCAGTAAAGGCCGCAAATAAGATTTGATGGCACACCAGAAAAAACACTTGAAGGGTATGCGCTATTTAAAAGTATCAATAAGGGGTAAAATAATGGAAGGCCACACAGAGCAATTAATATAAAGGAGTGAAAGACAAAAACAGTCCAGTATATCAATTCATTGCTCAAAACTGAAAAGATAAAAGGAACTTATTTAAAGAAGCTTGTCAATAGACTACTGGCGTGCAACATCCCACAAACAGTCATGTCTGACTGGGTTAACAGACTATGCCATTAGTGCTTCATCCAACTAATTTTCTGGCTTCTTCATTATACAGTCCTCTATTTAAGCAAGGTAGCAGTTAAAAGCAATTTTGTAATTCCTCTGCCTCTAATATTAATTGCAGTGTTGAATAAATTAAATCAGCTGGGCCAAGGAAGCCAGCCCAGCACGCACTAGCGGGACAATATGGCCGCCATAACCAACGATGCTGAGGTGTGCGACACAGGAGAATAGCAGCCTGAAAAAAGCCTTTAAAAAGCAAAATACCTCTTTTCCATGCGTTCACGCACCTATTGCCTCAGTCCAGAAGCGTCTTTCTCCGGTGCCGTTGCATGTAATAAGGAAAGGTCTCCGTCACCGTGCGGAGCTTCATGATCCTGCAGCCATCTTGCGGGCGATCAAGCCACGCGATCAAGCCACGCCCCACAGCTTAGTTTTTTATACCAAGCACAACATGAATATGGAGAAATAAGGAAAAAATTAACAAAAAAATACCTATCGATAAATACAGAGGGAAATGTAAAAATAAATACCATAAAATTGTAGGTCCTAATTATGAGTCAACCATGCCATCCCTTAGGTTTAATTATAAAAATATGTTTGATGGTACAATAATTAAAATACCAATATACAGTGAAATGTTTTTTCTAGTGCATTAGAGTTAAAAATCCTTGGAAAGGATGTCTCCAGTACTAGTGTGAAAAGCAAAGTCTAAATCCTTGACCTGTAGTGTTATATCAGAATACTTCAATGTATTCAGTAAGTCTTAGATAACTCCAGACAAAAGCACTCTGTGGGGCATATTATCAAGACAGGCAATAAAATTTTCGCCTCTTTAGCGGCAGAAAACTGCAGCTAAAACGGCGATAATGGGCTTGATAATATGCTCTATGGAATTCCAATTGAAGCCCATGTTAGATGTGAAGGACATCTAACATGGGCTTCAATTGCAATTCCACAGAGCATATTATCAAGCCCATTATCGCCGTTTTAGCGGCAGTCTTCTGCCGCTAAAGCGGCGAAAAGTTTATCGCCTGGCTTGATAATATGCCCCTGTGTTCCTTTCAATGTTCTGACAACAAGGGTATTGCTGCAGCAATAAAGCACCTCAATTGCCTACCAAGGAAAAATCTGATACACGACAAATTGATACTGTGTGAACCCAAGACGGCTACTTTTATTGCCAGTCTTGTGAGAATCCAGTGGAGCTCTTGAACATAC
Source organism: Triturus cristatus (assembly GCF_964204655.1). NCBI lineage: Eukaryota > Metazoa > Chordata > Amphibia > Caudata > Salamandridae > Triturus > Triturus cristatus. The sequence continues at coordinate 466,567,782 of NC_140584.1, read as the reverse complement.
AGTCTATCCTAACTCTACTTGCACATTTCATCTAGTGCAAGCCTCACAGCCCCAAAGCATCACTCCGAGCAGCATCCACACTCAGTGCATACTGCTAACCTCCTCTGCAATGGAAAACTCAAATATTAAATCTGACAGCCTTTGGTGTCATCTTCTCCCAAACAATCTGCTTTAGTGCGTCCTGTTTGCTGAAATTCATTTTGTTGGCCTTAGAACTTTGTGAATTATACCACTGCTAACTAGTGCTAATGTTTTGTGCTCACATCTGTAAATAAGTGGTTTACACCCAATTGGCACATTTAAATTACATATAAATCTCTAGTCAAGTGGTACTACATGTACCCAGGGCCTTTAAATTAAATACTACTAGTGTGCCTACAACACTCATTGTGCCACCTACTTAAGTAGTCCCTTAAAACATGTCCCAGGCCTGCCATTGTAGCCAGTGTGCAGTTTTAAACTGCCAAATAAACTTGATGGAATAAACCTACCTTAAATCCTCCTTTTTGATACATATCAGTCACCCCGAGGTTAGGCCCTAAACAGCCCATAGGGTAGGGTGCAGTGTATTTAAAAAGTTTGACATGTTCCCTGCCCCACTTACATTTAAAAGGGGCTGCATCCAGCGCACTAGAAAATAAATTGACACCAGTCCTTTGTCACCCTAGACCTTTTAAAGCCTGGGCAGGGAAGGAAAGAACATTCCATATCCAGATGTGGGGGAAACTTTTAGATGTTTCTCCCACTCCAAAGGCTGGCACAGAGAATAAATATTGGCCGCTCGGACCAACTCTACAGTTTACTCATGGAACTGAGGAGTACTGTCAGAAGGACTACCTTGTGCTACTTATGGGAACAGTCTAGCCCGAACTGCCAGGCCAGGGCCTTCCTGGACCGGAAACAAGCATCCTGGGGCCTGTATTTGGGTGTCACCACTCATCAGCCAGGTTAGCTTGAATCCAGTGGCACAGCAAACAAGGGTCCCATGTCTGGGCAAACCCAGGGCCACTTAGAGCAAACATAGCAAACACAGCAAGATGATGTACGGAGTGCTTAAACTTTTCATCCACTCACCCCCAGTCAAGAGTTCTGGGTTTAATCCATTGTTTTTTCTCTCACTATGCCATTTTTCTGTATCCTTCTCTATTGTTTCCAAAGGAAAATGCATAGAGGAGAGAGTGTTTTGGGACCCACCTTTTTTCTCGGCTCCCAATTTATGGATCACCTCAAAACATTTTAGGAAGTGGCTGATGTAAATGAACACATTTTTAGGAACATTTTGGGAAGATTCGTCAAAGGGTGCCAAAGTTATTAGCAAAACATGAATGTGCTTTCTATGGAAACTCTGACTCATGTATAACTACACAGTGGCGACGACCACCGTGTAATGTACATGTATTGACTGAAAAAAACAAAGGTTAAAGTGGAGTTATACGTAAATAAGGTAGTGAGATTTTGATAATAACTTGGAGGTAGTTCTTCTAATATACAAAAAAATGATGTTTGAAAAACATAAAATCACTAAAATTCATGACAGGAGAAGCGGGTACACTCACTCCCTTGCCCAGAGGGATTCCCCCGGGGCAAGAAAAAATGGTTGTGTCCCACTGGAGACAGTGCAGCCCTCCTCTGGGGACTCCTGCAGGACCAAAAAATTAAATTAGAAGTGTTGGTCTGTGGTCGGATGGCCACCTGGGAAGTTGGGGACTGCCTGTAGGATGCTGGACTCAGGGCAGAACCTGGCTGCCAGGCACTGGAGCCAAACTTCTGCCATGCACCACTGACAACTGTGAGCAGTGTGGGGGGTGGCTGTTCACTGGAGTTTGGGTACCATTTCAGGCATTAGGCCCACTGGCCAACACCACCTGTTGTGCGCCTTTGGGTTGGGTTGGGTACAGGATCTGGTCGTGCATGGTGTGGCATTGCTATAAACATATCATAATAAGATATCGCTTTATGTTTTAAAAAAACATAAATATTCACAAATAAAAAAAGTTTAAACCAAATTTACATGAGTATGGTAGTAAGATTTTAACTTACATTAAACAATCTTAGAAACTCACTGAGAAATTTCTACAATGTAAAAACCCCAAAACATGCAAAATGTATCAGTTTTAGATAACTGACAAAAGTATAACTGGCGCCACTCTGATGCTCTGCTCATGGCCTCACATATTACATCACTGATAACATCTGATTTCTATCGCAGTACAACTTATACTCATGTCAACTATGTACATCTGGTGAACTTATCTCTTTTAGATTTTAAATAGGATGCCCTGACATCTTAGGCTTTGTAGAAGGGTCCCAGAGGCTCACTTGGTCCAGATTTAAAAATAATTCTCATTGTGTCACAGTTTCATGGTACTCCCAGGGGGCTGGGGAAAATATTTGGAAAAAAATGCAGTTTTTCATCAAAATCCATCCGGAATGGGACAGAGTCCGAGGGTGGGTGCATTTTTTTTATATATATAAATAAATGTGGGAAGGGTCGTACATGGGGCCCCCTTCCCAAAGTGCTACAGACCCCCAGGGCTCCCATTTTCAGCACATAAGGTATTTGCTGGGAGGGGCATACATAGGACCCCTTCCCAGATTGATTGAGGCCTCCATCTCCCCGTGGGCCAGATCATACTTGGTGGAGCCTAGGACCCCATCCAGAGGACCTAAGGGCAAAGACAATGGGGTGTCGCTGCACCCCCCCACAAGGCGGTGTGCCTCTCAAGCTCCCATTGCCTGTCACTGGGGAGCTGGGCACACATTGTCGTTGTACACCCTGCTGCTGGCTACCTCAATAGTAGGGGCCTGTGCTGGCAGGTGGGAAGCGGTTTATTAGCCCAGAAGTGGGCTCCTTGTGCTACTAAAAGAGAACATAGGAAGGCTATGTGTGCTCCAGAAAGAACCTGGGCATACAAACACAAAAGAAATCCCTGTTGCGAGGCTGCATAACCGGATGGGCAGCGCAAGAGTTGTCTCCCCGCGATGCCGTTCAAAACCATAAAAAGGAAGGCTGTGGTTGTTCTGAGTAGGATCAGGACAAAGCCATAGAAAACACACCAGCACAAGCACAATTAGCTCAACAACTCAAGAGTGGGCTAAATGAACAAATACTATAGCCAGAGGCTGCCCAATAAAGTAAGCAGAGCTGATAGACCCACTCATTGAAATGTCACTGCTCTGTGAGGGAGTGCACCATAATGTCTTGCCTGGGCTTTGTAGTACATTTTTTATTTTTCGTGGTGCCCCAAGGAGGAGCAGGGGTACCACCAATGAATAACATAAGTGTTATCCTGGGCCTTAAAGTTGTGAAATTCACGTTTTCAGGCAAATATACAATATAGGGGTGGGCATAACTCATGTAATTCCATGTAGCATAATCACATGGGTCTACCTGAATATTCCACAATACTATGCGGAAATTATGCAAGAAGAGTTATTCTGCATTTAGCGGTATATGAACTCAAGGATGCATTTTCCACTAAGAAATAGCTTTAAATGTGCAATTGGTGTAGGATTTTCCTCAACTTTCCACCCAGCATTTAGCGCTAGTTTCTTATCACAAAATACACCCTTGTGTCAAAAATGTTTGAAAGGATCCATTTTGCGCTATGAAAATAGCACTAACTACAACAGAACATAAACAGTAGCTCAAACAGCCACTCAAGCCTGCTAAATGTGCTCTCACAATGAGATTTCCCCCCAAATAACTCCTGATTACGCAAGTGAGCATGATGGCGTTATTTAGTCAAAGAGTAACACCAAATTACCAAAATGACTTTCGATTAGTTCACATAAATAAAATTACTCCCAGGCCTAATGCTGTAGAAGTTAAAAGCCAGTTTGTATGTAAACCAACCACATATCTGATAAACAATCTTTGGTTGCCAGGGGTACTGCTGTGCTCAGGCTGGGCTGCAATTTGAAAGCACTGCAGTGACATGTGGTATGGAAAAATCAAAATATTAATCAGCCACCTCCAAAGTAATCCCACTGGGCAAACTATCAAATGTCAAAACATGTGACATGCTACATATTTGGAAAAGGTTCACTCACAGTCACTGAAGGTCCAAAAGCCGTTTCTATGGATAGGTTTAGGCAACATTATGCATGAACAGGCCTAGGTATGATTAAAGTTATTCCACTTTGCCACCTGCTAGACAATACGCTATCAACATTTTTCAGTTATTTTCCCTCTTAGTTTTCTAAATCAGATTATATGGTGAAATCAGATTTATGTTAACTTCAATGGAAAAATAATTTTGCAAAAAAGCACATTCTGTTGCCTAACCCAGCACTGGCTTTCAGTCAGTTTTGCCACTCACCATGCCTCCATAGGTCAATACGCATTCCTGACTGGAAATGGTGACCCTACATGTCAGAGAAGAACAGCCTGGTGTTTTGGCCCAGAAAGACAGGCGCATTGCCAACAGCTAACCACATAGCAGGGATTAGATATGTGGGTGAGGCAGGAAAAGAGGGCAGAACACTGTACAGCCTTGACATTATCACTTTTGACCTTGAAATGCCAAATGGGACTGCTCCTGTACATCACCAGAGCACTCCTAGAATCCTTGGCACCAGCCCCAAGAGGAGGCAGAACCCATTTGGACCCAGCGAGAGGAAATGAGACATAATCTAAATAGGGGTGTGGTTTTGGGGAGATTCAGAGACACTCCTGGTAGAAGAAAGGGTCAGCCATCTTAGATTGATTGCTTCTGGGAATTTTTACTGAAAGGCAAAGAGTAAGCAATGCAAAGGGAGGTGGGCTTAGGGAAATTGTGTACAGGATTAGGCAGGGAAAATGATTCAATTACTGGCCACCTCCTTGCCAGCTTCACAGAACATTCACGTATGTGGGAAGACCACGCCTGAAGAAGAAGGCACTGTTGGAAGCAGAAGACTCCTCACTTCTACCTGGCACCCAGGACTCAGACTGCTGTCACCAAAATGATTCCCCTTTTAACCCAATGGCGGGAGCTCCACTGAACATCGAAATGTAGGACGCAAGCCTGTCATTAGCATAATCATGGGCAGGTTTGGTTTGGCAACGCTGCACTAGCGGACAGGTCCTGCACGCAACACATTGGTAACCTTTTACACCGAGTGACCTGGCATATGTTTTGCATAGCTGGGCAGCCTATGACCGGGGGAAATTCACTCCCTTTTAGCCTGCAATGTAAGATCGGCAGAATGACTGACATTGGGCACTGGCCCTTATGCCTAGGATCAGGCCAGACCGAGTGCATATGATCCAATCATGCTATACAGGGACCCTGACTCCGTTAATAGTTTTTACACCAGTTTTAGTGAAGGTGGCTTCCAGGACTTTTCACCCAAACTAATCTTGTAGAGTGATTAAACATCACATTTAATAGATCACGATGACGTACTGGCGAGGTTAATCCAAGTAAATGGTGGCCCCTCGCTCGTCTACCTAAGCATATTAAAAATGGCTGCAGGAGGCATAGGTTGCTGTACAACTACTGAAATAAAATACGAATATTGGAGGTGCACATACTTGTTGAGCTCGACAACATTATTCAAACCCGTTTCATTTAGTGTGTACCTGCCTGTGTTAATTCTCCAAAGGTGACACCAAAGTTATGTCTGTCACTCACCTGACACAAATTGAAATGTCGGTGTTTGCAAGACCATCGATAAATACATGACTGTAGACAAAAATCCCATCAGCAGCCAATATCTTCTTCGAAAGATGCATCTATATTGAAATATACTTTTTCTAAAACGAATCACTCTCAGGGAAATAGTGTTCTTCTTTATTGAAGTCAAGAAAACTCACACAGGGCAATCAATATTTTCTGTACTAGTGATTTATTGACTGCTCCCCCTGTAACATGGCCAGGCACTTATATTAATCTTAAGAGTTAAATATTATGTGTCTTGCTGCTGAACTTTTCTGACAAAATTAAATAAAAGGGCAATCTGCTGACACAGGTAAATTGGAAACAAACCAATTTGAAAGAGCAGTTAACCCGGAGCTATTGTGAGATATATTATACATTGTTTGACACACTTTCATAAGAGCCATCTGAAGTATCTCGTCATTTACACCATGGTAATACGTCTTATTGTTCAACTCAATGGGGAAAGCTATTCATATTGGAGCATGATTGAAAAGAAAATTGAATCCTTTTGATGTTATAAATGTGTCTATTACTGCATTTGCACACAAATTTTCCATGGAAATTATGGTGATAGTAGTGATTCAAAGAGGAAAATGCATTAGTGTTGACATGTTCAATTTCATGCGCATCAGAATATAAATATAATTTAACCGTGGCAAACCTGGCAAGAAAAGAGTATACATACACAGATATTGAGTTTAACTCTTCCTTTGAATAAAAATGTTTTAGGACATCACAAGCCCCTTATCCTCCTCCACTAAGGCAAATAGAAAATATAAATCTTGTTTTTTAGTTCTGATTTGAATTTAAGGGCAAACTTTCAATATGTATGCAATGTATTTTTAAGAATGCACACAGAGTACAATGAGAATTGAAAGTAAAAAAAAATAAACAATGCACGTTCCCGAGTACAAATTGGTGTATGTGCTTTAAACAAAATCAGCAGAGATTTAACAAGTACAAAACGCTCATTGCAGTGCATAGTGGAATGAAAACTAACAATTTACTGTTATTCGCAGTGTCATTTGTTCAAAACACAGTGGCGGCTGCCACCAAGTAGCACCGATGGGAAGGGGAGTGGGGAATACATAAAAAAATAAAAAATGACTTCGCTTACTCCAGCAATGTGCGTCGTCTTCTGCTCTACAGGCTACCCCAGCCAATAACAAAGCTGCAATGCAGCGTTGTGATTGGTCTGAGCGCCGTAGTTCAGTGCTCAGACAGGCAGTGGGAGCCTGTGCATATTCCTCACCAGACTATGCATTACAGTCTGGGGGAGAACATGCAAAGTATGCATGACTGTTGCGCCGGGCCAAGACGACCGGTCAAGCAGTCATGTCCACCTAAGTGCCCACCACGCCTCCACTTGCTGGCTGTGACACAGCCCCGTTCAGTAAACCGGAAATGTAAAATCATATTAACATAGTGTTAATATAATTTTATTTTTATTTTATCCACTGCTCAAAATGCAGGGGGAAGACGATTCTCCACCTCAGCAGAGGAGTCGCTGCTGTCCAGGCATTATGAAAGAATCTACAGTACTGTGACAAACGGATGCAGCATAGGAGCAGCAGACATGAGCTCAGGTGGAGGAAGCGATAGCGGCTATAGGATGCCAGAATGTCTCTTACTGATTAAATAGGGATTCAATCTCCTCCCACTAAAGGCAGTGGATGGCGGGAAGCCTATTTCTCTTCTAGATTTATTAAGCTGGCAAGCTTTGCTTTGCATGCCCACTGAACCCTTACCTCTGAAACAATTGCTGATACGGTGCCCCAGAGTTCTCCCTTTTTAGGTCTCACCTGACCCAGCGCATGCGCTGGTCTGGTGAGACTTATTGAGAGGGCTCCAAAAAGTGCAACCAGGCCAGCCTAGAGCTACAGTGCATGTGCGCGGGCGCGCGTGCCGCGCTTTACCGCGATTTACCGCGATTACTTTCACTTTCTGTTTGATCGTGATCGCAATCACTTTCACTTTCGAGGCCGCTTTGCATAGCCAATAGGTCTCGCTTTTGGAACCTTATAAGTATTTAGTTATGCAACTGTTGCATGGCTAAACACTTATAAGGTCCCAAAGGCGAGACCTATTGGCTATGCCAATTCTTGTATGTCTTCTATTTAATGTTTTTTTTTAGCAAATGACCACGGTGTTACATAACCACTTAAAACAATACAATGGTGAACTTGGGGTTGCACAGTACAAAGCATTACAATGTGGCTACATTTTAAGACATCCCACAACATATTTTGCCATGTTGTTTAAGTAAGTCCCGGGACATATAGACAGCTGTTTCCTCAGTAGCACACAAGTCCATCACCTTCTTCCAAGCAATCAGTGGTTGGGGAGAGACCGCTCTCCAGAATTTAGCCCAATCCCCACCAGGGTTCTCTCCTAACAAATTGTCAATGATCCCTTCTAGGATTCCCAGCAGTGCGACCCTGGGAAAGAAATCTCTTGGCCTCCCGTCACCCTGGCAAGAATGTGGAAGAGAGTTTTCCAGTTTTGAGTTATCTAGGAGCACTCCCATACCAAGTGGTAGAAGTGAGCGTGTGGCTCTGATCATCACCAGCACCCGGGTGTCACCAGGGCACCGGAATGCTAGAGCTGCACTGTTGTTATGTAAATCATATTTAAGTAATTAAGTTGGATGAGTTGGAGCCTCGATGATATGACCTGAACCCTCAGTTACGTGCCGGCATCCGTCCAGTCAGAATCATTCAGGGGGCCTACCCATTATTCCCATCGGGACTTCAGAGGTGTAAACAAATCTGGAGAGTTGAGTATGAGGGATCGATCCGAAAGAGCTCCTTACCTTCAATGAACCCCCCTGAGGATTTGGGAGATATATTTGCGGACGTTTTGGAGGGAATCAGTCAGGGGGACCACTCTCATGGGCTCAGGCAGGTGTGAGGGGATGGTGCTCCCATACAGCATGCCTTTTATGTTAATAGACCAGTCCTTCAATATAAGAACAAGACACCTTTCGGAATTCTCATTTAAAAATCAATCATGATATACATCCTGCCGGTGTGAGCTAGTGGGGATTTTTTGGTACAAGGACCGGCGTATTGCTGTGTTTCCTAACTTCTACTAGTCTGTTTGAAAAATATCTGTTCCCAACCAGCTGGTCTACTTCACAATTGTTTTGTCTTTTCACTTAAATGTTAATGTTTTTGTATATTTTATTATCACTGTCAATGTATATATGCAAAAAAAGGAAACACAATTGCCCTTCTAAAAAGACATGCAATGAATGTTTAAAATCGTTTTCTAAATAGAGAAATAAGTGTGAAATAAATCACTAAGGCCACTATAATTGTAAATGTGGTCCTTATAGCGAAACACTACAATTTGATTTGAGCACCAAGACACTGAAATTGTTGATAATACTTTAAAAGAGGCCCAGTCTGGGTGCCAGCAACAGGCCCAACCCCCCACTCTTGCAAGTTTTATATTATCTAGCCCTAGGGTGGCCACCTCCAGCCAGAGCGCAGGTTCCCTACAAACCCTGTTTAGTCAGTTGTTGACCACTAGTAGGTGGGCTGCCCAATAGTGCCATACTCAGCCCGCCATCCCAGGTTGATGAAGTGCATTTCTCAAAGGCGATGCAAGTGGGGGGTTCAACCATAGATCTTAGCTTGGTGGTTATAAAGCCATTGCTATGGCAGGGCCAGGGGGTAATTTTGCAAGGTGTAGAGCAGATGCAACAACAAAATAATTTTAAACAGGGCTATGCAACCAAAGACATAAAGGGGCAACTTCGCCTATCAGTTAAGATATCGTGAGTCGGGACAATTGCGGCTGTATGTTAAGAATCCAGTTGAGACTTGCGTTGAGTGTTTTGTGTATCCCCAGGTATCGGAAACTGAGCTTCCATACTGTGAGTACTGACTGCCACTCTGACCCTTCCTCCAACCTCGTCAGGAGGACTAGAACTGATTTAAGCCAATTTATTAGTAATCCTGAGGTGTTGTCAAACAGGGTGAGCATCTGCAACAAATATGGGATTGAGACAGACAGTTGGGAGATATATAGAAGAATGTCAGCAGCATACAAAGCAAAGCAGTCCTCAGTTGCTTTGCCCCAACCAAACCCTCAGACCTGAGCACCACATCTGACCAAAGCTGCCAGGGGTTCTATGACTAGGGAAAAGAGAAGCAAGGATAAGGGGCATTCCTGACGGGTGCCGCAGCCAATTACAAAAGGGGCTGAGAGGGTACCATTGACTCGGACCTGGGCTCTAGAGTTGGAGTACAGTACCCACACTATTGATTTAATCTGGGGCCCTGTTCCACCCTCACCAGCACTTTGTCCAGGAAGGTCCAATTGACAGAGTCAAAGGCCTTATCAAAATCTAGTAGAAGGGTGTTTCGATCCCTCAGCAGTGCTAGGTGATTCAGGGCAATATGCACTCGGCAAAGACAACATCTAGTGCCTCTAATGGGCATAAATCCACAGTGATCTAAGTGGATCAAAAATAGAAGGACTTTAAGTAGGCAGTTGACCAGGATTTTTGTGTAGATTTAAGCTCAGAATTAATGGGTGATATTGGGCTTTAAAATGCGCATCTTTTGGGGGAGGTTGGTCTGACTTAGGTAAGACTACTATTGTTGCCAAATCAGGTTCCGGAGGGAAGTGTGTTTTGTCATCCACCTACTGATAGAGGATTAGGAGATGCAGCCCAGATGCAGCTGAAGATGTCAATAGTATTCCAAAGAGAACCCGTCCAGGCCAGGGATCTTCCTGGAGGACCAGAGTCATTTCATCAATTAAGAGGGAGTGTTCCAGGTCTGCTCCATCATTCCCCATGAGTTTTGGAATGGGAATATCTGCCGTAAGTGGAGTAGCTGCCTCCTGCGGGGCCCATTATTTAGGGTATATAATTTACGGTAGTAGTCAGCAAATACTGGTGATATGGCCTCGCTCATCTCCACCACTACTCTGTCCCCAGTCTCAATCGAGGGAATAATTGAATGTCCTTTTCTCTCATCACCTGCCATTAAAGGAGCTTACCAGGTTTGTCCACTCACCCGAAACCCTTGTGTTGATGCAAGCCAGCACTGGCGGGCCCCTTCAAGCGCTAATCGATGAAGTGATCACCTCTTCAGGGACAACAAGTGGCACACAGAATCAACCATATCCGCCTGTCCCTTACATTCAAGTTTAAGGATGGAGTATGCTAAGTCTGTAATTTATTGAAGAGCTTCTTCCTTTCCCTTCAAGTAGGATTTCTTGCAAGGCAGCATTACCTGCCATCCGAATGGTTCCCTGGAAGCTACTGGGTCCTGATTCATTTTGTAGTATTCACTCTTATTTTTGGCTAAATAATCTCTAAATTCAGTGTTCTGCAGATGCTAGGCATTGAGTCTCCACATTAGGTGTGCACCCGTATGCTGCTGGCCAAAGGTTAGAGTCACCAGAGCATGGTCCAAAATGCCCCGGGTTAATATCTGTGAGCCCGTGGCATATGTGAGTTCTGAGGCCAGGGGCAGGATTAAGTCAATGCGGGACAGGGATCTGTGCACTGCAGAGAGGTGGATGTATGCTGAGGCCCTGGGGTTCCACACTCTCAATGCATCACTGAGACCGAGGTCATCTGTACAACCATTCAACCCCATACGCTCCCCTCTCAACCTCTCCAAATGCCCAGCCCCATGGAGTCAATTTCAGCTATCATAATGTCACTGAAATCACTTCAAATGATGGTTATTCCATGAGGGAGTCAGAGGACCTGCATCCGTAAGTTGTCCATGGTGCAGTGTGCCTGGTTGGGGAGAATGTACACGCTGATAAAGTGATGTATGCGAAGCTTGAGAGTGCCCGCCACCACAACGTAATGATACAGGGGGATTTGTGGAGAAGTACCATGATTCACCGGGATCCCAGCGTGTACAGTTTGTGGTAAATTCTGTCAATTCCATTGCTTCATCAGGAAGGGGCAATTAGTACCCATCAGTTGGGTCTCTTACAGGAGCAGGACTGTGAGCCATGCCACCTGGCAAAATGGAGTGCTGCCCCTCACTGGATTAAGCTGTGAAGACCATTGAAGTTCCATGTCACCAACATAAATTAGCCATTTGCGAGCAAGGAAGAAAGTGTGGTTGTTACCTACTTTACTTTTGTACCTATTTGGCTAACAATGATGTGACCCGTCACATGGGCAAAGTGCATGCCTTGTGCATGTAGTAGCCATTGAGGTCTCATGCCAAACAGAAAAACCTACTAAATTGTAACACAAAAGGAAGAAAACACAATTAACTTGAACTTAGGTGTAAGTCCAGGAACTTGCTCACTGCCCGGGCTTGGTACTGACATGGTCTCTAAAAAGGAATTGTGGGGAGGCATTAGGTCATGTCTGTCCAGTTCTCAGGCCGTGGGCCAGCTTGGCAGCTGCTGCAGTAAATAACCCCATGGATTGCAGAGCCCCAACATGTGGATCCTCTATCTCCATAGAGGAGTCTGAGGCTGATTTCTTGCACTCCATTGTCATGACTTCTGGCATCATATAGGAAGACTGGTGAGCCGCCCAGGAGGAGCCATTCAACTCAACCCCCCATGTGGGCACCGGATTTCTGTTCAGGGTCCTTTTCTCTGTCTTCCAGTCTGAAGCTGAATATGAGATGTTGAAAAAAGTGTCTTAGAGTTGTGAGTGACCTTCGGTTTCACTGGGAACATCAGCAATCACCTCTTGCATCACTCATGCAGTCTTTCCATGGATGACTTACAATGAAAAATGTTCATCTGAATGAAGTTCAACAGACATACTATCCATACCTACAATTCTTGTTTTTTTGCCGGATGAGCAGTATTATTCAATTCTAAATGATGGCCTCTGACCCTAGGCCCACACATATGATTAAAGCTACCACAAAGCAAATATTTTGTTCGTACATTAGTACTAGTTCCCTTACACTTCAACTAGAGAACCACACATTTATCAACATTTCCCTGGGACACCTCACCTGGATGTCCAACATTTTTATTTCAACTTTAGACAAATTTATCACATATCTGGAAGAAACAAATCTGCAGTGATCTCTAAGCATTTGAAATAAGAAACATACCTAATAAAGCAACCACACCCAAATCAACAAAATCAATCAGAGGGATTCACTGCAATTTATGGAATGAATTGCAGCAAGCTAAACTCTTGTCAGACACCCAGAAAGAAATTGACACTAACACCCATAACAGACCCTTTTGCAAATCTCAAAACGCAAAGAGCAAACTACGGTCCTTATTAAAGAAATAAGACCATATTTCTACAAAAACAAGTTGTAAGAATTTGGATTACTGTTTGACTGGGATGTGAGCCCTGGTCAAGCAGTATTCACCATCCTTGTCAGGGTGAGGCAAAACCCAACCCTAAATTACACTGTGCTCAACCCTTTGGTAGCATTGTATACAGCAGTCAGCCGTAATTCAGAGGCAATGTGTAAAGAATGTGTGCAACACTTCATACATCAATACAGTGAGCAACATCACACAAAAAGAATCCCACACAATGTTGGAAAAATAGAGTTATTTTTATTAAATGAAACAAGACCTAAATGAAAAAAGTCCACTAAGTAGAACAGGAAATATGCAGTTTTAAAGATTTTAATGAAAATAGCGCCAAAAAGCACAAAGCACCAACTGTGGATATGTGGTTACACCGGAAAGGACAAAGCCACAAGCTCAGGCCAACCACGATGGACCACAGGCCTCAGGGACCTGATTTGGTCCAGTAAACAAAGTACCTTCACTTCAGGTTTGCAGAGCGTTGTGAGGGTCCGCACCAAGGGTGCGTCATGCAGCCAATGTGATCCATTGGTTCCAAAACGTAGAGCTGTGATGCCAGATCATGCGTCATCATTGAGGACCCCATCAAAGGGGGCTTGTAATCTGAAGTACAGCACCGGTGATGCGTCACACAGTGGAGGGCATGTGTCGATTCTGAGGAGATGTGAGGCTGCGGTGTGAGAAGCGAAACCAAAGGGGATGATGGCCGGAGTGTTGAACATTGCAAGCACTCACCCCCAGTCAACTGATCTGGGTTTAATCCATCATCATTCTTTAGCTCACTCCACCACCCCAGTTCAGACATGGCCATATGCAAATCAGTCTGACCCTGTGCCTTATGGGAACAGTCCAGCCCGAACTGCCAAGCCATGTCTTCCCTGGACTGGAAACAAGCATCCTGGGACCGGTTTGTGGCTAATCAGCTGTCATCAGCCAGGCTAGCTTGAATCCAGTGGCAAAGTGAGCAAGAGGCCCACGAATGGGCATACCCTGCCAACTTAGAGCGAACAAAGCAAAACCAAAGGGGATGATGGACGGAGTGTTGAACATTGCAAGCACTCACCCCCAGTCAACTGATCTGGGTTTAATCCATCATCATTCTTTAGCTCATTCCGCCACCCCAGTTCTGATATGGCCATATGCAAATCAGTCTGACCCTGTGCCTCATGGAAACAGTCCAGCCCGAACTGCCAAGCCATGTCTTTCCTGGACCGGAAACAAGCATCCTGGGACCGGTTTCAGCTGTCATCAGCCAGGCTAGCTTGAATCCAGTGGCAAAGTGAGCAAGGGACCCACGTCTGGGCATACCCTGCCAACTTAGAGCGAACAAAGCAAAACCAAAGGGGATGATGGATGGAGTGTTGAACATTGCAAGCACTCACCCCCAGTCAACTGATCTGGGTTTAATCCATCATCATTCTTTAGCTCACTCCGCCACCCCAGTTCAGACATGGTCATATGTAAATCAGTCTGACCCTGTGCCTCATGGGAACAGTTCAGCCCGAACTGCCAAGCTATGTCTTCCCTGGAAGAGAAACAAGCATCCTGGTACTGGTTTCTGGCTAATCAGCCATCATCAGCCAGGCTAGCTTGAATCCAGTGGCAAAGTGAGCAAGGGATCCAAGTCTGTGCATACCCTGCCAAATTAGGGCGAACAAAGAAAAACCAAAGGGGATGATGGACGGAGTGTTGAACATTGCAAGCACTCACCCCCAGTCAACTGATCTGGGTTTAATCCAACATCATTCTTTAGCTCACTCCGCCACCCCAGTTCAGACATGGCCATCTGCAAATCAGTCGGACCCTGTTCCTCATGGGAACAGTCCAGCCCGAACTGGTAAGCAATGTCTTCCCTGTACTGGACACAAGCATCCTGGGACTGGTTACTGGCTAATCAACCGTCATCAGCCAGGCTAGCTTGAATCCAGTGGCAAAGTGAGCAAGGGACCCACGTCTGGGCATACCCTGCCAATTTAGGGCGAACAAAGCAAAACCAAAGGGGATGATAGACGGAGTGTTGAACATTGCAAGCACTCACCCCCAGTCAACTGATCTGGGTTTAATCCATCATTATTCTTTAGCTCAAATAGTGCACTAAGATAACACATGAAAATACTGACTCCCAACAAAAGGTTCCCAATAAAAGGTTGCACTTAATGACTGCAAGGTGAAAAACCGAATCATACTGAAATGTGCAGATAGATGAAACATGACATAACGTATTGCTCATAAAAATAACACATTCAGAAATAACATATTCAGGAAAATTTTCACTCGATGCTAAATGGAGAATGAAAAAATGCTATGACACATACATCAAATGCATGATAAACACAACAGGTGTGCGAGAATGAAACAAAAAACCTCGCAATGAGATGGACTGTGTGATCATGGTAAGTATAATGACATAACAAGAAAAAACAACTTGTTCAAAAACAGACACAGTAAATCATTTTTGAGGATTAGTAATACAAAGAAATTCTGTGCACCTGACATGCATGATGCATAACACAACAAATATGTGGAAATGAGGCAAAGGATTCTCACAATGAAATATTCACAAGAAACTATTCACAAAAAAACAAGAAAACTCCAGTTTATCCTTTAAACCCTCGGGTGTAAGTGTGTCCAGAAATTGAATCCAATGTGTCTCTCGTTGAGACAGCAATCTAGATTTGTCCCTGTCAGGTTGAGTCTTAACCAACTCTAGGATAGTGAATCTAATCTGAGCAATAGTGTGTTGATGTTCATGCCAATGTAGAGCTAATAGTGAACTAAGGGTCTTAGTTCTGATTCTGCTTTTGTGTTCAGTGATCCGAGTGCATAGTGATCTCTCTGTTTTACCAATATAGTATAATCTGCAAGGACACCTAATTGCGTAAATGACGTGTTGACTGTTACAGTCAGAAGTGAAATTTAGGTGAATATGTTTGCCTGACCATGGGTGAGAGATGCTCTGACCAATCAGTACATTGTTGGAATGAGAACAGTTCAGACATTTCATCATTCCTTTCTGTGCAACCGTGGTGGTTTGGGTAGGCTGAGCTAAAATGTCTTTCAAATTGTGTGATCTTTTGTACGCGAATAGTGGGTGTTGGCAAAAATCCCTTTGAAATCAGGTTCGGACTGTAGTAAATCCCAATGTTGCAACAGGATTTTCTTGATTTTATGAGAATGTGTGGAATAAGTTGTAACAAACACTTCTCTGGGCATCTTTTGTCTGTTCTGCTTCTTCAAAATATCCCCTCTGTCAAAAGATAAAGCACATTTCTCTGCTTCCTCCACTACTTCACTGGGATAACCATGTGGCAAAAATTTCTGTTTGTACTCATGTAGTGTTTTAGCACATACGACAGGATCCGAAGTAATGCGCTTGATTCTTGTGAATTGTGAACAAGGTAAATGTTGTTTTAAAGACAAAGGGTGAAAACTGTTGTACAACAAAGAATTGCCATGATCTGTGGGTTTCTTGAAAACACTGGTGCTAATCCTAGTACCCATGCGTTGAATGTTAACATCCAGATATGCAATGTGTGTGAATCCATGTTGAACGTGAATTGAATCCTAGGATTCCTATCATTTAATGCCAGATGTTTAGCTTCCAACTCAACATGTGAACAATGCCAAATGATCAAGATATCAGCGATACCAACCATTGTTTGGTAATAGGGTTTACATTATTTAATATAAGTTTAGGTGAGTACATCTCAGCTGTATATGTTTAGATTTGTTCCACAACTTTCTAAAAGTGGCATTTTCAAAATTGTAACTTCAAATCTGACTCAACCATGAAAGAGGATGTTTCATTATATTTCCAAAAACACAAAACATGAATTGCTTACCTGCTCCCATTTGTAAATTACAGCTTATTAAATGTAATAAGGTAACTCCACTGAAAAGCAAATGTAGGATGTTTTCACTCCCAGGTCATGTAAGATTTACAATTACTTCTTCTACTTTTCTTTAATACATTGCACCCTGCCTTGTGGGCTGTTTAGGGCCTAACCTTTGGGCCACTTATGTGTTTTAAAAAGGAAGGTTTGGGTCTGGTAAGAGTTTTATTTTATGTAAGGAACCTGAAGCACACACTTCATAGTCCGAAAGTTCATGTTTATCAATTTTTTCCATTTGGCGTGCATTCACTCTTTATGCGCTCCGCTCCATATGCGCATTGCAATCATCCACAGAAATGTGGCACGCCATTTACGTGTCGCAGAAGAGTATGAATCATGTTCAAAGGTCAAAGAG
This sequence comes from Triturus cristatus, assembly GCF_964204655.1. NCBI lineage: Eukaryota > Metazoa > Chordata > Amphibia > Caudata > Salamandridae > Triturus > Triturus cristatus. The sequence continues at coordinate 466,550,608 of NC_140584.1, read as the reverse complement.
GTAAAACAATGAATTAGTGATTAAACTTCTGTTGTAAGCCACTTGTGTGAGGATAACGTATATTTTTTAATTGTTGTACATACCCCTGAAGAAGGTCGTAGTATGACCGAAATGCATTGGGTGAATTCAAAATGACAGAGGAATTGAGTTTCTTTACGTGCCAGTGAATGGGCCAGGATGGGCAATTCTCGTGCAATTTTAAAGCGTGAAAATGTGAAACTCTGTTTTTTGACCTGACTGACAAGGATGGTTAAACATTGGAAATCAACTGGATGAACTTTGGCAAAACTATTGATTACGTGTATATTTGACTCACAATTGTGTAACCGGCTGTGCAGCTCTTCTGCGACACATAAATGGCGTGTCACAATTCTGTGGATGAGTTTTATTTTGCCAGGTCGAAATGGCAGTTTAGAACTGCACACACAGGCTTCAATGGTAGGCCCGACACAAGTGTAAATGACTACTTAAGTGGTTGGCATACTCAGTGCTGCAGGCCACTAGTAGCATTTTATTTACAGGTCCCGGGCACAGGTAGTGTCACCATAATAGGGACGTACGACAAAAATAAATGCCCCAATTGGGTATAAGTCAATTCTACCATGTGTTAAGGGGAGAGCCCGAGAACCTTAGCACTGGTTAGAAGTGGTAAAGTGTGCAGAGTCCTAAAAGCCAGCAAAAAGGGTTCAGAAAAGAAGAGGGAAATGGCAAAAAAATTGGCGATGACCTTGAAAAAAGGTCCAAGTACAACACAACTCTTAAACCACTAAAATATATTTTCACTACCAAAGAGACAATGCATGAATGCAAAACTATCAAACATATCTCACATATTGAAACTGAAATACAGATGCCAGATTTCTTTTTAAAATTTGCCAATATCTGCTTCCCTGTCCCAGAACCATTCTTCAATCACTATTCAATGAATCCCTCCCCATACTACCACAGCTTTTCTTTCAACCATTAAACATACCAGTGTTGGAGGCGTGGCTTGGGAGCACGGCAAGATAGCCGCTCACTAGAGGGGCTCTGCCCGGCTGAACTGACAATCCATCTAGTTTACGTCTATAGCACGACCAGTAAGCGCTAAATTCAAAGCGATTCCTACCCCTGCTGTGTTCTCCCCGGAGTGAAGCCATGATTGCTGCTCGGAAGCGCCGCTGAATCGGTAGGCATGGAGGACTCGAGGCTGAAGCCTGCTCTTCAAGATGTCGGCGTCCGCGAGGCCTGAGAGTAGCTGTGCAGCGGACTGACCTGTGGCTTGCAGACTCAGCGGAGCTGACCGGAGAGGACCGCGCACACTCGGTAATCCCAGAAAGGCCATCACCCTGGATCGCGGCGATATCCAAGGGAACCTGTACCAGCCGCAGGATGAACCAGGTGCTGCGGCCGCCCTCAGCGCGCTCGGAAACAGTTGGGGGGTGACCTATCCTTAGACCGGTGATCGTGGAGGCGGCACAGGTGGAGGAGAGGGCTGTGGCCTGCGCGCTGTGGCTGTGGCCGAGGCCCTGAGTGCATGTGGAGTGGCTGACTGAGCTAGTGACACCTTCCTGGGGAAATGTCAAGGCCCGACCTGGGGACTGCATTGTTCTGACCTGAACGGGGCTCAGAGTGCCTGTGCGGCTGCTTATTTACACAGAGGTACATTGGGCGCTGTATAAATATTGCATATGGCGGTCCAGGACTGTGAGCAGGGGCGGCTTCCCATCTGAACTTACAAGTTATGGCCGGACATTGCTGTGGGGACCTGTAAAACTTTGGAATCACTCTGAGCTGCTTACCTAGGCGGGGCGAGTATACAGGGAGTCCCAATATCCTACTTAAGTGGACTACTTATATCGGGTGGTTACAAGTGAGAATGCAAGTGCAGCAGTGGTCGATTTATTAAACCCTCATTCTATCAATACTACTTGGACTTCTGGGCCCGGTCTGTCTATAATTATGGCGCGGACGGACAAAATACAACCCCGCCTTACATTCGAGGCCCACAAATCTATCAAGACCGCGCAGAGGGCGGCCTCTGATTCGGAGGCCGATGCCCCAGCAGCCTAGACTCCCACCCTAGAGACAACACTTCTGGCCATGCAATGCAGTTTGCAATCTATTGAGGGGATTATGGCTGCAGTCAATCATCGAAGCATAATGCACACATGGGTGAGGTGGAGCAGCGTGTGTCGGCGACGGAGGATGGCCTAAGCGACATGGCCGGGAAGACACTGAATATGGAGAAGGTTCTCTCCCTGATTCAGGCAAAGAATGAGGATTTGGAGGCCCGTTCTCGACGTAACAACATTCGCATAACTGGCCTTCCAGAATCCACGAATGTTGGCAAGATAGAACTCTATGTCGAGAATTTGGTCAAAGAGATTTTTGGAGCTGAACAATTATCCCCCATGTTTATAGTTGAGCGGGTACACAGATCCCTCGCAGCGCAGCCTGTACCGGGCGCCCCACCCAATTATAGCGACATTGTTAAATTACAGGGATCGTGATGTGATACTCAGATTGGCCCGCGACAAGGGTAACATTGTGCACCAGGGCAATTTAATTTCATTTTTCCCTGATTTTACAGTCGCGGTGCAGGCTGCAAGGCGGGAGTTTGGTGCTATGAAAAAAATTCTGAGTTCTAAGGGGGTACCATATGCAATGTTTTACCCTACTCACCTGCGTATTGGCCCTGAAGGGGACTCCAAACTCTTCACAAATCCCAAGGCCGCAATGGAACATGCTAAGCATTTGAAACGGTCACGGCGAGAACAACAGGCTGCATCCAACTCTGAGGAACAATAGGGATCTAATGGTCTATTTCTGCCCTATAGACTGGTTGTTTATTACTGGCTTAAAATGAATAATACTAGCACTCACTGTTACTCTTCTCCTCAGGCTTGATTTCAATGGGAGTCGCTGACACTATATGCCATCCTCTGACAAGGGGTAGGAGGGATGATGCAACAGATGTGTAAGACACAGCTACCATGGTTGTTCAGCCACCTCCTACTAGTTGGGAGGCTAGAAGCGTGCCCACGCCCCCCACATGGGAGTGCCCCAGTTGTACTGGTTTTCTGGTTTTTTGGAGTGGGTGGGATGGGAAGATTGTGGGATTGTTCCTATTGGGGGGTCTGTTTATTTGTCACAGGGATGGCTTTGGCTAGTTGGGGTGGCCAAAGTGGGTGGGAGGTTGGTGGGGGGAGGGGAGAGCACGATCAGCACTACCGGAATGACTCAGGTTTACCAATGGGCACGGGGGTTCGAATGCGGTGGTTAGCATATTTAAGCAGATACAAACAGTGGTCCATTGATTTCCCAACTTGGCGTAGATGTGATCTCCTGAATTGCCGAGCGGTTTGCACTATTGGCACCCGGTGCATTGTTTACCATAATGTATTTAAAATGGGTAGATATCTCCCTTATGGATGAACCCCATGGGTAGTAACTTTAGATTTCTAACATGGAATATACGCGGTCTCAACAGCCCAAAAAAGATACGAACAGTGATAGCTAGCCTAGATAGACTGAATGTTGACGTGGCCATGTTACAAGAAACTCACCTCACCCCCTTTCTGAACGGAACGTGGGATTACTGTGGGTGGAGGTGTGGATCGCCTCCTCCTACTCCTCATACTCTCGGGGGTGATGATTCTGATCAAGAAAGGAGTCCCATTCCGGGTGCATGGTACAGACACAGATGATCTGGGTCGGCTAGCAATTGTGCATGGTATGCTTGAGGGTACGAGTGTGATCCTGGTGAATATATACGGTCCCAATATCGATGACCACCCCTTTTTTGTGGATGTTTGGCGTCGCATCTCTGCATTCCCTATAGCGGAAATTATTTGGGGGGGGATTTCAATACTTGCTGTTCCAACCGACTCTGTGTTACCGATGCCTCTGATAGCGACGGTGTTGATGGGTGGTGGAGGGGGCCCACGCTCGGAAATTAGCCCATTTCACTCTACTGCCTGGGCGTGGAGGGCTCTTGCGACTAGGGTACAGTCAGATTATTTGTATGCACCAAATCTGCCGCTTGCTGCGCATCCTGGCATATCAGCTGCTAGGAAGCTGGCAGCTTTGAAGACACTCAGTAAAGTGGGAATTACTAACTTTGGCAACTTATATAAACAGGGTAGATTCCAAACCATGGCGGATCTGCTGGCGAGGCAGGAAACTGGAATGATGTTGGGATTTACATATGTGAGGGTGCGTCAGGCAATTAGTGACGTTTACCCGGGATTCCCTGATGAGCCACGAACATTGCTAGCCTTGCGGGCGGTATTTGGAGGGGAACACCGAAGTGGCCTCATTACTAGATTATACAATGCATCTCTCCGCGAACAAGAGATAAGTGAATCCCCCTCTTATACAAGGTGGAATGACCTCCTGTCCTCTCCACTGCCATTGGAGGCTTGGCGGTCTTGCTGTGTTTTAACGGGGCACCTGACGGCGAATTGCAATCTCCGCATCATCCATTTTAAATACCTACACCAACTTTATTGCACACCAGCTCAATTATGCAGATTCGGCTTGCGTGAACGTGCATGCTGTGTACGCGGCGGTCAGGCTGATGCAGATTTTATACATTTAGCATGGTATTGCACTGGCATCTCAAAATTCTGGACGCGTGTCACGCAGGTGTTGACTGATATCATTGTAGAGCCTGTTGGGTGTGTACCTGAGGTGTGTCTGCTGGGGTGGGTACAGGAACTTAAGCCCTGTAATAGGAGGCTAGTGGCCATGGCAACTTTGTTTGCTAAGAGAGCAGTGGCAAGGTGCTGGGGGGCAAGGGCTTTAGCAACAGTTAAGAAGTGGCTTCAGGATTTAATATATTGTCAGGACCAATTGGGAATATACGCTGATGAGCTGCCACAAGCATTGTGTCCAAAGGACTTCTGGGTCCCCCTCACTGGATATCTCCTTGCCAATCCAGATCTTTCATAATTCACTTTACAGGTGATTATTATAAACCAGCTGAGAAGTTATGGGTCTGCCATTTGGGACTATGTATACCGAAATGTATCGATATTGGTAACCGTGAATGTATATACAAGTGCCGGGGTGGTGGGGAGATTGGGGGGGAAGGGTTGTTTTAAGTATGAAGCTGGTTATTGTATGAAAAAGGGCTTGTTCAAGATGTGCTATCTATGTAAGAGCTGCTTCCCCCTTTTTGCAGGGGGATATGTCTGTAACTCTCAATAAGCTGCTCAATAAAAAAAAAATTAAGAAAAAATAAACATACCAGTATTTCTTACATTGTTAACGCCAATAAAAACTTAACATTACTTATAAAAAGTCACCCCAGTGAGGATCTTACATTTGTAGTTAAAGTATCAGTCTCTTCTATTCTATACATGATTAATGCCTCCATACACCAAACATCTTCACCATTAGGAGGGGAAACAGGTCAATTCACCTCAATGCCAATATATATCATCAATGCTGATGATTTGCTAAACTGGAAAATAGTGATCAGCCTGTTCTCATTTGAATTATTCAAAAATAACCAGAACCCCAAATAATCTTTATTCTTCTCATGATGTAGTACTGAGTTGGCAAACCTGATTGTAGTTGAAAATACCCTCTGAACAAAGACAGCACTTGAGTGCAAATGATGTGGGTCTTGCATATAACACAGCCAGTCATGTGATCCTAGCCTCAATTCTCAAATGTTGCCTAGATTAATTGTGTTCTCAGTAGGGCCTAGGGGGACTTTACTACCCATCAGAAGCTCACAGACCTAATGCACACCACTGGACCAGACCCCAGCCCTCGTCAACCATCAAATCTTGTGTCTTGCCTATGATCCTCAACTCTCTTCACATGAACCGATTGTAAATGACAGAAAAGACACATTGAGCTAACAATTATCTGCTGTTTAAAATACAACAACTTCCCCTATACAGTGTGAACAAATTGACCAAGGATGATAGCAGAAAACCACAATTCAATTGTAAAATTATATCATCTTGAAAGTGCTGAAAAGCAATCCATTCTTCTGATGTGCCTTATAATTAGGCCTGGGCGTAGTTCGCGAAGTAGCACTTCGCGAACCTACGCAAAGTGAAGTTTGCACTACGCGAGCTACGCGTAGCACTTCGCGAACTGCGTAGTACCTTGTTCGCACTGTGCCAGATGTCGTTTTCAATGATTGCACAGTGCGGACAAGCAACCGGCACTGTGCAATCATTGAAAATGGCATCTTGCACAGTGCGAGCTGTAGTTTTCTGCTGCTCGAGTAGATTTTTACTCGAGCTTCAGCTTTCTCAACGCGAACTGGTAGTTTCTCATCGCGAGCGGTCGCGAGCATACGCGACCACTCGCAATGAGAAACCTGACCTCCTCGCGTTGGGAATCTCGCCGGGAGGTTTATTTTCCATGCTTGCGATCGCCAACTTGAAGTTGCTGATCGCGAACAAGGAAAAAGTCTCGCCGGGATGTCATTTTGCTTGTCCGCGGTCGCCAACTTGACGTTCAGGACCGCGAGCAAGCAAAAAATGACCGCAGTACTACGCAACGCTACGCTACGCGTGTTCGCACTGTGCTATGTGCAGTTCGCGTAGTGCGAAGTAGCGCGAACTTCGCAAACTACGCGAGCGTAGCGTAGTGCTTTGCCCAGGCTTACTTATAATGCAAAATATGAGAGTGTTGTTATTATGAGTTCACCACAATAACCTATCCCCAAGTTGTAAGGAAGAAATACACTAATGGTGCTTTAACTAAGATACTGTATACATCTGATGCACTTAACTCAGTTGGTAATACATCACACTCAACAATATTTCAGCTAGCTCATTGAATGATAGTGTCTCTGGGCAATAGCTCACTTAATCTCCCCGACGGCCCCAGTGCCTTGAGACCCATATGGGTGATTAGTTTGCACTTTACAAATAACTGCTTATTATTAGGTGAAAGTTCAGTGAATCAATGACTGCAGACCAGCAAGCAAGTTATTCCGGTTAACCATCCCTGAGAAGATGGTGTTCTGATTCAGTCATTTAGTGATTACATGTGTCAAGGTCAAAGTCATCACTAATATATTTAAAGCACCTTGATTATTCTCTTGTTGTCAAGCCTAAACCTAAACAGGGCAAAAATAGAGCTGGAGTAACATTAATCAGGCTGGAAAATTCATAATTTGAGCCAGTTTATTCTTATAGCATTCTAGTGTAACCAACCATGATCCGATCAGGATAGGTCCTTCCACTACGGCTGAGTATCTGTCTTAGCCAGTGATATGCCCACTGCACACAATATAATTATCATATACTTCTGAATATAATCAAATTAAAAGTTTTGAAAAAATGTTATTGTGATATAATACGGAATAGCATGACACAGGTATACAAAGTTTGGGACAAAATAATGTTGATCCGATTTAAAAATAGTGGTCTATAATAGCATTATTTAGAAGAAAGAGTGATAATTGAATTATCTAACTGATAAATGAAGTAAAGGACACACTCACATGGGTTTTAAGGATAGCCTAATATTGATAAAGCCAGTCTCTTTACTTACATTCAATAAAGGAAACTCTAGTATGTTAATTAAAGAATCTAGGTTTAACTGCCATTAAGTTGGCTACCAGATGATGGGTCAAATTCGGACGTGCCATCTAAAAGTCAGGGAAGGTCAGAATCGAGATTGGTCATCTTGGTGGCAGTGTTGTCTTCGGAAATCAGGATAAGAAATGTTTCATTAACGCACTGCAACAAAGAAATGAAGATAGTCAGATTGTTCACCAAAAGGAGTTGTCTGACATTAAAATGAAAGGTGTCGGAGACAAAGGACACCTCTGGCGAATAACTTTCTCACCTCCACTGAGTTTAAGTAGCACAAGTAGGATTGTGACAGGGGCTGTGGTAGATATTCAAATGGAGATTTGATATATTTTGGTGCTTGGTGGCAGCCGCTGGCAGGAAAGGCAAAGGTATCTCTTTGTAAGGGCTTGTGAGAAAACCCCTCCCTTTGCGTGACCATCCCCATTTTTGTTGGCTTGTATTAGTTTTTGTGACACTGCACACTGAGGCACTGCTTTCCAGTACACACTGTTGGTGCTCTGATAGCTAAACCATGCAAAAATAGCTAATCCTGAATTCGCATGTTTAACTTTTCAGTATTGACATGCTTTATAGTGCAGTAAAATGCACCAATGACATGGAGAGTTATATGTCACATGTAGATTGTAGCACTTGTTGTACCATTCACAAGTATGAAAAGGAAAACATGGCCCCCTCCATGTGGAGAAGAGTTCTGACATTTTGGGTTTTACTCAGAATAGTGCACTGTGGGGTAGTTGCACTAAAATAAATAGGATGTGCTGCAAATGTGGGAATGTTTGCCCTTGGAATATTTTTGCCCAATGGTTAGTAAATGTAAGTGTCTATGAATTTCCCCTTTTCACTGACTTGTAAATCCTACAAAAGTGGCACCACTCCCCGGGCTCCTCAGAACACTTCTGGACCTCTGGAAGAACAAGACTTGACCTGCTGTCGGTGACCGCTGTGGAGATCTGAAGGGCTGGATCTGCTCACACGTCCACTCGTAACTGAGAAGTGGACTCCAAGGGTCACATGGCTTACCAACTTTGTGGCTATATGAAAACAACAAGCTGCCAAGCTGCAAGAGACCTTTTCCTGGAGTGCCCAGCTGACCTGTGACAACTGGAAGTGATCTGAGCCCTGCTGGTGGCCCCACTGGAGTCAGTCCTGACCCCTAAGGTCTGTTCCTGATCACCAGAGAGCTTTAGAAGAGAAAGAAAGTCTAAAAAGCTGGAAGTTACAAAATGTGTGGACTTCCAAGATCCCTGGAGTTTAGCAGGACCTCATGACAAAGGTGTCTAATTTTCATTGGATACAGCTCATAGGTTTGTCCCACTGGAGGATTCTGAACTTCACAATAGAGGCTTTCAGCATGATTTAGAATTTGGGGTATGGGTTACTCCATCACAAATATGATAGATATCCCATCCACCGTATTACAATTGCATTATATCCAGTGGGAATTGTAAGGGAGATGGGATGTCCATCATGTTTATGACAGAGTTACTCATCTGTCAAATTTTAAATCAGGAGGACCTAAGCTGTTGAAATCTTGACTAGATGAATGTGTGAAAAGTATCTATCCAACGAGAGGATTTCAGCGGGCATTATGGTTGAATTTTCCCACTCAGAGCTGCTTCTGCTAAAACCAATGTGTAGCAAAAATGGGTTCTGTCTATTTAATCCACCCAGATTTTTCACTTTTTTAATCACTCAACCTCGAGTGTGAGAGAGTCTCACTATCCGAGTCTCATGCAGTGCACGCCTGTTAAGATAAGACTGCTGAAACACAGCTAAGGTATTGGGCACTGGGAAGGTTACATGTGAACAAGTATGCACAGCCCAGTAATTGCCTATAGGCAGCCTGGCGTAGAAGAGACTCTGCAAGGAGAGATGTCGACCTGGGTATCATAGATTGGTCAGTAGAGTTTGCTAGATTATCTGTAGGGCCACTGTATTATATTCATTGGAGAAATCTGACTTTAAAGTCCAGTTTCACTCCACTTAGGCCAACACAGTCAAGTGAGGTCAAACTGGGGTGAAACATGCATGTCAAGTTTGAATATGCAAGTCCGAACAACATATGTTCAACTCTTATGGGTCGTCCAGAGTAGTTATATTTCTTTGGCTCAGCTCAGAATCAACATCTAGGCCTTTTGACGCCCTGCTGGGTCAAGTTAGTTACTCTGCTTCCCTGCAGAGTGAATGAACACCTTCCCACACAAAAGGAGCAATTATCAGCATTTGACTCCATTGTTGAGAAGTAAGGGATGTGGAGGAATATCTGCATCTGGTAATTAGCTGTCACACTGCACCTGGGCTGAGACAGCCCCAGGCCCTCAGAGGAGCTCTGTACGCAGACAACTTGATGGTGCTATATTGGATTGTCCCAGTATGCTGTACAGGAGGGTTGGTACAGGAGAAAAGAGATGATATTGCATACTAGGATTGTCACCGTGTGTTTAGCATTGAGAACTTTCCACCCACACTTAAAAAACCCTAAAAGAGGAGGGACAGTGAGCAAGACCGTGGATCTAGATGGCGAAAGCAGCAATACCATGGACAGATGGAAGGACAAGCTACCTGATGCCCCTGGTGGACTAAGGACTCGGGTCCTCATTATTAGTTGGTGGATGGAGATGACTCCATTAGGGTGGCAGAGTAAATTATTCCATTGCCATGACAGAGCACCAAATTTTGAAATAACTGACAAGCTGGCTCGCATTTCTGAAGCATTGTCAGGAACCGCCATCACGCCAGTTCCTGTCAATACCTTTTTACGTTTGACGCAAGGCTCCATCAATATGACAGAGACATCCGTCAAACTTATATTTTTTTATTTTCAGAAAGAAAAACCTGAAGAGAGGTATTCTTTTTAGAAAATAAATAAAAATGCCTCCTTCGGAAACCACTCCGGGGTGTTACCGTGGTGGAGATAGAGTAGTCATTGCCGTGGTTACACATAAGGTCCAACCACATTTAAGTCAGGAGAGTGGACCATTATGGGGTGGAAAGGGTACTTCACCATGTTGCAATAGAGTATCCTTACTACCAACAAATAAATCAGCTGCTCTGTCTACAGGGGATTCCCCAGCGCTCGATGGGTCTCTAGAGTGCCAGTGATGCTGGCCCCTTCTGCCTCCCTAGGGCCAGTTGGGGGAAGACTTGAACTTCTGAGCCTCAGCAAAAGGAGAGGAGCACCAGCACAGGGAGTTAGTCAAACCAGCTCCCCACAAGGTATGCCCATTTTGAGGCTAGGAGGCATACTGATAATACTACTGGTGGCTAGAGGTTGACACCAGGAGTAAAATGATCTCTGGGGTCAGATTTATGCACCTTTATTTCTTTTTTAACTTTACCCTGTGCAACAAACAGAGAGCATGACTTTCTGCCAAGATTCCTTCCAAATATCCCTGGGGTGGGCCACTGCCAGGGGGGGGTCAATTAGTGTACATGCCTGGGGAGGGAAGATGCATTGCCCTCTCTTCTCAGACGTTTACAGGTCCCTATCCCCGGGTTTCAACAACATAAAAGTCAGGGTCCTGGACCCCAGAGACTATGGCAGAAAGAACTGAGAAAAATAGATTCTCCCTCCCAAGTTCCACCCATCCCTAATATATTGTTCTGATAACCTGACAAAGCCAACACTCCTCTTTTTTTTTTTTTTTAAATGATACCCCCTTATATTGTAGTCTTCTCTATAGTATAGGTGAGGGGGTACTTTGATTTTGGGGGTCATGGCCCCTTAGGGATCAAGTATGATTTCAGAATTACACCAAAGGTATTTCTATCTGCCTGATGTATATATAGCAACGTAATGCATAGTATTTCATAGTGAGTGAGTGAGTGAGTAATAAATATATTTTTCCTTTTTCAAAGAAAAAGCAGTGACTGCACCATGATTTATTGAGTGTCAGCGGATTGGGATTACTAGCCCACAAATCATCCTCTGAGTAGGCCTTGGACTTTGCTACCCTGTGAGAGTCAAGTGCTACAATGGGGTGATTGCTTCCAGTAAGTAGACAATTGATGGTCTCACTTCCTGCAGAAGTAACAACCCAATGTCTTACACAAAGGTGTCAGCGGTATATCATCCAACAGCTATCTGACTTTGATAGGAGTTTGATTGATACAGCCTTCAATATTTCACAGCTGGAAGATTTCTACTTCACTGTTAGAGACACAGGGGCACATTTAGGAGATTCTGATGCAGTACTGTGCAGCAATTCACCTTGCTGCACTGCTCTGCACGAGAGGGAAAGAGAAGGAAATAATTGTATTTAACCAATATGGCACATTCCTGTCCTTTCCCCTGTGCAGGTGCCATTTCCGCAGCCTAGAGCCAACACAGGCCCCCTTGCACCATCATGCATGGGTGCATTTGATGTAGGCAGGATTGTTTTGTGCAGGAAGGTGGCCAAACAATCTATAGAGGTGTTTTCCTCTTTCTATGTGGGCTGTAGAATGAAGCACACATAACAATTGGATAAAAGGGAAAGAAAGTTTCTCTTCATTACGCCCCACCTGGGAGGTGCATCTTTTTGGTGCATTCCTAAGTTTGCCAGGTCTGGTAAATGTGGGAATGCATCACAAATTATGGGATTTGTGTGGGAACACTCACAACAATGCTCATGGAACACCTCCCTTGCACAGAGTAAGACAATGCAGTGATTAGCTCTTTGTTGCCTTACTCCAGATTTATGAGGCCATTCAAAGGCATGCAATATGGCTTTGCATGGCTTCATAAATCTGTTTTAGAGGCTTGTGTCAGGTATGCACCACTTTGCATGGTGCAAATGTTATGCAAGCCTCTCATAAATATGCCCCTAAATCATAAGTAAAATCTTGACCGAGATGACCCGCTAGGCCCACTGAAGCACTGTCAGCCTGAATCACACCTAGGTCTTAATTGTCCATAAACAGTGACTTCAGGTTAGTTCTTTACTTCTTCTTAGTGCTCTTTGCTATAACATTTTAAAATGTCATGTCTTAGTTCTCTTTGTTGGACGTTATCATTTTTTGTCAGTTTTCTGAATAGCATGCTCTCAATTTTTAGAAAATAGCTGAGGGGTTTTATTGTTATGTTTAGTGACTTTTTAATTGTTTTAGAACTGCTAAATACCTAATACATTTTCCTTAAGTTAAAGCTCTCTGCAGTGCACTACAGTCATCAGGGTTTGAGCCCAAGTTTAAATATTGAACTTATGTGTTGGATTGGAGTTCATTTTGGCCTTATCACTTAAGAAAGACTGTAAGAAATTGGGACGTTGGTTGACTGTGGTAAGAACCCTGAACAGGAAGAAACCACAATCCTAGTCAGGGTAAAGGGCAGGCAAACCCTAAATTACCTGTACTCACCTTCTGGAAGCTTGGCTCAGAGCAGTCAGGATAAACTTAGAGGCCATGTGTAACTGGAGATATTACATTCTAAAGTTTTTGGGTAAAATAGTGCTAAAACGCACAAAGAGCCAACAAGAGATATAGGGGCATACCAACAAGGGATTTATCTCTGCTTTTTTGGCTTTAAAAGCCAAAAAAGGGGAGATAAAACTAGCGCCCTATCAACAACAGGGTGCTAACATGCAAATTTGCATGTTAGCACCCTTTCACTCTACGCTTCCCCTTGCATCTCTAATGAGATGCAAAGGGGGCGTTCCAGAGTAAAATAATAGGAGAAATGTCGCTAAGCGACATTTCTCCTATTATCAAGAATGTCGCTAACCCAGTTAGAGACAAAAAAAGCAGCGCTAACCGCGGTTAACGCTGCTTTTTAACGTCTGGTATTTTTCAGACTTAGCCATGATATCCTATGGAAGGAGGATATTATGGCTAAGTTTGCCTGTCCCTATCAACAAGGTAACGTGAGATTATCGCTGGGTTTCCAGCGATAATCTCACGTTAGCCTGTTAGCGTGAGGATTTTTATCGCTATTGAGATAAGCGTTGCTAATAGCACGCTATCTCAGCGATAAAAATTCACGCTAGCCGGCGATAATTATCCTAGTGCTAAGTGCGCTTAGAGATAATTATCGCCGGCTGTTGTTGATATGCCCCATAGTCGTGCTGGACGGGGACAAAATCACAAGTTCAGGTCAACCACAAGGGAGTGCAAGCTGGCTACAGTCACCTGGTTAGGCCTACTGAACAAAGTACTTTAAATGCTGGTTGGGGAACGTTGCGTGGATCTGAGGCAAAGAAGCATCACGCAGTCGAATAGACGCGCCTGTTCTGATATGCAGTGAGGCTGCAGTTCGAGGTCCTGATGTATCGTCAGCGAGGTTCCCATCATTGAAGCTTGCAATGCAAAGTCAAGGCTTCGAGTATGCAGTGCGCAGCCAAGGCAATGCTGCGAGGCTACCATGCGGAAGTCGCCATGGTCGTCATTGAGCTGCTGTTGATGAGAGATGTGAGGACCTGTATCAGAAATGCGCCATGCCAATGGCGATGCGTTGGTTGGACTGCGGGGTTGATGCAGACCTTCTTTACCAGGCCTAATCCACGCAGAAGCAGCAATGCATCAGTTCTGCTCGATGATGCGCAGCTCAGCTAAGAAGATGCGTCTGGTAAGCACCTTAGGCCTTCCAAGTGTCCAGGTCTGGGAGGGCACCACTTGGCAGGGTACACTCACAGATGGCAGAGTCCATGTGCAGGCATCAGAAGCATGTTATATCTTCCTGGCAGAGTATCCACAGGTTCAAAAGTGTAATGAGGTGGGGGTGTCTGAGGTCCAGTACTTATACCCAGTAGTGCAGTTGAAGTGGGGAAGACTTAAAAGACAAACCTTTGAAGCGCACAGATGTCCTGCCCTGTCAGCCCTGGCTCCAGACTAACTACAGGGGGTTAGGCAGTCCTTTGTATGGGGACAGGATGCAGCCTATTCAGGTAAAAGTGAGGCTGGGTACAGCTTCTCCCTCCCATCATGTTAGGATAGCCTACTCAGTCACACCTAAGCTCCTATTGTGTTTGGCTGTCTAGATGGAATACAAAAAGCCCAACTGTCAACTACACCTGATCATGTGACCAGAGATAGGCTGCAGGCACCAAATGGCAAAGGCAAGAAAATGCCAACATTCAAAAATATTATTACCTATGATGATGATCCTTTACACCATTCACACAATTAATTACTGCAGCCACCATTTACTTTTTTCATTATTTAAAATATTCACAAAACATTTTTATACCTCAAAGCTCCGAGACAGTTAACCAACATACATGAAAAACATTACCAAAAAGATTTCTTCAATCAAAATGCTGACCTACAAAACATTTAACATAAATCATGACTTAGACATGTCAAAGAACATCTTCAACCTATTTCCACCTATGTGTAGACTCTTGTATCATGGTTCTGAATTGAATAGCTCATTGTGAGCTGACATTTTTTTTGTCATTCACCCAGTTCTTACCAGTTGCCAGGTCGACATAGCAGTTTAAACTACACACACAGGCTCTGCAATGGCATGTTTAAAGGGTTACTCAAGTGGATGGCACAATCACTGCTGTAGGCCCACTGGTAGCATTTAAATGACAGGCCCTGGACTTTAAATATTTATATCTCAGGTTCCCCTTACTGGATTTTTGTCATTTTGGCATCATTTTCTTTATTAAAGTGTACTCTATTTTCTAATGCTTTTTGGAATTTTTCTATTAATATTTTAGTACTTCATAAGTACTTCACACAGGGCCTCTTAGTTAAGCCTGTCTGCTCTTTGCCATATCTAACTGTGGGTTAAGCTCATGTTTATTTAGTGACTTTAGTCGTTGACCCTGACAAGGACTGTGATTGTTGCTTGAGGTGGGTACTTATCCCCATCAACTAATAACCCGATTTTTTACAGTGTGGCAAAAGTGCTTTCAGCTAAACTGAAATGCTGGGTAAAGACTATGGGCCTGAACTAGAGTTTGACAGACGGGTTACTCTTTCTCAAACGAGATGGATATGTTATCTGCTATATTATGAGGGCAGATGTACAAGCCCCTTGTGCTGCCGGTGCGCCACGTTGCGTGACACCCCAGTGGCACAACCTGCGGCTTGATATTTACAAGCACACGTAAAGCTACCCTGCATGGCTTTACCTGTGCTTGTAAATATCTCCCCTTTTCACTCAACACTTTGCGTGTTAGGGGCGTGACATGGGCGCTGCTGTGGGTGTTCCCACGAAACACCCATATCCACTGATGCATTTCCAGATTTAGGAGCAATCGTTGATCTGGAAATGCATCAGAATGCTATGCCACCTTAGAGGTGGCATAGCGAGGTGCCACGAGGAAATGTTTTTTAAATTTCTCCTCGTTTTTTTCCTCCTTCAATGCGTGCTGCATTCTACTGCACGAATTGGAAGAGGAAATCACCTCAATTGATTGTTTTTGTGCAGGAAGGTGCCCCTTCCTGCACAAAAACAATCTCCCTACGACACAGGCATCCTTACACCATGCTGCAAGGGTGCCTGCGCCGGCGCATGGCAGCAGTTTGTGTGCCATCGCAGGGGTTAGCACAGAGATGTGACATACTGTTGTAAATATGTTGCATCCCTGTGCTTCGAAATTAACGCAGTGCGGTGCAGCAAAATGACTAGTGGCACCGCTCTGCGTTCGTTTCTTGTAAATCTGCCCTTAAATACATTCTATCCAAAGGCACTTGTAATACAGCAGATGGACTATTCATCACATTTGTGGTGGAGTAACATCAGCCAAACTCTAAATCAGGCCCTATGCCATGTTAGTTGCACAGCACATTTCTGATGTTACAGGAACAAACAAGCAAACACAGGTTTTATTTTTATTTTTAAAATTGCCACATACTTATCAGGACTTTTGTCAGTTGTTTTCTTTTATGTGCCTTTGCATGTTCTCACTGTCTATGTATATGTTTTGATTTATTCTTAACTTCTTTCAATCTTATAGCAGTTTCAGCTGTAGTGAAAGGGAATCTCTTTATCAACCAACTACACTATGATTGCACAACTACCTGTTCTTTTTGGATTAAGGTGGAACGTGTTTGTGAAGCATCACTGATGTTAGTTTGTATTGTGGTGCTTGATTGTTTGCCTAATAGTAAATATAAAATGCCTGTTTCACCAGTAGTCTGTGGCGCCAGACAGGTTCTTTTAAATGTGACTTTCTATTGTTGAAAATCAGTGTATTGCCTATAAAAGCTGTTGCTTTATCATTTTGAGCGATTTATATCACTCTGGGAGCTATATTAAATGAGGACACTGTGATTGTATTTAGGGTTTCTAAACGGGCATGGCATCTATAATGGAAGTGATATTTATAGATCGCGAGTGATTTTTTTCTGTTTTTTTAGACAAGACATTATTACTATATAGTTAGAATAGCAGATGTTTGTTGTATTTTAGTCCCCCAAGTTGTACTTTCTTTTTTAGTTTTGATAATGGGCCAGGGGTGAAGGGCCAGTAGAATGGGATAAAAGCAGTACATGATGCTGTTATTCTCAATATACGTTATTTTGTTCAAAAAACAGCAAATGCAATTAACCTGTTTATAGATAGATCACAGAGAGTTGACGATATTCCATTGGTGCATAATACTCATTTACAATGACTGCTCACAGGTTACAATTTTAGGCTGTATTCCCACGCGGAATAAATATACATATAATTATCTATATAGGAAATATTAAAATAATTATTAATCATCCCGACAATCTGTTCCTCGTGAATTAACATTTGACACTCATTGGGCAGACCTTTCTTTATTTCTGTTATTATGCTGTGTTTCACCCTGTTACAGTCAACAGCTACTTGGAATCTGCACAAAAACTGATGGCATAGACCAAGAAGTTTCAATATGTATGTCAGTGAGAATGTGTATATATTAAAAATAATTAATTAGGGAAGATTTATCATTTTTAGTGCAACGCAGCACAGCAACCAAATTGCTGCTCTGTCTTGTGCAAGGGAAAGAAAGTAGTGTAGGTTCATATTTACTAACAATGACATACCGCTGCTTATTTCCCCTGCGGTGGTCAAAAACAGGCTTCCTAGCGACGTGCACAATCTTTGTACCATGATACCAAGTAATGAATGTCCTCTCTGGTATCAGATGTGTCCAATGTAAAATTCTATGCTTAGACAAATTCTTAAATATTTCACACATTGTATGTAGGCTTCACAGTGCAGCACATGTGCAATGTGTGGAATGTTTGGAGAAATAAAACATTTCTCCTTGTTTCTGTCAGCGCCTAATAGGATTGACCAAATTGTATTTAAGACTAAACACCCCGTTTTACAGATTCACCTGTGTGGAAATCCAGATGATGCTTGACTGGTCGTATGGACCTTTGCCACCGTGGTGCAAATGGAGCTGGAACAAAACACAAGCCATTCATATATATCATCAACTGCCAGATCCTTAATGTTCAATCAATGATGAGAGGTTGAAGACGTTTTCAAAACCTTTATTTATCTTAAAGTATTTGTGTAGTTTTGTCATCTTTTTTCAGGTTAATTCAATTTATAGAAATATCAAATAAAGGTTGATTAGTGACAGCATAAATCAATACTGAGTGTTTCATAAAGGAGATCTTCACTAAATTAGCTAAAGGACCTAACCTACCCTACGCAAAAAACCCATGAAGAGTTCCTTTCAGAAAAGGCCAAGATTTTTGAGCATATTTAGATACTAGAACTTCCCATAAAGAGTAAGGCTAGAAAACTCAGCTGAGTTCCCCACAGTTGCAGTAACAACTTTCAGATTATCAGTAATAGAAGAATGATCATTGCAGTAGCATTGAAAAGAGAAATCAGAATAAAGTCACCTTTAGCAATAGTTGTCGGTAGCAATGGGCAAGAATAGCAAGCGACTCCCCAGCAGCAGAGTCATAAGGGGTCTTCTCCAAGTTAGTCTCAGAGGTCAGACTGCGGTATCTCCTACCTATCTAGGAGCACTCATTAATATAAAATCACAGAATAATGTAACAAAAATTAGTAGCTGTTCGATACACTCTTCCAATTAAAACCTCTCATCCGATGGTGTCATCAACATCTGTTGCTTCTCCTCCCGATTCCCATAGTAAACATTCATGCCGATACATAGTTAAATACTGTAGCCATTGCTGGAAACATGAAGGCAAGTTCTCATGAGAGCCTTGTTACCTAAACTATAGCTGCGCTCTGCGTCTAATGTGCCTATAATGGGTAGTTAGAGCCTAAACAAAAATCTGTGATGTTTTAGCTAATCATACATAAAATATCTATATTATTGTTCATTTTATCAGTCTATTTGTTATGAATTCACAGCAAGGATTATTGTTTTGTAAAAATGATCTAATATGGCATGATGAATCTAAGGAAACATAATCTGGAAGGGAGCACATCTCTAGCAGGATGCTGGTACTTGGCAAAAATGTCCTAAATAAATGTCTATTAAGGTTTAGAGCTAGAGTCAAAAGAAACAGGCTTTGGCCTAAGAAAAAGGGCAACATTTAAGTATGATAGCTGGGTTCAAAAAGAAAAAATTCACATTATTCTCATATGCAATTGAGCAAGCACATTTTTCCTACGTGGCATTTACTAAGTTATTCTTTTAGAAAATGGTCTTCTAATTAATTCCTACACATTATAAAACAAGCACATTTTAATACATCTCATTATCTATGTGAAAACATCTCTTTTATCAAAGCTGATATGGATTCCAAAAGTGATTCTTTTACACTTTTAACGCAAGCACATTTTTAATACGTGTAATTTTCTATATGAAAACATTTCTACAGTATTTTAAAGACATTTTAAAAGTTCAATTCTAATATGATCTGCAAGTCGAATTTTTTTAATAAAAGCTAATTCCCTACATTAGTATACAGAACAATACTACTCAGCATTATGTGTGTAGAGGTAACTTCAATGTACTGATACATCATCCTTGCTTAAAAAAAGTAAAAAATGCAGTTTATATTCTATTCTTTAGTGTCTTATTCTTAATATAAAATCAATTTGATTGTAGTCAACATGTTTTGTTCTCTTGGAACTTCCTCAGGTCTTATAAATCCATGTCAATATTATGATCTCACAAAGATAGTGAATCAATAAATCAATAAACCTTTATTCAGTCTAATGAAGACTAGACCATAAAAGTACATAAAATATTTCACATAACTGTAAACACACATAGAGGTTTAAAATAATTGTATAATGAGGAACATTTTAAAAGTGTTAAACAACTGTTAGGATACCAGACAAACATGTCAGTTAATACATCAGATATCCAAGTGAACTGAGCAGCATGACCCTAAAATTCCAAAGGAATATTGCATGTCGCTTTCTATTCATCCACAAGCAGAATTAAAATAAGCAAAAAATTAAAAAGATGTTTGGCAAGATGCACACGGGGCATTCAGAATTTCAAAAGTGATATATCAGAGTACCTCAGACTTCGAAAATGTAAAAAGGGAACCTAGCATGTGCAAACTGAATTAAAATTGCAGAACACTAATACAAAATAGAAGATAGAAGTTGCAATTAAAACACCAGGAATTGGGGATAAAGAGAGGGCAAAGACCTCAGATAGTGTCAGTCATACACTCCTACTATCCTCAGTTAAATAAGCCCTACACTTCTACCAAGTTCAGTGCACTGAACCGCACTGCGCATAAAGTTTTATCGGGCTATCTCAACTTAGGGCCCGATTCCGATGCGGGCGGGAAGAGCTCTGACTGTTGGTCAGAGCCCTCCTGCCCGCATCAGAATGTGCCATCCAGATTCCTTTCTGACCAAGCCATTCTGATGGGCTGAGTCGGAAAGGAATCCAACTCGGATTTCCGGATGGCTTACGACGGGCTCAGAGAGCCCGTCCACCATCCGAAAACCCTTCAGTACTCCCCCTGCCACCTCTTTCAGGCCGAGGGAGTACCATGGCAGTTCCCCACTTCCTTTTTGTGCCGGTCTTTCCAGGGATGCAGGGATGAACTGCACCTCTGCAGTTAACAATGCGAGCATTCATTCCATTCGGGATGCATGCTCCCATTGTTACATATAGGATTGCGACTGAACAGGGTTCGGTCGCATCCTACTTGCAGGTCTATAACCGCCGACAGGAGTTCGGTCGGTTACAGTTCCTGACGGATATTGGACGGACTCCGGTCCGTCTGACATCGGAATGGGGCCCATAGTGCGTCTGGTCCTAATTGCTGCTTTCAGGAAGGTACAAACAGAAAAAAAACAATTTCAGGGGAGCGCAAGGATTGTAGGTGAAGAAGAGTGGGACTACAGCAGCGAATGCCTAGCCTCTGTAATAGGGGAATCAAAAAGTGCTGTTGTGCTATACTGTGCAAATTGCAGAAAAACATAAAGTGCAACAAAGATTGGACAGTGTGATTATCGCAGAGACAACAGGAGACCATAAACCCTAAAGGATCTAAATGATGTTTAAAAGAGACCAGTAGATTGTCCCAGCTCGAAAGCATAAAAGTAAGGACGGCTCCCATCTGGTTAACTCCTGGGCCAAATACAGCGGGGAGTCGTCATTATGAAAGAGATTGTAGTATTGCAACACCAAGGATTTAGAAATCTCAGAATTTAACCTAATGTTTGCTTGGTAGTCCCTAAATTGTGATTTCACCTCAGACTTGCCGTTATTAGGAATGCAGCTGGAATCAGAGTACCACCATTGTATGCCGAGGGAGCCGAAAGTGTCTCGTAAATAGCTCAGCCATGGTATAGAGGAAGCCTTGTCCAATGTCATGCAGTCGAATATAATGTCCTTACAGAGTTTGGTGGCTGGGTTGGACCAGATGCTAAACCATAATAAAAGTGGCGCCATTTAAATCATACCCTCAATAAAACCCTGGTTTAGCTCGACGTGCATGATGAGGGTGGAGGTGGATAGGGGAGCACTCAAAAACTTTCAAAGACAGTGGTTTTCCTCTGCCTGAATGGAGCCACACTTGCTAAAACCCCAAACTCCTGCTCCTTAAGTAGCCGCACTAATACACTGGGAGTTAAACACTTTCAAAGGTGGTGACAGAGTCCCCCTAATTTGTGGTCTGATGAAGTTGCTTACTGTGCCTGCAATTTTGCTTAACTTAGTACAAACCTGAGCACAATGGGGATTCCATGGCCCTGAGGAACTAAAATGTAATGCCAGGTAAACAAAATTCTCAACGGACATCAGAACATGATTCTGCGTGGGGTTTTGAGTAGAACAGGAAAAATGGCGCTCAAACTAGTTTGTGACAAAGTGTAAGATACCAAAGGTTTCTATGGTTCCACCAGGTCAGGGGGAAAACCCAATAACCCCTGTGAGTGTGTGGGTGAAAACTCACACTGGAAACTTGAAGCAATGACCCGGGCACACGTTCGGAGTGGAAGTACAAGGGTTGTAAGTCTTGTAAGGCAAAACAAGCTGTGGTCGACACCAGTACGTTTTTTAGGTTGAATTTAATCATAGAGCGAAAAGGAAATCAACTAGTCGACACGTGTTTCGTCACATGGGAAGTATCCTGTGACTTCTTCATGGCTGTTCGGAAGACATTCGGAAAGCGAGACGGATCCGGTGCTTGTTCACCCTGAACCACTGCCCAAGGGCTTCACGTAAGGCAGGCTTATCCACCAGCTTACGTTGACTGGATCTTGGACTCCCGGGGTAATGACATATTCAGTCCACCCCTCGCGTTACCCACTTCGATCATTATACCGATTTCTTCGATACAATACCCGAATAGGCCGGGTTGAAACTATCACCGGCTCAGCGATCACGCACGTTTTCGGAACTCCAAGAGCACGCTGCATGGTCTGACACCCATGGAGACGGGTGACTTCAGTATCAAGGGTATCAAATTGCTAAAACACTAAAAAGGTGTTGGGTCTATGGGACCTCAGTATGTGTTCAGTGTTGCAAGTTCTGAAGTATTTGGATATTGTGCATATCATGATGTAGGTGCTATATATCTTTGTTTTGGGGTTGGTATGTTTGGTATTAGGGTGATTCATTCTTTAGAACTGTTAAGTTGAAAAGTGTTATAATGAGAGGAGAGCTCAGTTGCATATTTACGTTTGGGAATGTATGTCTCTATATGCATGCCAGGGAGCAGGAAGCAAATATGGCTCTAGATGTGGAGGCTCTTTTGCAAAAATTTCATTGGGAGGTGCACACAGTGGTCATGATAAAGACTGTCTTTGCTGAGATCTGTACATAGACATAGAAAATACTAGATGCAGTGCTTGCAGAATTTGCATGGAGGATGACCTGGCCCAGAGTCTTTGAGCAGAGTGTTGAGGTTTGAATTGTCATCTTTGGCTTGAAGCCCATTAATGGAGTGACTGGGGAATGTTGTGCATATGAACATCTGCATGCAAAAATAAAAATATGATTCATAACAAAAATATTACAGAGGACCATGTGTGATCCTAACATTCCACAAAGTGCTGGAATTCTTGACATGTTTATTGAAGCTGTACAACGGAGTGGTGAACACAGACTAGGGTGACTATATTTAATTGTGTATGTCTGAGCATAATCATTATAGAGGCGCTTCCTGTTTGAGCCTATAAAATGAACAAGTCAAAACTAGGGGCGGCTCGCCGAGGGAGTGCTGCGGGGCGATGTGGCGGGGTGGGGGAGGGACAGGGTGAGGGGGTAGCGGACTCAGACATACGACAGCCAGAACTCAGAGTAAGCCTTACTCTGAGTTCTGTCCGTTGTGTGTCCGAGTCCACTATTCCCCACCCTACCCTTCCCCCACCCCGCCCCACTGCCACACAGCACTCCCTCAGCGAGCCGCCACTGGTCAAAACAGAACTTCACATTTATACTATGCTCATGCCGGACTGGTTCATGCTGCGTGAGTAATCTTCCATCTTCTATGCTTTGCAGTTGCCATGTGTGGATAAGAGACAGTGTGAGAATGTTATTGTCTTCAGCCATCTAAGATATCTTGATAGCTTAGAGTACACAGCCTTTAAGGCTGCTGTGGATTAGATCATGTTCCAAGGGCTGCTAGGTTAAATGTTACTTTCTCAAAATTTATATATAGTATTAGGTCTGAGTTACTGCACATAATTCCGACCATAAATCTGTATCTTCAGCACCAGTCAATTACTATATCATTGCAGAAGGCAGGGCCGTTTCTACCATTAGGCAGGACTAGGCAGACGCCTAGGGCGGCAAAAGGGAGAGGGCGGCAAAAAACATGAGTTTGGGAATATGTAATGCATTAATTCTTCTAGCCTGGATGACAGGGGGAGAGAGTTAGGGTAGTAGAAGGGAGGGGGCATCATTTTTCAATTGTTGCCTAGGGCGGCAAAACACCTAGAAACGGCCCTGGCAGAAGGTGCTCAGACTTCCTCAAAGTGGAGCAATGGCCTGCTTTTACTTATCAGAAACATAATTTTACGTAACATTGGACACACTCAAAATAGTTAATGTGTATTTTGAACTCCCAAGAAAGTGCTTTTGGGAGAAGTGCTAACTTTCTTTCGAGAACCCTTGCCTTAATTTTGCACTGCAATATTGAATTGGGCCTTAATTTCAGGCAGGTTCATGGCTTGTGCAGGATGTAGGCTGGAAGGCTTGTCTGTGATCGAAGGGCGCGTGACCACCTGCGACACTCCCTAAACCTCATTACAGCCAACTCAGGCTAAACTCAAAGATTACAAACCATGAAATGCATAAAATGCCAAACTGTAGGTACCGAACAACAAAAGCAAATACCTAATTGAAATGAAATATTCTCGTATTTTCAGTCAGGCAGTGGAACATACTGAGACAGCTGAACTGTATAGCAAATGGCGTTTGCACAATTTCTCTTTTCCTATATCGATCTTTCATCTTGATCGTGATAAATTCCAGGAATTGTTCACACTTCACGGTGTATGCTTTTTTCCTATCTCACGGCGGCCACTCGTACACACAGCATAATAAAAAAAAAACACAACTCTTTATATCTACAGTGTCTCTGTAATTCAACCTTTACAACTCATTATTTCCTTTCTGCTGATACTCGTAAGTGCTTGTGCCCTCATTTTGCTCCTTTTATTTGCATCTTATGTCTGTCACCTTACTATAATTATGTAATTCCACTGAACATACACATGAGCGGCCCTATTTATACACTGCAGGTTAATGCGGTGTGCCCTTCTGTGTCATCGTGTGTCATGCTGCTTATTAGTGCGGTACCTCTTTATTCAAAATAGCACAAATAGCATCATTAGACATCCATGATTAAAGTAAATGATTTATTCATTATCATCAATCTAAAGGGGAGGCAATAGTACGCTATATTACTAATAACTGTTACACAAGTTGATTTTTTAAATTGTATTTATATAAGATCTATGGTGTACTAGTTAATCGGCAGAATTGCACTGCAAACAGAAGTTCAGTTATTCTGGCAAACCTCAGCAATGAAAAAAATAAACGTGTCTTCAGACAATGGTTTTGTCCAAGCAGAGAATTATCGCTTTCCTAACATAGGGGCATATCAACAAGGGCTTGATAAAACTAGCGCCCTATCAGCAACAGGGTGCTAACACACAAATTCGCATGTTAGCACCCTTTTACTCTACGGTTCCCATCTCTAATAAGATGCAAAGGGGGCGTTCCAGAGTAAAATAATAATAGAAATGTCGCTAAGCGACATTTCTCCTATTATCAAGGATATCGCTAACCCTGTTAGCGATAAAAAAAAAGCAGCGCTAACCGCGGTTAACGCTGCTTTTTTACGTTTGGTATTTTTCTAACTTAGCCATGATATCCTATGTAAGGTGGATATCATGGCTAAGTATGTCTATCCCTATCAGCAAGCTATCGCCAAACCTTGTGGGATTATCGCTGTATTTCCAGCCATAATCTCACAATTGGCAGCTTGCGCTCTGAATTTTATCGATTTGGAGATGAGCGTTGCTGATAGCACGCTATCTCCGCAATGAAATTCAGAGTTGGCCGGCGATAATTATCCTCGGGCTAAGAGCGTTGAGCGATAATTATCGCCGGCCTTTGCTGATATGCCCCATAGATGTTGTTTGAAGACTTCTGCTTGCCAATTTCACATTACTTTTTGCATGCTTTTTATTGTTTTGTTTCTTTTACTCAAGCTATGTTGCATATGCTATTTGTTTTTAAATACAGTAATTGAATGCTGGATTGCTTTTCATGTTAACTCACGTTTATTTCTCAAGTATTCATTTCGTTTGAAACGTTTTTAAGATTCCTAATCTAAAGCAGAGAGCTAATATACCACATTTTGCTTTATCATTAATTGCCGTGGTTATGTGTCTTTTTAAATAATGTAACACTGGTGCACATAGTTTCACATTTCGATTTTAAAAATAACAGAAATTTTTACAATATTTTTTTCATGTAGTGCAACAGTTTACAATTAAATTGCCATTAACACAATGCAGATGCAGAACATTTCAGTGCATTTTTGTAAAATAACCTAGCAATATGACCTTGCCAGGTAGGTCGCTCCCCCCCGCTGCAGCTCCACCAGCGCTTTGAGTGTTCTTTGTGCCCTGTACTCCTCTGTGCCCCACTGACCAGTTTCTTTGGTTTCCCCTTTCTTGGGTGCCCATTTTGCTTTTTGTTTCCTTGTGTGACCATTTTGCTTTTTGTTCCTTGTTCCTCCGTGCCCATTTCTTTCGCATTTCCCGCCGCTGCTGCCCCTGTGACCCCGCCCCACGCCCATTCGCTGACCCCTGCCACCCGCCTCCCGCCTCCCAGCTGCTCCTCCCTCCCACCTCCCCTTAAAATGGCGGCCGCTGCGCGGTGAGGAGAGCGACCCTTGACTTTGCCAAGTAGGTTGCTCCCCCTGCTGCAGCTCCACCAGCACTTTGAGTGTCCTTTGTGCCCTGTACTCCTCTGTGCCCCACTGACCATTTTCTTTGGTTTCCCGTTTCCTTGTGTGACCATTTTGCTTTTTGTTCCTCGTTCCTCCGTGCCCATTTCTTTCGCATTTCCCGCCGCTGCTGCCCCTGTGACCCCGCCCCCCGCGTCCATTCGCTGACCCCTGCCACCCGCTTCCCGCCTCCCAGCTGCTCCTCCCTCCCACCTCCCCTTAAAATGGCGGCCGCTGCGCGGTGAGGAGAGCGACCCTTGACCTTGCCAAGTAGGTTGCTCCCCCTGCTGCAGCTCCACCAGCACTTTGAGTGTCCTTTGTGCCCTGTACTCCTCTGTGCCCCACTGACCATTTTCTTTGGTTTCCCGTTTCCTTGTGTGCCCATTTTGCTTTTTGTTTCCTTGTGTGACCATTTTGCTTTTTGTTCCTCGTTCCTCCGTGCCCATTTCTTTTGCATTTCCCGCCGCTGCTGCCCCTGTGACCCCGCCCCACGCCCATTCGCTGACCCCTGCCACCCGCCTCCGGCCTCCCAGCTGCTCCTCCC
Organism: Triturus cristatus; assembly: GCF_964204655.1. Taxonomy (NCBI): domain Eukaryota; kingdom Metazoa; phylum Chordata; class Amphibia; order Caudata; family Salamandridae; genus Triturus; species Triturus cristatus. The sequence goes on along the minus strand of NC_140584.1, from coordinate 466,523,737 downwards.
TCCCACCTCCCCTTAAAATAGCGGCTGCTGCGCGGCCGCGACGCTGGCACGCCAAAGGCACTCCTAAGGCAAGCCCGTCTGTGCCCGTCCGCGCCTGGACCGCGCCCAGCACCAGAACCCCTGGCCCCCGCACCAGCCATGAAGATCACTTCTGATACGACGGCAGCACCCTCATCGCTCTCAACCCAGGACGAACCCCCACCTGCAGCAGGGCCACCCCGAAGCGCACCCACGGTCCCTTCGCCTGCCAGAACTGCAGCTTCTCCTGCATTGAAGACACAGAGACACCCGCCACAACAAAACACAACCAGCTCCGATGCATCCTGATCAACACCCGCTCCGCACGCAAACACGCCGTCGAGCTTTGGGACCTACTCGACACCCCATCTCCAGACGTCACCTTCCTGACCGAGACCTGGATGAACGAAGCCTCCTCCCCAGACATCGCAATAGCCATCCCCGATGGATACAAGATCGCCCGCAGAGACCGCACCGATGGAGTCAGAGGAGGAATCACCATCGTCCACAAGAAGACCATCAGGGTCTCAAAAAACACAGACGACACTCTCAGCACCGCCGAACACATGCACTTCCAGATCCACACGGACCCCAAGACCACCCTATGAGGCACCCTCGTCTACAGACCACCCGGACCCTGACCACAATTCTGCGACACCATCACCGACTTCATCAGCACTCACACACTGACCTCCTCCGACTACATCCTCCTTGGAGACCTGAACTTCCATCTGGAGAACAACAATGTCAGCAACTCCTCTACCCTGATAGACAACCTCGCCAACCTCGGACTGGAACAGCTCGTCACGACGCCGACCCACATCGCCGGACACACGCTCGATGTCATCTTCTCCTCAAGCCCACACATCTCCTTCAGCCACTCTCCGAACCCACCTGGACTGACCACCACTGCATCCACTTCACCTTCCGGAAACCTGTCGCACATCACTGCACCCTACAGATACCCCGTGGCTGCTGGGGCAAAATCACCGAAGTACACCTACTGATAAACCTCACACCATGGATGGACGACTGCGCCAACACCTTAGCCCCACTGAAAAAATAAACCCTCAAAGACACCATCAAGAGAGCCAACTGGTTCACCCCAGAACTCCTAGCGTCAAAGCGCACCTGCCAGAAGTTGGAGAACGTACGGCACAGCGAGAAGTCGCTTGGCAGCTGCGCAGCCCACAAAGACACCATGCGCAACCACCACCACCTCATCATGACCGCCAAGAGGACCTCCTTCAAAGACCGCCTCGACAACAACGCACACAACAGCAAGGAGCTCTTCAACGTTGTGAAGGAACTCCCCAACCCCAGCTCCAACGCCAACGACATACCGCCGTCGCAAGCCCTGTGCGACTCCCTTGCCACCTTCTTCCACCGCAAGATCACCGACATCCATGATAGCTTCAACCCCCGGATGACCCTAACAGGCCCCAACACGCAGGAACCACCACACCCCACCGACTACGACCCCCTGACAACCTGGGCCACCATGAGCATCGCTGACACAATCAAGATCATGGGCACAATATACTTCGGCTCACCGTCTGACCCTTTTCCACTCCACATCTTCAACAAAGCCGGCAGCTCCATTGCACCCCACCTACGCAACATCATCAACCTCTCCTTCTAGACTGCGACCTTCCCTGAAAGCTGGAAACGTGCCGAGATCAACGCCCTACTGAAGAAACTCAAGGCAGACCCGAGCGAACTGAAAAATGTCCGGCCCATCTCCCTGCTTCCATTCCGAGCTAAGGTCATCGAGAAGTTAGTCAACATCCAGCTCACCCGCTACCTCGAAGACAACAGCATCCTGGACCCCTCCCAGTCAGGTTTTCACAGCAACCACAGCACAGAGACCACCCTCATCGCTGCCACAGACGACATCAGGATCCTACTGGACAACGGCGAAACGGCGGCCCTCATCCTCCTGGACCTCACCGCCGTCTTCGACACCGTCTGCAACCGCACACTACGCACACGACTCCACGACGCAGGGATCCGAGACAAGGCCCTGGACTGGACCTCCTCCTTCCTCTCCAGCAGAACCCAGAGAGTCCGCCTCCCCACGTTCCGATCCAAAGCCTCCGAGATCATCTGCGGCGTCCCACAGGGATCCTCCCTCAGCCTGACGCTGTTCAACGTCTACATGTCGCCTCTCGCACACATCGCCTGACATCACAACCTCAGCATAATCTCCTACGCCGAAGACACGCAACTGATCCTCTCCCTCACCAAGGACCCCCTCACCGCCAAATCCAACCTCCACCAGGGAATGAAGGCTGTCACCGACAGGATGGAGGATAGCCACCTTAAACTGAACACAGACAAGACAGAGATCCTCAGCCTCGGGCTCAATCCCCTCAGCATTGGACACTCCTGGTGGCCCGCATCACTGGGGACACCCCCTGCACCCACCAACCACGCACGCAACCTGGGAGTCATCCTCAACTCGAAACTCACCATGACCAAACAAGTCAAGTCTGTCTCCTCCACCTGCTTCAACACCCTCCGTATGCTCTGCAAAATCTACAGATGGATCCCGACAGACACAAGGAAAACAGTCACTCAGGCCCTAGTCAGCAGCAGACTCGACTACGGAAATGCCCTCTACGCCGGGGCCCCGACCAAGCTCATCAACAGACTGCAAAGAATCCAGAATGCCTCTGCACGCCTGATCCTCTACGTCCCGTGCCGCAACCACATCACCCCCCACCTGAGGAACCTGCAATGGCTCCCCGTCGACAAAAGAATCTCCTTCGTGCTCCTGATCCACGCACACAAGGCACTCCACAATCTCAACAGTCGACTCTCCTTCTACGTACCCAACAGGAAACTCCGCTCTGCAGACCTCACCCAGGCTACCGTCCCACGCATCCGTAGAACCACAGCCGGAGGCAAATCCTTCTCCCACCGCGCTGCCAAGACCTGGAACACCCTCCTCCTCATCCTATGACAAACCGAAGACCTTCTAACCTTCAGGAGACAACTCAAGACCTGGCTGTTCGACCAGTAGCAACAGCACCCCCTTCCTCCCCACCCTTCAGCGCCTTGCAACCCTTGCGGGTTTGTAGTGCGCTTTACAAATTATCTGATTGATTGATTGATTGAATCCAACAGAAAACAGGTGGGCCGTGTTAAAATTGAAATATTCGAGTGGCGAATCACCTTTAGTTTTTTTTTGTTTGGTTTACCTATTTGCTCTTTCTTACTAGGGGGTCGATTTCAATTGGTGCGGTGTCTGCAGCTTAAAACTTATGTCTCCTTGTGTTTTCAGGCACATATCTACCTGCGAAACCATACCCAGAAAATAAATAGGAATTAGGGATAAAGATGTGAAAATGATGACCAACACTTTCCCTCTGTTATTTTCCATTCGAGATGTTATAACTAGATATACCACCAATACAATTATGTGGAATTCACAATAAAGTATGAAGAATTATGATCAATGCATCTCCTTGCAACTCACACAGAAAATGCCACAAAAAACCTTTTTAAAAAACCACACAAGGGGATGGGGCCAAGATTGCCACTGAGTAAGATGTGTCTTTCGTTCCCTCACTCCCTCTATTCTATAGATCGTATCTAATTGGGATGGGGCAGGGCGCAAGGGGTATTGGAGGGCCTGGACGAAGATCTGCTGGAGGCATTTGGGCACCATGACGAGTTGGACGACCAAGCATGTCCATATGAGATGGGCACTGGCGGCCACAACAAACACTGGTCAGATGCCCTGGTGACCGGGCCAGATGGAAGGGTGCACCAATGGATGCGGCCAGCACTGAGCCCTCAGGGGAGATATTTGGCTGGCACAAGCATCTTGTGTATCGCAATTAATTATTTTACTTACCACCCAGATTGAAAACTACTGTGTATCCATGCAGGCTGAAGCACACATTGGTGCATGTTGCTCCCTGGAGCTTGCAGTGGACCTGTTTTGGCCCTGTTTGGTATGGTGACCTTATAAATCGCTCACAGTTCTCAGAGAATATCCCTAGGAGAAGGGTGAGCAGGAGGAACGATAACTGGCAGGCCATGAGCTGCTTGGCCAGACATGTGCCTGGCCACATACATACTCTGAGGTCAAGGTGTCCTGATCAGTAGTGCAGATGAGCAAGTTTGCTTACCAAGAGCACCAGGTCTGCTATCTTTTTTCCTGTAGGCACCATAGCAGCAAATAAAATTACGAAAGACCACAACTTGCGAGACATGCTGACACTCTACAGGTGCATTGTCTAAAGGCTGCCCCCCTCCCAGTGAAGCCAGCCCACGGAGAAGGGCATGGGTGGGGAAGCAAGACCTCGTGTACAAGCTGTGCACAGTGAAACGGGACCTCAGAACCAAAGGTGACAGACTTGCTACTCTGGAAGATAGCAAAATATGAGACGAAGAAATTGAAACATTGCAGTAGGAAATTGTGCACCTCCTGGAGCAACAAAGCAAAATTATTGACCACGCATAAGACCTCCATAACCACTGTGTGAAATAACATTGGTATTAGAGGGAAGCACATTAAAGCAATGTGATCCGATGTTGCAAGATATTCACAAGCTCTGTTTCAGCAAATCCTGGCCAAGGAGGAAGTAATGAGCATCCAACTCAACAGACCACATAGAGCAGGGCAATGGGTTAATAATGGTAGACCACTGGATATTTTGGTTTATGTTCATGATTGTCAAACCAAGGACGAAATCCTCAGAGGAGCCCTTAACATGCATCATCTATTCTTCCAGGGTCATAAAATGCTGTTGCTCCAAGACATTTCCTGTCAGACCCTGGCCTGCCTGTGCCGGTTTTTCCTCATCTGTTATCACTGTTCTTAGGTCTAGCCTAGAGTCAGCGAGCAAGCGCTGCTCTGGCGAAGATCTGTGTTAGTTCTGTACGGGTGAGAAGCCCTGCCCACTCCCCCGCCCTTATTTTTCATTGGCTTGTGCGTTTGTCCTTCCTAAATTCCGGCTTCTGATAGGTAACGAGGCTTGTTAGTCCCTCCTTACTACCGCCATGTCGTCCTTTTTAATGTCCCATGGCTACTGGCTTCTTTACTTCGGTTCTTGTTATTTTTAGAGTTCTAAGTACTATTTTAATTATAGTTTGTCCTACTTCAGGCAGGATGTCGTGCTTTATTTACATTCAGCACGCTGTGCGCACTTTCACTTTTGATGCTGCCAGGACAATCTCGACCACATGTGAGTTTACCCTACTTCAGGCAGGACGTCGTGCTTTATTTACAATCAGCGCATTCACTTTCTATGCTGACGGGACAATCTCGACCACTTATTTTTTTTGTTGTCGACTTTGTTGCCTTTTGTTAAGTTCTTGTTTTTCTTTTATGTTATCTTATTTGTTACAGGTTATCCTAACCCGGTTTTATGTGTTACGTGCAATGATTTGATTGTTTCTTGTAGTGCATTACTTTAACATGTAACCAACGGGGTGATTTGCATAAAACGTGATGTAAACAGCTACAAACACACTGACCTGATTTTCGGCATTCTGCACTAACAAGTAGACACGCTGCACTCAGTTTGAATCTGCGGTAATGGGTATTTTAGGGTTTTGCCTGCCAGTCAATAAGTAATGTGCGGGTAACTTAATTAATTCATAAAAGAGTTGGAATCGTCAGCGTAGTTCTCAGATGCCACCGAATATTTCCCTTAAGGTACCCCCTGCCACTGCCACACCTCCGGTACTTTGACGGATGGGTTAAATTGGTATCCAATTAACCAAATTTCTCAAATCTGCTAATATCATGTTGTGGTGTGTTAAAAAAAAAAAAATAAGATTTGAAGCCTGTTACTGCAGGTATAACATATTCAAATAACAAATGTTTTGTTTAGGTCAATGGAAACCATCTTAGCATAATGCTTCCGACTGAATGTTATTTCTATATAATATATGGCACTCTTTTTGTGAAGTTGGATGTTTTAGTGCTTTTTTTATTTAGCATTTTTTGGAACACAAGTGGCTTTTTTAAACAGGTAGTGTAATGTGGTTATTACTAAACACATTAGCTTTATTACAAAACAGAATTGTCTGCATTTTGAGCAGCTTGACCCTTGCACTTTCTGTAAAAAATATTGGTACGCCTACTTTCATGTAAGTGGTCTTCCCCTGTATGCTGGGTTATAACCAGGTCAAGAAAGGCAGGCCATCCAATCACAGGAAGAAGAAACATGGAGGCAAAACCACCAAGGCGCATTGGACACAGACTATGGATCGGCACACACTGTGGCCTTCATGATGGCCTGGAAAACTGTAAAAAGGTTTATCGTCTTCTCCACAGGCCCCACACCCAAGTACTGGACTTTTTTGACTCTCCCTTGCCGATGTCGAGATACATTCTGGAAATGACCATGTGATCCCAGTGGCACCAGCTTGTGTAAAGTGACTTTATATTACTAAATGTTTATATTACTCATTCTTTATTATTTTGCACACTTAGAAGACTCCGTAGCGAGGTGGCAGCAGAAAAAGATGTCCATTCTAATCTACTTAGTCTCTCTCCCTATCTGTTATCTTGCTTGATAATCCTAGTTTGTCTCTAGCCTTCTTTAATGTTCATTATCATACATTTTTCATTGATATTTCCCGCACTACAACATCTTAATTATCTCCTATTCCAAAGTCTGTGGGCAAAGTTTTTGGCAGGTGTCCTTCTGACCTATCAACACAGCTTACAAATACTGGCAAGTTCTCCCGGCAACAGGTATTGGTCTTGAAAAACAGCTAACTTGGTTCTACTCTGACCAACTCAACATACTTGTCTCTCCTTCTGGTCATCAGTGTATAAAATCGAACACTTGAAAAATCAGAATCCAAGCCATCTCGTACAGAAGTTACTGGCTTGTAATTGTGAGTAAGATTCTCAGCTGCAGTCTCTGGTGGTAATGCATTATAGGGCATGAGGCCGTTCTACTCGTCATTATTCAAAGGAAGAATAGTAATTAAGAAATCCGTCCTTGCAATATGGCCTATGTGGAAATGTTGACTTTTTCGTTTAGTTGTGTCCTCTAAAAAACAAGATCGCCCCAACTGCACATCTGTACAGTAGCATGGCACAGGAGCATATATCAGTACCTGTTGGATGGGGCACACATTGATTGCAAAATAACATTAACAGTTGATCAAAGCATGGAACTCTGGTGTAAGGGCTCACAACTCAAAGTAGACCTATTGCCACCCTAGAACAACGGGTTTTGATCAGTTGCTTGAAAAGGTGCATTTCTCGTGCCATGGATGAATCGGGGATTTGATGCATACTAAATAACAAACTGGAAGGGGGCTGTGCGCTATGCTCTTTGAGATATTGATGTTGTAATGGTATTGGTTCATTTGGGAGATGATACTTGGTGTGTCACTGCTAGGAGAGCTCCTGTTCTGGTTGACGGGTGCGAGAGCAGTAACAAACTGGTATCAGTACGAGACAGAAAGGGTTGCACAGCCCCCACTTTCTAAATGTATTTATTCTCAGTTGGAATGTGTACTCCTTGCCACAAGCAATGTTTAATGCAATCATGCTTACTGCATGAGAAGTCTAGAATGCAGTGTTTGTGAAATGTCATCAGCATGTCCTTACGTTTCTTTTTGTTGTTGTAAACACACAATCCAACCAGGTGCTATGACTGTGCGTGAGAATCATTTCCAGGTCCATTGTCCTCCCAGGCTGATCATTTGAACATGTGTGCGCCTCAATTGCTCAAATGAATTGACTTTGACATAAGGAATTCACGTTGGCATTTAACTATTGTGAGAAATGCAAAATCTCATGTTGCAGTGCGACTGTTACCTTTTCAAAGTGAGTGGTGTGTTTGAAGGGCCATAAGGCAGCCATAGCTAGGGCAGAGACTGTGCCATGTTGCTTGAAGTCCATGGTATATCTTAGTATTTCAGATATTACTTGGCGTGTTCAGTGAAGTTTGAGCGATTACTCTCTCCCAAGGCAGCACTTAAAATAAATGCTTCCGTTTTAGGGCTGGTTGGTCAGTCCTTTCATTTTCAATTTTCTCCGCTTATACTTTTGCTTCCATTTCTATCCCTTTTTCCTATTTTTATTTTTCCTTAAGAGGATACAACAGCTCTCAAGGCACTTCTAACTGGTCACTTGCTGCTCAATTCTTCTGCATCCCACATGGTCACTTCTCTAACCCAGGAGACTATTATGGAATACAGTTGTCCAAAGTGTATCTTTGTTTATCATTCCAAGATGGCCAACATGTTGGTTCTAAATTTGGCGGTCATGATAAACTATGCACAATACCTCTGCAAGATTAGTTTCACTGTATTTAGTTTCACTATTGCAAGAATATATCTACCATCTTTAGATGGCAGCATGGTTGTCTTCTATTCTTTTCATTTATCTTTCATATGTAGCTGAGTGTGTGTTATATTGCTGTGTGTTAGAGGGCAAATGCAAGAATGAGTCAGTGGTTGGGTAAATAAATGCCTACGTCCAAAGATGAGTAACAGAGTGCATGTTAGACGACTTATTGAGCATATAAACCCATCAACGACACACACAACATTTTTATTCATAATCCAGACCTGTTGGCATGGCTAGTGCTTGTTTGATACTTTCCCAGCATTGGCAAAACCAGCAGCACTGGCTTTAAAGTGATAAAAACCATTTGGGCCATATGCTCATGCAGGACTGGTTCATGCTGCATGAGTAATCTCCCATCTTCTATGCCTTGCAGTTGCCATGTGTGGATAAGAGACAGTGTGAGAATGTTATTGTCTTCAGCCATCTAAGATATCTCCATGGACCTCAGAGAAGCCCCCGGTACCCGATCGTGTATATGAGCTTTTTGAGAATGTTTCTAAACTTATACAAGTTGTGTTTCTATTCGCAGCCTAAGGGGAGAATTTTCTCCCTCTTTTGAAGACCTTCAGTAATGTTGGGTCTTTTTCTTTAGGAAACAGCACCTTGTACTGCTTGGATGCAATATTTAACCCATTGTGGTAATATTTATTTAGCAGAATTTTGTGATGTTTTGGGTGGCTATTTACTAGCTTACTTGATATGCAGATGAGCTGAGTCGTTATTATTTCGTGGCTTACTGTATGGCTGATTCTCTACCCCTATGTGATAAATTCTCTTCCCTAACTTACCAAGGGATATTTGAGCAGCATTCATTCATACAGCATTTGTTTTAATATGCTTGGCCTGAATTCTCGTTGTCCTGATGATGATCCTTTAATGATATATGAGTTGAAATGCTGACAACAACTACTCTACTGAGAGAGATTTTCACTGAATAACCTATATGAGCAGAAATTTCGTGTTTATTCTTGGACTTTAATTTCATATATATTTCGGAATCTGCACTTGCAATTTGTTTCTTTATGCCGTTTAAGGATAAAGTCTCTAGGGCCTTCCAGAGGCTTGGGGAGGGCGGGTCATATACCCCCCTCCCCATAATTCATGAATCAGCACTGGGAAATGGGTTCCCATGGTCATTACAGAGGCTCGGGAGGGGAGGCTCAATTCCTCCTTCTAAAAAAAAGATATTGATGACCCCCCGGGCCTTATTTGTTTTTAAAAACTGTATCTGCTTTACCATACAAAAATAAAATACACTTTTGTTCCAAGGGAGGGTCCCTATGTGCTTCTAATAGGCATAAGGCTCAGGGTGTCCTGATCCAGCTCCCTATATGTTTTTTTATTCCACTTAAAGTACAGGGGACCGAGCCCCCTAGTACTAAAATTGCTCCTCCACATCTTTGTTGATGTAGTGCCAGCCAATCAGATCTTATCTTTTGACCTCTTGGATCCGTGGATGTTCCACATCAACATGCACATATAAATATATGTTTGTACATTTTAAACCTAATTTTCTAAAAAACTATTGAAATATATATACTCAATCACAGCAAGCTGGTTTTCTGTAGAAGCTCATGCATTCTGTCAAAATTGATGGTAATTCTGTTTAAACATTTTGGCTGTAACTGTGTCTAATTTTCCTATGGTAAATTACATAGGGGAAAACGTGTTTGGAACCCTCCTTTTTCTCGGTCATTTGAGATGTCATCAGTGATGTCATGAGTGCGGCCACTGACCATGTCATTAGTGATGTAATATGTGAGGTCATAAGCTCTTGAATAGCGGAGGCGTAAGTTATATCTAGCTCAGCTAACTATAACTGCTGAATTTCTCTTGTCTTGTACGAGTCAAATGTCAAAGTAATTATAACATCTGTGTAATCTTTGGTTTTGTCAGTGAATTTCTTTCTTTTTCAAATTAAAAATTGTTATTGCTTTTTTTGTTGCAAACAAACATCCATTAATACATGTCAATAGTAATCCTTACGCCTGTTTTACAGAGCTGTAGGAGTCATTGGTGCTGCAGTTGTAGGGAAACCTTGCTGTACCAGTGTTTCTTTTTGCCTTGGAGCAATGACCCAAGGGAGGGAAAATAATGGAGTAGAGGTGTCACCTTGATTTGGGTATCAGTGAGATGAGGGGGATGCTGAGTGATAGGAGGGATTGTGATGATGAGAGATGGGAGGGAGAGGTATGGTGTGAGATGGGATCCCATGTTGTTAACAAACGCCAGAGGCGGCTACAAGGCAGTACCTATCATTAGTGAATCAGTTGGAGTGACGCTTTTGCCCAGGGGCCCTCTGCTTAATGAGTCTGAATGGTTTACAATAAAAGTGGGCAAGAGGGCTTATTTTCCTTGCTAGTATTAGGGCAGATGGCGCCCTTGGCGCAAAAAAGAGGGGCAGCATTCAGAAAGAGACTGGACTTGTTTCGAGATTAAAGTGATGGGCAGACATGGTGGGGAAGAAGTAAAAGAAGAGGAGATAGCCTGCCACTCCAGACTACATCCATCATTAGTGCAGCAAGTGAAGTGCACTGGAGCCCACAGCACCCCAATTATGGGAAGTAATGTTTTTGGTAAAGTCAGTTCTTATTTGATACTGTTGCATTTTTTATGAGTCTCCCATTTAGTGTGGATTACAGGTACAGGAAAGCATACCTGAAATGTTCTTATGATCCCTGCCCCCTGTGATAATTCCTCCCCTCACAGCCACCCAAATCCTAGCCATAAAGTTTCAACTTCAAAACATTTTGCTTAGGGTGGCTCAGAACAATAAAGTTTGAAGGCCTCTGCTCTGGGCCGATTTCACTTCCTGAAGCCAAGAGATCTTCTTAAATCGATCAAGTGCCTTCTCTTCATAAAGGGCAGCAACAATTGAAAACAGCTCTGGCGTTGATTTTAGGAGGAGCAAAAACAGCAAGGGGTGTAACTTGGCCTTCTCGGCAATGGTAGCTCGTCCAATATCCAGCCTTAATGGGTAAGAGGGGTACTCTGCGGGAGCGAAACTAGGACCCTCAAAAACTTGTTCTCCGTAGTCAACAGACCTTTCATCTTCTCAAATCCCCACAGTTCTCCTCCATATAATAGTGAACATATTTCCTTGCAGTATTATATGTGGCAAGGGGCTGCTACCGGTTTACTATGAGAGGACCTATGCTCGTTAGTCAAGGCCCCCGTTATCTGTCTGTGTTGCAGGGTGCGCTTCAACATCTGGGGCTTCCGGGACATGTCGTCAAAGAGAGTGATCCCTAGATAATCAATGGTACTCACTTTCTCCAGCAACACCCCACCCAATGTTAACTTCCATTTATATGACTTATGTGGGTTCAACATTAAGAGCTTAGTCTTGGAAGTGTTGACCTCCAGGCCAGAGAGTCACAGAAGGCCTTAAATCGGTCTAGAAGCAGTTGTAGTCCTCTGGGGGTCTTGGAGACTAGCAAGGTATTGTCAGCTAACAGCAAGATGACCACTTTGTTGCCTCCTAAAGTTGGGGCATCTGCAGGGACCTCAGAAACGTACTGGACTACTCCGTTTGTGAATAATGAAAAGAGTGTGGGTGCTAGTACACAACCTTGCCGGGCCCCCTTATTGACTTTAATTTGATCAGTAAGTTGCCCTTGATTGCCCAAGCAAACCCTTTTGTGGTTAGACTCATGGAGGCAGATGACAAGAGCTAAAATCATGGAAGGAAGGCCCATCTCTTTGAGAATAGTCTAATGCTTATCTCTTGGGACTAGATCGAAAGCAGACCTTAAATCAATGAAAGCTACATAGAGACATCATTGTCCGATGGTCACCGTTTTCGAGGTCAATAAAAGAATTCGAAAAGCCTGGTCAAAAGTACTTGTTTTTTGCCTGAACCCAGCTTGGTATATGGGCAAAATGTTATGATCAATGATCCAGGCCTGTATTTTCAGAAGGAGCGCACGTGCGAAGACCTTCTGTACACAATCCATGAGTCTGATAGGACTGTAATTGGAGTGTACAGATTTATCGCCCTTCTTGTATATGGGAATTACCTCTGCTCCCTTCCACGAAGATGGAACTTGGGTCCCCTTTCTCCCATTCTCCTATTCTCTTCAACTTATTCATGGAACCTTTAGCAGACTCCTTGTCATCCTCCAACCTTTATTAACACATGTACGCAGATGATACACAATTGTACCTGAAAATCTCCTCCCCTGATGACATCTCTTCCCTCAATGTTATTCTTCAAAAAACTCAGAACTGGCTTGCTCTTAACCATCTCAAACTCAACGCCATCAAAAGAGAATTCCTCCTCATTAACCCACCAAAACACAATCTCAAGATTGACCGTTGGCTGAAGCATCTAACTGCCCTCAATTGTACACTTCACTTTGTAGATTCTGCGAGATCTTTGGGAATTATACTAGACAAACATTTACATATGCAGAGCCACATCAATAATTCCACCAAAGGAGCAAACTACCAGATGAGCATCCTAAGGAAATTAAAACCCTTCCTCCCCCAAGATGACCTTAAATCTGCGGTCCAAGCCCTAGTCATCCCCAGGCTTGATTACGAAAGCACCAAGCTCAGTGGCCTGCCCAAATACCAGCTGGTCCATTTACGCGCCAGTCTTAACACTGCGGCCAGACTCATTACTGGAACACGAAGAAACAAACACATCTCCCCTGGTCTGAAATCCCTAAACTGGCTCCCTTACGAAGCACAAATTCATCTAAAAATCGCTTGCATGACTCATAAATCCCTACACTTCAATGCTACCAGATATTTGGCACAAATACTGGCATTGAATGGCAGTTGTAGATCATCGCAAAGTACCAGCTCCCTGCTGCTGAAACCTCAATTTTCAGCAAAATGAAAACTTGCAACAGAGCTTTTACGGGCATTTCACTGCAAATTTTGAATTCTCTGCCGAAGGAAATCATTCTGATTACTTCTATTGCCTCCTTCAAAACAGAAGCGAAAACATTTCTGATGAACAAATGGTTGGCCTGAAATCAAAATCATACTCTATATCAGAGGTCTTCAAACTCTGGGGTGCGCCCCCCTGGGGGGCCGTGGCAGTGTTCCCAGAGGGGCCAAATGCCTCAGTAAGAAGTTGTAAATGATAATAGCCTGGAAGCATGAATTTGTTGATTTACTGCATTTCCAAGCTGTCTTCATTTACAAACATGCAGCTGAAGTGCAAGGCAGGGTCAAAGACGCGATTAAAAAGAACAAAATTTCTTTAACTATTTTGTCCCGTTTTTTCACTTGCAGGTAACTGCAGATAAAATAACACATCTGAAATGAAAAATAATTAATACTTATGAGATCTCAGTTTGTTAATGCAATCATTGCAGAGGTCTGTGTGAGGTCAAAGAGTCACAGAATTGAATCCTGGAGGGCACAGTGGGGAAAAGAGTATGTGTATATATGGTGTTACAGGTCCCATTCTCTAACATAAAGCACTGTGAATGTGAATATGTAAATCATTATTTTAGAACTGTATACACAGTATAAGATAGGGTGCTGCAAAATGGTTTTGTCAGAGCCATGGGAATTATGTGACAAGGGAGCACCAAATTATGCAGCAGTGTTGACAAAACTATGCAAGAAGAAAATGCACATAATGCGGCATATTTTCTGACACTATTACTTCAATATTTTATACTTTTTATACATAATACTATTTGGGCAAATGTTTTACCTCATTAGTGCCAGTTTACCAAATACAGAACTAAGCAGGTGAAAGGTGGCCAGTTAACCCTTGTGAAGGGCCTTCCACTGCATGGGAACACGGCGCTACATTTTAGTAACTTTTGATCCTTTTGAACTAGAAATATTTTTTTTTTCTAAAATCTGCAGCTTATGCACTAGGTGATGGTTTATGTGGAAAATGTGGAAGATCCATAATTATGTGAAAAAAGCCACAGAATCGTACAATTCCCGTGGCTCTGGGTTTAGGGTTTATGATAAAACAAGGGCTTTCAAAGCATGTCTTTATTAATAGGTAATCAGACTGTACCTAGTACAAGCATTTCTATAAGTATCCATTAAAATTATACTTTCCAGACTTCCACACCCTTATGTCACTTGTCATCATGAAACTTCCAGTGACTCCATCAATTAAGGCTTACACTGGGTCCCAAGCAGGCTTTACATTTGGTGATTAACCAATTGCACCCAATTACATATTGTTCAGGTAGCAGGCACCTTGGTCGCTCTCACACCCTCAGCTTCACAACACATGAGAGTCCTACACTCAGCTTTGCTCAGCTTTACCACTTCCGCTCGCCCAAGTCTTCCCATAATGTTTTGGAAGGGGCCCGACTTCAAAACATTTTCCTTAGGGGGGCTCAGAGCAAAAAAGTTTGAAGACCTCTACTCTATATTGATAGATCTTACCTGGTATATTCTTATTGTGATTAACATGATTACTTCCTTCTAATCTCCTAGGGAGCTCGCGCCCTGGATCTTGATATTCTTCAATGAGCGTATTTTTTGTTCTCTCCATTGTATTACTGTGTCTTTACTGTGTATTCACTCCTCCCCCGTGTAAAGCACTCAAAGGACATGTTTGCTATATATAAAACCTTATAAATATATAAATAAACCAATATTAATACCAGCTGGGATTAGTGGATAGTTACAGCATAAACTAGAGACAGTGGGAACTGCTTTTGCTGGGCATACAAGCCTTTCACGTGTAAAAACCGTACAACGCATCTACCAATCTGCTTAACTTCATCAACTTCATAACATTTTATGGCTAAGTATTCCACCTAATTTTTGTATGAGTGAATAATAAAGTTTATAATTTTACCCATTGTACCATGTACTAGCCCTTCCTCAACATTTAAGTTCTAGCGCAAGGTTACAAGAGAATTTCTCAGACATGTAATTGTTTCTCTAATCTTGCAGTTTTGGAAACAGACTTCTCTAAAGCGTCCAATTTTGATTGCAGTTTTTCTGTCAGTAGTACTGTATCTCCTTTATGTTCTATTTTATCAGTTGCTGTAATCTGTAAAATGTCTTCTTTTCTAGTTGTAGTAATTCTTCATTGAATTTAAGCACTTTTGAGGGGTTGGCATCAAACAAACTATAGACTTTTCTTCTTTAATAAAATTATGCATCAGTTGAGCAGCTATAATATTAGATGGAAATAGATTTTTCAAAAGATTGGTTTCTAATGTACTTTTTCATTGTTTTGTGAGAACTCCCCTTCTTATGTCCTTGAGTGTATCTTAGTATCCACATTTGATGCTTGGCACATATTTTTTTACTAACTCTTTGTGTTAAAACTTTTCCAAATATTTACATTTCCAATACTCCCTAGTGAATTCATTGCTTTGTTATGTAGTAGTGTCTTGAGAACAGGTTTATTTATTTATAAAGTTTTATATAGCGCGAACATGACCCACAAGGGTATCAGAGCGCCTTACAGTATACAGTATAAAAACATAAGAAAAGAGAAGAAAAGAAAAAAAGATGAGGTAGTATACAAGCATTTGATATTTGTCATTACGTACAGAAGGGGTGTATAGTATACGAATAACATAGATGACCCGTCCCCAGCGGGACATTGCCCTATATACAGTGATTAAGCATTAGGTGGTTGTGATAATACACATACGTATGATATTCTCCTTCAATCCACCATAGGTATGAGGGCTATGGATAATATAAGAGACCTGTGTCCAACAGAGCTTTGCACTGACTATAGTTAATGAGCATCAAGTGGATGTGGTAATAAACATACATACAATATTATCCTTCATTCCACCGGAGGTAGGCAGTGGCATGAGGATCGAATAGGTGACTCGATGTCAGCATAAACTTAAGTCTTAGAACATTAATTTGTTCATTAGTAGTATTTTTACTTCTTTCTTGAATGCTGTGAAGGAAGAGATTCCACGTACCACCGGAGGTAAGGAGTTCCAAATCTTTGGAGCAATCCCTGAGAATGCTCTGCAGCCAGTTCTCTTCTTATGGAAGAATTGTGGTTTCCGAAGTAAAGTACTCGCATTTGTACTCTCAAAGGTTGTCCTTTGACTGGTGTTTGCTGTAGCAGGTCTCCAAAACCTGTTAAGTGTTTCCCACCAAATAGTGCGTTGTACTCAGTTTTTAATATCTGCTGCATTTTTAAATGTATAAAAGCTAGCATTAGATCTGACATCATGCTGAATTCGTCAATAATTAAAAGCTTCAATTTCTTTAATACTTTTTGTATTCTAATTTGCTGTCATGTTCGACAAGTAGCAATAATAATCGATGAAGGGTAACTCCTTTAATATTTATGTGCAGCAAATCCTGTTGGTTCATTAACTATACATGACAAATGAGAATCTGTAGTCTTCTGTATATAACTTGTGAGTGCTTTAATCAAGAAGTTCTCCCCAGTTGCAGCTTGAACATATATGTATAGTAGAAGAGGTTTATATGTAGAACATTCATAGTCTTTTTTCCCATGCAGGAATCTATGATCTACCTTATCTTTTACTTCATCAAACATTTGTTTCTGATCTGTATTCAGTTGCATTATTTCTTCCAAATCCACAGTTGCATGTCTTGCTTGCTGCATTGCATTCTCCACCTCGCTCAAAGCTACAGCAGCTTCATTTGGAATGCTTGGTTCTCCAAGAGGATCTTGACTTGCAGATGCTGAAAATTGGCTGATCTGAGATCTCTCCTATGTTATATCAGCAGCAATTCTTTCTTCCTGTTCAATCTCATCTCTCAACATTTGAAGATAGTCTAGAAACACTGAGCACTCAATTATGCCTTTTACAGCATTGAATGAGTCTTCATAACACTCAAAGTGTCCAAGTACCTTGGATTTAGCCTGTCATGGCTTGAACAACTGCAACATTACTAAATAGAAAAACTCTCTTTTGTCCGAAGTTTAGAAACTTAGCTTTCTATGATTGATTACATTTCCTTTGTGGTGCCTGATTAAACATCCTTCACATCCAAGGACAGCAAATTATCCAGCCTCTATGTTTTCACAGACATTACTTCTATATATAATGTTGAATTACTTCATATAGACACATCCTTCCAAGATGAGGACTCCATGGATAATACGTATACAGAATGTTATTCTTCAGAATGTCTGTTCTCTCAGGCTCAAATTCTGCATGATATTCTATTTCAGGAAAAGACTTTAAAACTCACCACACAACTCCTCTTGATTTAGAAAACAAACTAGCTGAGCTAAATCTGTCTGTGCAATCATAAGAGCCTATTTCTCTGTGGGAAAGCATTTTCAAACTAAAACTGTACAATTTCTTTGTAAGACTCTTTTCTGCCAAAATCTCCTCCCACATCTCTTTCATCTCTGTGTTCTCTGACTTTGTTATATAAAACGTGACGTAATAAGCAACAGCAATTGAGTTATCTGCAACAAACTGTAGATCCATATCTTCATTTCGCATCTTCCAAATCACAGGATTTTAGTCATTGATGTATTTTGAAGCTTCTGCTCTTATGAGGTTGTATGTGTTCTTTTGCCACTGATTTATATCTATATTGAAATAGAATAAATAGAATAAATCAATCAAAGGGACCTGATTCAAAAATATTTGCAAAATTATTCTAAAGGACACTCATTTTGACTGGTTGAACAACAGATCATTGAATGTGGGTGAAAGTGACAACCACTTGGTATGCTTTAGTGTTTGTGTTGGAGAGTGTTCTTTTGTGATTTCCATGTGAGACTGTTTCTGACTACAGACAAAAAGCTTTTAACTCTTCCTTCTGAGATCAAAAGTCGCGGGAATGCAATATGACATAAAATGTTCCTTTCGATCTGAATTTTTGATGTCAGTATTTCCTGCAGCTATGATTTTGGAATCGTGGAACTTGTTGTCTTAACATTTTGTCACCACTCTTCTTTGGGATGACGCAAGTCACACACTTTCTATAAAAAACTATACCAAGTCATCACTGTCTGTTCCTAACTTTGGGGCATCTTTTACCCTTAACAGCATCTGAATATGTAGAACACCTCTGGCTTGATACACTTTGGGGCAAAAGAAATCAGTCACCTCGACAAGAGGAGGAGTACTTTTGTTAAAATACATCATAGCTTGAAATCTATGTTTGAAATTTCTGCAGACATTTGCAGGGTCCAATGGGCAGAGTTCTCCTGGTGCCTTCAGAATAATCTCTTTTCTATTTAAATTTGCAAGGATTCTCGTAGGTCATCTCATGCATACTCAGCACAACTGAGGGTTAGAAACCATGTAAGTGCCCCTACATTTCTCAACACACATTTCTACTCACCATGACAATGATACCAATATTCGTTGGTCACACATTGTCATGCCATAGATTAATCAAGTTATATTCCAGTTGTTCATCTTTTCCATGAACTTTCTCAACAAATTCCTTTGCTGATAGAGTTTGCAGATTCACATCTGTTTTTATAATGTGATTTACTGCATAAGACAACCCACATAAGTCACCTTCAAATAGTAGATGAAATATGTAAGGGATACATTAGCAAAATCTATGGTCTTCTGAGTAAAGTTTAGTAGATCTATATTCAGCCGCTTATATTTGTACAGCATAGTCATCATATCCACCACCTAGTCCAGTAAGATGTGGGAAGCTTCAAAACTTTTTTTCCAACCCACTTAAGGGAGCTCCTTTTGCTTCTTTCAATTGATACAGATCAATAGCATCAGCAATAATTTCTGTAGAATGTAGAGGATGCATGCAATAATGTTCATCAATTTCTTCTAATCTGAATTGATCCACTTTTTCTATCTGATCTGTCGATGGTGATCTGCTGTCGTCAATATGTGTGATGTCTTGAAGAATACGTACATTTTATATGTTATTTTGTACCACATGTGAAGTTGCCTTTTTAACTTTAGTAACATCGGCTAACTCATGCCATATCTTTTTACTCTTGGTAGGGACACCATTTACTAGAATTACAAGTCCCTCTTTTAATTTTCTCTGCACACCTGTAGTTTTAATATTTTGCTTAAAATTTAATGGCAACTATACAACTCTACATTTGAGATCTTTTTGGAAGTAAATTGGAATTAATTCCTCTGTCTTAGGCTCTCTACAAACTATAAGATCAAAAGGATGTATGCATTGGATTAGTATGGATTCATAAATATTCAAATATTAAGTACTTCTGCAATAGGTTCTATTTCTAAGTTGTTAGAAACTGCTCTAGCAGGCATTTTGTTTTGTCCTAACTTATTCTAGCAGTACTTACATATAACTTGTCGGGTGGACAAGTCCAACTGTTCCTCTATAGATAAGCACGCCGTTATCAATATTCTTTTTTTCACTTTTAATATACAAATCAACATTATGAGTTTGTATTAAGTTCATAGACAACATACACAAACACAGTTTGGTTTCTAGGAACACACTGTGATAAAGTTTTTCATCTCTTTTTTGAACACTACCAACAGTAATACTTATATCCCGTTCGGCAATTCCTGTTGTTAGCAATTCTTCATTTTCTCTAAACTCCTGTTCAGGACCAAAGAAACTAAACTTTACATCATCATAAAGCTTTTCTACCTCTAGTACAGTACCATGCAAAAGAGCTCTGCTCATTTCTCTTAGTCATAAAGCAGCAGTTTTTAAATAGTAAAGCCTTCTAACAAAAGTTCTAATTTTTGAGTGGTGTACACCTAAAATTTTGAAAGAATGGAAGCCGCTCTGACACACTTTTTGGGCTGGATGAGCTAGTGAGTGTCCTTATAAATGAGTATGTTTTCTTACTTTGCATGAATCTAATCATTTTCTGGTTTAAGCTTCTGCAAGGAAACATACAGAGGACATTTCTCAATATATCAATTGATTCTTGTTGAATATTGGAAACACTACTAACATTCCATTTGTATGCAGGGGCCTGTCCACGCCTTCCTTGCACCTCTTCACTAATCACTTCCTCTACATTTCTAGGTACCATTACTTCTTTCAGAATAGGAATAACATTCTTCATCTCATAACATCGTCCGGATTCTTCAACTGCATGCACTAATGTGTTCTTATGCAAGTAGCCTTCTTCATTAAAGGAAGATTCAGGACTCAAAGTATGTTTCCATTCACTACTAAAACCTTTGCAAAAGTTACTTATGAACAAGTCTTTTTTTGGCTCTGTCTCTTTATAGAGTATACTATTTTGTCCAGTGTCTTCATTCTGTTTAAAATCGAAATAAATAGCTTCCTCTTCAGAGCAAACGCCTTATCAACTACACCTTGTACATATTTCTTTTCGTCTGATTGCATGTATTCTTCTTTTATATTTCTTCCTAGGTGATAACACGGTGTGTATTACTCTAGTGTGGAATATTCTACCTCTGATTTCCTAGAAGCGTTTTTTCCTTCTGATCAAAGTCTTTTTTTTGGGACAGTTTATTACTTTTTTTATGAGAGACACTTTGTCCTTTGATAGTTGCAAATATACTTTCTTTTACGTTTACTTGTTTATGCATACTTTCAAGTTGTCCACATACAATTTTAAGAAATGTCTTTGTCCTCGTACCAGCAGTTCTTTTCTCTTTGACCAACCAATCTGCCTTTTGCCCATTTTGTTTCTCAGTTCTGAGGACATGGTGTATTTGCTGCTGCTTTTTCTTTCTCTGCGGTTTTGATTGCATTGTAACTTTTTGCAGTTAACTAATTAATTTCATAGTATGAGTTTACATTTTGTAAGTATTTTAACATTTAATTTGTATAACTGCATACAGCTCAGTTAACCTTGAGACTACATGTGCTACCAGCCTGCCATATGGGCTATCTACAGCCTACCTCAGTGGTGACTTATGTCTAATAACAGATCAGTTTATGTCTTGTGGAGCAGTTTAATGCATGAAAGTAGGACTAGCAGTAAAACTGCATTCAGAAGCTAAACTTTACAAGGCCCAAAACATGATGCAACAACTACTTCTGTGGATGTTACACTAGAAAGTGTCTACTGATTAGTTATTTGAAGGAATGTGAAAATGACATCTGGGACGGTCATTGCATGTATATGTGAATTTGAGAGAAAATTACTGCCTCTGTTCATAACTTCTATGCTTTTTTAAATGTCTCTGTAATGGACTGTCTGCATGGTTTTCCTCCTGGATGTTTGAGTGAGTATTAAGGT
This sequence comes from Triturus cristatus, assembly GCF_964204655.1. NCBI lineage: Eukaryota > Metazoa > Chordata > Amphibia > Caudata > Salamandridae > Triturus > Triturus cristatus. The sequence continues at coordinate 466,502,291 of NC_140584.1, read as the reverse complement.
ATTTAGCTGTGTGTGCAAGTGCCTTCATTAGTGCTACATAGATATCATGTCTGCCTGTCCATATCAGTGAATCTTTAGATTTTCTGTCACTATGTAAGCAGGTTTTTAGTGCCTATCTGCTTTTTAACTAAGGTGTGTCACATTAAACTCTGGTTGGCAATGTGAATGTTTAATGGGGCACATAAGTTTGTATGAACTCATATAGCTCACCGACTCAGAGTATATGTGTTACATTTTAAGCACATACAAGTCTACCCTATGCCCTACCTCATTGGTCACTTTTATCTAATAAAACAACAGTCTATGCCTTGTGTAGGAGTTTAGAATAAGAAGATTGGGCTAGCAGTAACACTGCATCAAGACAAAGCTACATCCTATCTCAGTGGTGACTTATATCTAGTAGAAGATCAGTTTGTGCCTTCTTTAGAAGTTTAAATTATGAAGGTTGGCCTAGCACTAAAACTGCACCAAAAGACTAAACTGTACAGGTGGCGCCGCGGCCAGGGCGACTGACTCCGGAATCTGGGGATCACGGTTCGATCGCCGGCGGCAGATTAGCCCAGCACCATGTGACTCTGGGCAATAGCTTGCTTAATCTTCCTGACGGCCCCCAGTGCATAGAGACCCTTACGGGTGATTGTTCGCGCTTTACAAATGTGGATTATTATTATTATATTACAAGGCCAAAAATATGATGTTAGGTCTACTTCTGTACATGTTGGACTTAAAAGTATCAGTTCTTTAAGAGATATGTGAATGAGTGTGTCAGTCCACATCTGATGCTGTGATTCCACGTGTATATAACATTTGTTTCTAAATGACTGCATCTCCTGGTAGCCTGTGTTTTTGTGGAAATGTGTCTTTAAGGGGCTGCATGCTGGGTATCTTAATATGTCTGTGCTTTTGTATTCAGCTGTGTCACATTGAAGTCTGGGTGGTATAGTGCATCGAGAATTTGAAACAATGGTCTGTAGGAGTGCATACAGCTCAGTGAATGTTCAGAATACCCGCGTTACAGTTTAAGCATTTAGCTTCCTACAGTATGGCCTAGCTATACCCTCCCTTAGTGCAGACCCATATGTTCTAGAACAGCAGTTAACACCTTGTATTCGATTTTTAGTAAAGAAGACTGCCCTAACAGTAAAACTGCATGCATAGGTGAGTTCCACCACACCGAAGGCATGCCTATATTTCAACGTAGTTATGTCAGATTATGTGTTGATAGCACACTGCATGTATGCTTCAGTATAAGCTGTTTTATAAGATCATATAGCTCACTCAGATTTTCAAAGTATACATCTTACGTATCAACCACGTAGCTAGGCCACAGCACCCTATGCTATGGCCTAGCTAGCAGTCCCATAACAATGTTCCAGTAAATTGCTATCTGTTTTGAAAGCTGTAGAAATGTGAACATGCAAACCTAAATGAATACCTCGTTGCCTGTATTAAGAATTAGAAATGTATCTGCAACTGGTTTTGATGCTGCCAGATATATATTTACTTTGTGAGTATATTAGTGAATGTATAAGTTCTTCTGGTGCTCCACGGCTAGGTGAATGAGAGCGAATTTACTTGAGTAACATGTATGTCATTTACATGATGGGCGGTATAGTCTATATAGTGCTTGGAATAATAGTATCCACATGATGGGTAAGTTACGGAAAAACAAATGAACAATTTTTTAACCAGAAAGAACCATGGTTTATGGCATACAACATATGTCAGAGGTCAATTACATGTACAAAAACATACATTAAATACTTAACAAACTGATTTTACATGCTGGTTGTGAGAGTACAAAGTCACACTCTGCACTAGTAAGCGTAATCCATGTATAAACACTGCATTTTTAACCATGCTTCCACTGATATATTGCACATCTCACTCTGAATTAAATGAAGGAACAAATGTCACCATCTATGCATATACAAATCTGCCCTGTAATTATCCAACACCTACACTAAAGAGTATGTAAAAGAGTATGTAACACACAGCTGTCACCTTTCAAAGATTCATAATTAATATACAGCTACAGTGCATGGTTTCCACTTTCAAATGTGATTGTTCTAGTCCTCCTTTATAATGGAACACATAGAACTACAATACCCAGACACATACAAAACTTTCACATCTGGTGCTATATTATTACACATACGTGTAGCCATTAGTGTGTAATTTTTTCTTCTACTACTTAAACAATGGAGTAAAGGAAAACAATTACAATACACAGATCCATAGAAACACATTATAAACTAACTTCACAGACACCTATTCTACACCTGAGACAAAGTATGTCTTAGTCAACTATTAATAGATATATAGAAAAACCTTACAGTATCATTTATAAATTATCTTAACTTTTTTAAATACTTACATATATATTTCATTATCTGTTATTATAATATGACATAATTACATACCTTGTTACTCAATTTTTTTACTTACAAAGAAATGTAATTGACATACCAGAAGAGTTCATTAGTAAAATTGCTTTTTTCTCTCATATTAGATAGATGCAATACTCTGAGGTTTTGTAACAACTTAGCACAAGAATGTAGCACCACTCTCATACAAAGCAATGATAAATGGCAACCTTCTGAAATTTACATTGCCTGATGCTAAAAAATTCAGTGAATAAAAACATTCCTTTCATTTTTTATTATTGTATCTGCATTTCTTAATGGTTACGGTCTGCTAACCATTTCACTCACTTTTGGAGATATCCCAAAATGGATGCCTTTGTTTCAATTTCTGTGACGTAATCATGAGCATCACAATGAATTTGCAAAAAAAACTAGTCGACAAACCTGCTTACCTTTTTAGTTTCATATTTTAAAAAATATACTACAGTTTATTGCAATCTTGCCCCCTTATAAAACAATGAATCTAAACCTCTACAACTTTTAAAAACGGATGCCTCTCTCTTTAATACCGTTCCCCCAACACAGCCTTAGCACATTCTCCATCACAACCCACTAGAACCAGTAGGACACAAGTTCATAGCACATTCTGAAGGGCCATACAAGATACAAAAGGAACAGCAGTAGGTGTGGTTTACTGTACTCACTAGAAAGCATATCCAAGTTTCCATTACATATTTTGCTATTTCGCACAGCCAATGAAACATTTATTTACTAATGCTTTCAAAATTCTACCTACTTTTAATCACCTGCATAATCCCTCCATACAATCAATATTTTTTTTTTAAAACCACCAGCAGACATGCATTTTTACTGCCTTTCATTTTTCCAGCTGTGATATGAAGATGCAGACCTGTCCTGTGTGCTACTCCTCCTTCCTTCAAACTTCCGAGAGTGTGGAATGTGGGCCACAGCTATGTGTATTGGGTTGCTGAAGCTGCAAGAAAGAGAAGCATTGACAGGGATCTGGGTTTTGCTAATGTGGACATTACTTGAATTGTCCAGAGAGGGTTAAAGTGATGACAGTTGGTGCCATTGGTTTAAAAGCATTTCGGATTCCCCAGCTCCTGACACCATGATTGTGCACTGTGGTGGCAGTGACATAGGCACATTGACTGGGGTAAGACTGGATATCCTAATGAAAAACACCTTTGCTGAATTGATGATTCTATTCCCTCATACTGTCTTGGTGTATTCCAACATATACCAAAGACAGAAATGGAAGTGGTCTAATAAATTCAGTCCACAAATTAACAAAGCCTGTAAACATGTTAATAAATCTATTTCTGGATTCCTCAGAGACCATAAGATGGGCTCTGTCTACAACACCAACCTGCATTTTGATGTGCATGGAATCTATAGAAGTGATGGAGTGAACTTTACAGACAAAGGAAATAGGGTGTTTCTAAGCATCCTGAAACTCTGCATCCAGTCTTATGTGTAAAAGCCATATACACACAATCAACACAAAGGCTCTTGTCAGAGCCACCCTTGTGTCCAAAATGTTGTTAATTTTCATCATATATAACTTTTTGTTTCTTTTTTTTGCTATTGGCGATGGCATAGTGATGGTTACGAACCTGTAGTGAAAACACAAAACAAAGGAAGTCATTCAATGGCCACCAGCACATTGATATTTATAACCTAAAAAATGAATTCTTACCATTACACTACATACACTACTCTCTACATGACTATATAAATCATGTTTAAACTCAAGCTTTTCTACTAAGTTTCTTTTAAAACCATCTTTCAACCCTATTTTCCATTTTTGCATTGCAGCCGGGAGTCGTGATGACCTCGGTAACTGCAACGATCACACCTTTTTCATAAATTGTAATACACACATATGCACACCTTTTACAATGTTTTGGACTACTGTATTGTTTAAACTCATATTTTTCTAGTAAGTTTCAATAAAAACTGTCTTTCAAACCTATTTTCCAGTTTCCCGGAGGTGCCGGCTGTCACGATGATGTCTGTAACCGCAACAATCGCAAAAACATTGTGAAACACAAAGCAAAAACAAGACTTCAATGGCCACCGCCACATTCAACGTTTATAAATATTACAACTATATAATTGAATTTAACTATCACACTAGATACATCACTATCTAAATAACTCTATAAAACCATATATCATTCTCTGAATATCTGTGTTACAATGTGTATGAATTATTAAATAGATTATGTCACTAAGTGTACAAATGGGTCACAGAGTTTCTGAGTGGGTATATGAGGTTCTAAGTGGGCCTGTCACTAGATGCAAATGAAAATCTGAGTGGGTATTTCAGTGGGTGTATCAAACTCTTAGTGGGTCTTTTAGTGGGTGCATGGCAGTCTACATGTGAACTCTGAGTGACTTTATGAGTGTCTGACTAGATCTGTCAGTGGGTACATGAGTCTCTGACTGGGTCTGTGACTAACTGTATGACTCTCTTATTAGGGCTGTCATTAGGCGAGTATGTCATTGAGTGGATGTGTGACTGGGTTCATTAGTCTCAGAGTTGGCCTATAACTCGGTGCATAGGTTACTCAGTAGGGTCTTTGAGTGGGTGTCTCAGTCTTTGACAGGGTTGTGACTGGACACATTAGTCTCTCAGTACATATCTTAGTGGGTGCATAAGTCTCTGAGTAGGCCTATCACTCAGTGTGCTAGTATTTCAGTGGTTCTGTGAATGAGTGAATAAGTGTCTGAGAAGGTCTGTGAGTAGACACATTAGTCTTTCAGTACGTATCTTAGTGTGTGCATAAGTCTCTAAGTGAGCCAATCACTTAGTGTGTCAGTACCTTAGTGCGTCTGTGAATGAGTGTATACGTGTCTGAGAGGGTCTGTTACTGGGTGCATGAGTATCTGACTGGGTGCATGACTCTGTGAGTTGTTCTCTCAGAGTGTGCAAGACTGTCTGAGTGAGACTTTGAGTAAATGCATCAGTGTGTAAGTGGGTCTGTGACTGGGTGCGTCACTGCCTGACTGGATCTGCGGGTCAGTGTCTAAGTGGGCCTCTGACTGGGTGTATTAGTGTCTGAGTGGATCTGTGAGTCAATGCAGCCGTGTCTAACTGGGTCTCTGAGTGGGTGTCTGAGTATCTCACTGAGTCTTTCACTGGCTGCATCACTGTACATAGTGAGATGTGTGCTTTAGACTGAAAGCGTACTGTGTCAAATGTGAATGTATGACTGCTACGATATCTCAGGTATGTCTCCACTTCTACATGTAGCTTGACACATGTGGTGCAGCCGATGACCCTAACTTAAAGACTATAAAGTCTATCATACCCCTAAACAAGTTTTGTCACAGCTACATCTGCTTTCAGTCCCAAAAGCACTGATCTGTTGGCTCCATAACCGGCTGCCCTGTATAATCAGGAGAAATTAATCCACGCACCTCCTACTGTACACATTTGGACAGCATGCAGTGTGAAACAGAAATAGTCTAGTACCTATAGGCTTCTTTACATGTGTCATTTTCCCCTAAAAAGACACTGACCCACTCATTGAGGTTTCTAGAAACATGCTAACACTCAGAAGACTGGCATGACAGGAGTCAGCCTTTCATTTTGGGATAGATCTGGCATTGTGATCTCTGCATCTCTAATGAAACTGGTAGAGACAAGTGAGATTTAAAACATGTTCCTATATGTATTAACCTCTATACTAGTCCATATAAGTCTCTGTAATGGTACACTGCATGTAGGTTGTACATAGGGAGCTGTGTGTCTTAAACTGAAAGCATATTGTGTCAAGTTTAAATGTCTGACTTCTACGATGTCTCAGGTATGTCTCCACTTCTACATGTAGTTTCACACATGAGGTGCAGCTGACGATCATAACTTAAAAACTACAGCTTTTATGTGGATGCTTTCTTGAAAGAAATGAGAGGAATAAGAAAAAAACATTCAGGTTTTAAAGAGGATCCTAGAGACAATTTCAAACCATGACACTGAATTCAAGTCTATCACAAAAATCAACCCCTCCACTGTAATCAGGCATCAAAGCACACCTGGGATGCAGTCGGCACCCTAGGTGGGAACCCGATGATGAAGCATGCCACCAACTAGATTGGTAGGTGAGAGTTCTTTTAAAAACCCAATGGGTTTCTCTTCTTCCCTGGTCTTTTGATGCAGTGAATTTGGATTTCCCCAGGCTCCCTCCCTATTTTTGTTCTGTAATATTTTAAACAAAAGCAGATCTTTTTATCACATCTAACTATAATGTCCCTATTTTTGTTTAGTATTTTTTTCGGAAGAAGAGGACGTACCCCCCTTTTTTTCCTCACTCTCTCTTTGTTTATGCTTTGTTTAAAATAAACCTTAGAAATTCACTTAAAAAAACAAAGGATATAATAAATAGGTGGTGAGTAGCTGCCCATTTCGATATCCCCAGAGCATTATTTGCAAGGAAGAACATTGCACACTTCCCGACAGATGACAAAACGCTTTCACAATTGATCATGTAAGACCAGCTATTGTAAAGTGTGCATGACCACAATCAAGATTTGTGCTTATTCATAATAAAACCAGTTGGCGAGTGAGGGTGTGAATTGTTTATTATTGCAAAGCATGCTAAGGAGCATATATCTCAAATAGGCAACAGCAGCTTTTTAAAGCTCGATAACCTGTGGGTTATGGTATATATGCTGAAAAAGCCAAGTGATTTTGGTTATTTGGAAGGCAGTAATAGTGCAATACAATTTAAAACAGTATTCAAGGAAATCAGTCTTAAATAGAACTGGCATAATTTAGATAATGTGACTTTATTAATACCAGGCTTATATGGGAGAAATGATGTATTATAAGAGATACGTACAGGCCGCTAATTTCTAGATACTACTTTTGTAACCTATTTATGCACTCAATAAGAGGGGCCTGATATTTTCATTTTAGCTGGAAGTTGAATATTTCGGTCCAAACTGGATCACTATTGATGTGGTATACCACACCTGCTATTTTCTAGTATATTAATAGTCTTTGTACAAATTCACTAAGTCAGAGACTTTGTACTCTGTAAAATTCTCGGAATTACAGTTTCAAAATCCGACCTTCATTTTGCACTGTGGCAGATGCAATACACTATCACAGGACAAATTGCCTATGCAGTAGAATTTGCTGAATCCTACTGGCAGCCTGTGAATCCAGAGAGGAAGGCCTGTGAAGAACAGCAGGCCTCCTTATCTACTTATAACTGCAAAATGCCATTTATTTTCTAATTTATTTCCTGGGGGGCTGCATTTAGAAAACAAGCATTGGTAAAGCCAATAGGCCTGTGTTGGCTGCCATCCTTTCGGCACTTTTTGTTTGGTTTTGTCGTGGTTTTTGAAAAATGTTGTTTGAGAAGCTACCAGGCCCTCAGAAATGTAAAACAAACATTATCTAAAGGTAAAAGTGTTTTTGGTCTAAGAAAAACGAATGTATGACTTTACAATGCAAACGTTTACAACTCATGCCTTTACAACACAGTTTTTACATTGCATGACATCAGAACACATTTTTAGAAACTACATTTACAATGCATTCCATTACATCGCATTATACTATTACAACACATACCATTACAATGCATTTAAGGCAAGTGTTGGATCGTGTAGGGGTAAAAATGACTATTCCCACTCCAGTGAGTGCAACAGTAGGGTAAGTGTCGGCTAGTGTAGGGGTAAAAACTATACATTGTAATGGTATGCGTTGTAATGGTATGCGTCGTAGTGACATGCGTTATAATGACATGCGTTGTAGTGACATGCGATGTAAGGGCTGCATTGTAATGGCATGCGATGTAAAGGATGTTGATTGTAATTACTGCATTGTAAAGGTAGTGCGATGTAATGACTGCGCTGTAAAGGTTGTTTCCCCAAAAAACACATATTACCATATTATTCCCTGGCACTGAAGAGAACTACTTTCTGTGTTGATGTGCTACTTGTAGAAAGACGGCATGGAGAAGTCAGACAATGGCTGAAGTGGGATGATGTATTGCCCCTTGACAAACATGAATGACATTACCACAGACCAATCAATGAGGTCTGACTGAAATCCCCTGTAAGTAACTGCAGTAAGTAGTAAAAACATAAGCTCTTGGCTAACACAGACCTCAAAAACATTCAATTGTTATGGGATTTGGCTGCTAGCTAGCCTCTTGCCTTTGAGAAAAAACAGAATGAAGGCAAGAAATGGGGAGAAAAAAGAAGGAAAGCAAAAAAGAAGGAAAGGAAGGAGGAAGGACGGGAGGGACGGAGGGAGGGATATGTCATGCTGTGGAATAGCAGTAGTCAGATAAACAAAAGGCTCTCCAAAGCATTTTACAACATTGTTTATGCTGTCCACCTGTACAAAGCTGGGTTATCTCAACACATAGACAGGAAGCAGCAATGCTGATTATTCACTACAGTGCGCATTTTTAGAGGAGAGCAAATATGTCCTCCACAGACATGTAGTCTCTGATCTGCCTGACCATCTTCAAAAGGCCATCATTAGGAACTTACCTTCTACGCCCTCGTAGAGTGGTATGCCTTGTCTTCTCAAGACTGAAATGCTAACAACAGCGCATGTGCAGAAATGGCTCCTACCTCTGTTAAAAATGTCAAAAGGCACATCAAAACAACATTTCTGCAAAACTGGACCCTCAAACAATCTCGATCACATAAGTGTTTCCTGTTTTAATTAGTTCTTTCACATGCATTCCTGTACTTTGATTTTCAATGTCGGTTAAAGAAGTGTACATTGCATTTCTCATTTTCACGGACAATACATTGCTACAGATTAGAGCATTGTGCATGACTGCAAACTCAAATGAAGGACTGTAGCAGATATGCCCTAATTCAGATTGAGCATCTTGAGGTACACTGCTCATTTTGAGCTGAATAGCTCCCATTTATTATTGCATTAAGGGGTGTATCTTGGCAGGTTGGGGTGGGGGTCGGGCATGCTAACCTGAGATTTCACAGCAGTCACTGTAACATACCCAATTTAGGTCTTGATATACTATTATTTAGCGTCAGGTCTCCATGACCGCATGTATTGCATGCAAGCAGCAAAGCCGATCAAAACATATTTTCCACTGAAATACTGAGTCGAGCACGGTGCAAATGACTTTAATTTTCGGGGTCCCAAGTCCCCTATTAGTAAGTATGTAAGAAAGTAAGGGGCATATTTACAACAGGCAGCGATAATTATCGCTGACCTTGTATACCGCATTTTTTTCTATCGCTGGAATATTTCGCCATGCTAGCGTTGTATTAACAACGCTTAGCGCCATGGCGATGTATATTCCAGCGATAACCCCCTTATCCATGGAACATCGCTAACCAGCGATGTTCCATGTAAAACGTCGATATGCTTGATGATACGACCCTGTGGTCGTATCACATGAATCCACCTCCCATGTTAGGTATGCCTTAGTCAGGATGGTAAATTCCTGCGTTAAGGCATACTTAGCGCAATTAAATTAATCGCTTCCTCGCATTGTAAATATCGCAAAGCAGCGGCTTCCGCAATATTTATCCATGTTGTTTCCACAGACACGCCTACTTTGCATCTCATTAGGGATGCGAAGTTAGGCGTGCTGGAAACGGGAGCAAAATCAGCAAAACACGCGATAGTGTGTCTTTGCTGATAAGGTGATAAAATGATCGCCGCTTTTCGTCCGAAAACGTCCGAAAAAGCGTCGATAAGTTTTTTATCGCCGCATTGTTAATATGCCCCATGTTTCCATCTTGCAGAGCGCGCACATGCTAAGGTGTCTTACAGCTAGCGGATCCAGAGATTATTTTCACTACAACCAATCTTATGTGCCCTGACCACAAATTCTTCCCCGGAGGCTACCATGAAAAAAACGTCTTTAAATAGGCTGTGGCCCTGCTGTGCACAGCCTTATGGACTGTGTGCACAGAGCCTTAAATTTAATTCTATAACTTTCGGGCAGCCAGTGCAGGTCCCTAATTCCTTTAGAAATTTGAGAAATTTTAGGAAGCCCAAAAGCAGATGTGCTACCTCATTCTGCAATAAAGGAAGCTTTACAAGCAAATTTTTCCCCGTACCTAAATGTAGTGCTTTACAATAATTCACATGTGACACTACCAATGCTACTACAACCATACCGTTTTCTGTAACTCACTGGGAAGATAAAAACAGAACGAGGTAACCTGGTTAACCTGGTCTGAAAATGACAAACGATTGTCAAAAAACTCCAAGATTATTAGCTTTCTGCACCCGACAAGGAAGCGGCCCTAAGTCACTGAGCCACCAGGAACTATTCCAAAAGGAGGTATCGCCACCCAAGATGATTACCTCTTTCTTATCTGAAAGCAGATTTCCTGAATCCAGATGACAATATTTTCTGGATAGTTTTTGATTTGTTTGCAACTTTCTCAATGTTTGATGACACATCTACCATTATTTGTGTCTGGTCAGCATATGACACTGCTGTAAATCCATATGATCAAATAAGTTCAGTCAGGGGAGTGACAAAGATGTTGAACAGAGTGGGTGATAGGAATGAACCGTGTGGCACATCACAAGGAGAGAGAATGGCTCTGAAAAAGTCTCCAAATGTTCTCTCTCTAGCAAAAATTAGCAGAGGATGGCAAGGGCTGCACCCCCCACCCCGACACTCTCCAGCCGACTAACGAGTGCGGTATAGTTAATCATATTAAAAGTGGCTGAGAGCTCAAGTAGAATCAGGGCAGCCTTTCTCCTCAACCTGCCTGGTTGCGATTCACCTCTGTTGCTAGCAACAGCGCCGATTACGTAAAATGTTTGCGTCTAAAACCCTGTTGGAAAGAGTCCAGTACATTATTTACCTCCGAGAACCCCTTTACAATTGGGGTGTAAGAGGGCATAAGCAGAGGAAACACTAACAGAACTTAGCACAAGGCCACAGGTACTGAAATAGTGTAATATAGCTTTTGTTTAAAATCCTGGAAAGGTACAGATTAGCGTTACACAAAAACATTGGGGCAGATTTACAAGCCACTTGCGCCTCTTTTACGCCGCTGTTGCGTCACTTTTGTGATGCAGCGGCGGCGCAAAACCAGTTCCATGCTGCGGGGTATTTACAACGTGATGCATCTGGGAGATGCGTCACGTTGTAAAGCCCTGCGCCAGCAGTAGGCGTTCCTGTGCAGGGGGGGCGTTCCGTCGCAGGAACGCCTCTTAAAAGTGGTTGAGTGAAATCTACAAGATTTCACTCAGTCACTTTTGAGCCCATGCTGCGTCAAAACCCTGCGCCTGCTTGAAGCAGGCGTAAGGATTGACGCCGCATTGTGAAGATAGGGCACCTCAGAGCCTTGCTGGAGCTGCGTCGTGCTTGCGACGCAACTCCAGCAATGCGCTGCCTTTGCGGCACAGATGCGTCACGCATCTGTCCGCTTTTTGCCCCATGGTGCGCCGCATTGTAAATGCGGCGCATCCATGGTGGCGGAGTCGTGACGCACAATAACTGGCGCATCCCTGCTGATATGCAGGGATGCGCCAGTTATTGTAAATCTGCCCCATTATTTTTAGTGCAACGGATTACTCCTTTTAACAATGGCGCTGGAATGTTTTTCTTCCTATTAGCACAACGTGCAAACTAAGGGCCTCCTTTATGAGAGGTGATGCATCGCTGCGTGAAAGCAGCGATGCGTCACTTCTCAGCGCGCCCTCCTTGCGACACCAATGATACGTCATATTTATAATATGACGCATCATGTCGCAAGGAAGGACAGATACGTCAGTATAACTGACGTATCTGTAGGCGCAAAAAGTGGCGCATTGCTGGAGTTGTGTTGGAAGCCTGACGCAACTCCAGCAATGTTCCTTTCACATGGGGCAAGCCCCATGTGAAAGGGCCTGCGTGACCCTTACACCTGCCATGAGGCAGGCGTAAGGTTTTGACGCATTGGCGTCCTAGCAGTGGCGCAGCAAAATCTCATAGATTTCGCTGCGCCACACCTACAACCCTTTCTTGCGGGGGTACGCCCACCCTGCATACATTATACCTGGCGCAGGTATAATGTAGCGCAGGGGTTTACGAAGTGACGCATCTACCTAGATGCGTCACTTTGTAAATATGGCGCAACATGGCGTATGTTTTACGCCACTGGTGCGTCACAAAAAGTGACGCACCGGTGGGGCAAAAGTGACGCAGGGGCTCATAAATGAGCCTCTAAGATTTCACCTCAGTGTTGTTCCGTATGTAGTCTAGTATAGACAAAAACATTGGGGCAGATTTATGAGCCCCTTGCGCCACTTTTGCGTCACTTTTAACATGGGAAAAGTGACGCAAAAGTGGCGCAAGGTGTTGTAAATTAAGGCAGAAGGTGATTAAGCATTTACTGAAAACATTAATGCTTCCCTTTGTTCATGTTTTCCTCATTATGTTGGCCGAAGTCCGGACTCCATTTTGTATTGACATGCTGCCATGTGTTCACCACGAGGAGAGTCCGACCTCTGTGTTAGTTGCTCTTGCAATCTGCCTAGCAACAGTTTATAAATAGCTCTCTCTTGTCCGTCTGGCGCATGCCCAGACTTGACCACATCTGTTATAATTAGCTTTGCTTGACCATGTGTTTTCGCGGGCCCAAAGAGCGTGTTGGCTCCGCCCATGTATTGATTCAGTATCGAGAATGACCCTAAATGGTAATGTTCTTCAACCTCATGTGGTATCCACCCACTTATGAGCCCCTCTGTTGTGTATAAAAGGGGACTGTGTATGCAAGTTCTTTGTGCTACTCCTTGCAATACTGAAGAGTGTTGTGTGGATTGTAGGACCACCCTTAAGGGTTAATAAACGTTGTTTTTGTACTTTGCAGTTTCCGTGCCAACTTCCTTATAGATTTCGTTACAGAAGAGCGAACCCTTGTCTCTTGCGGGCCTAGCTGGGGCTTGTGTTCATCAATTGGCGCCCGTCACGTGGGGCTCATCGGCGACTCGGATGCTCGAAGGATTGGTCGCGACGAAGGTGAGGAGTTTGGCCGGGGACGTGATCACTGTCAGCGGCGTCTTAGCCCTGGCATCCCGAGGTTTTTCTTCCTTCCCTTCCGAGCTGACCATCTGGGTGGCGCCGGTCATCGACTGAGACCTCTTCTGTCGGTCCTGCCGTGAGAGCCGTTTGGGCGATTGTGGAGCTTGGCAGTTGGAACCTGGACTCTTGATTGGTAAGAACCGTTGTACGGTACTTGCTCCGAGTTTTGAAGCCTGGTCTGGCTATTTGAGTTTTGATTGATGGTGACTAGTCATATTTTGAATTTGTCTTTGTGAAAATATATGCGTTGCAACACATATAGGCAGGTAATGTGGAGAAATTTCTCCGGAAGCTGTGTAAACTTTGAACGGCGCAACGATTAAGTGCCATTTTTTCTTGATAATACTGCATATTTTGCATTATTCCTAGCATGCCTGCTTTTAGCGCACTTCGTAAGTGGTGCTGCTGTCTTGGAAACCGGTTGAACCTCGAGGAATCTGCTCCAGCTCCCCCAGAGGGGACTCCTAATAGGGATATGTACGTGAAGCATGGTCTTTCTTCCATAATGTACAGCACGTTATGGAGGAAATATACGAGGAAGGATCCTGAGTTGCGATGGCCTTTGTATGGATCGTTTGATATACGTAAGATTGAGTATGTGGAACAGTGTATGTGTAAGCGACGTGCTCGTCAGGATATGTTTGAGTGTGTGCGATTATGGGTGAAGGAAGTGCGTGAGCGAGAGAAACGTGAGAAAGCGCTGTTTGATAAGGAGCAGCGAAAGAATGATCATATGCGAGCGCAGGAAGCGAAGCGTCGAGAGGACAAAGAGCAAACGGACAGACAAGAGAAAGAGCGAAGGCTACAAGTTTCGGGTCAATATGTTGTTCGTCAGCCGCTTTATCCTGTCCTTAATAATCCTGATGACGATTTTTATTTACTAGATCGCTCTCCGCCCCCTTATGTTGGCGCATCTGCTCCGCGGCCACAAGATTCTGGCCCGGCTTCGGGTAAGGTCGACACGCGGTCCATGTTATCGACCGAGCACATGGCTGATCTTCGGAAACTTTCCCTCCGTGCACTTAAGGGCAAGATGTCTAAGGATGAGTTGTTCCATACTTGGGGGTCGTGGCAAGATAGAGAGAGGGTGTATTTTCTGTCTCATTTCGCGGATGAAGTAATTGCTGCTTTCCGAAAATATTCTAGTGTCCTTGAGCCTGACGAAGTGTCTTCGGATGCCGGAGCATTACGTAATGGTGTTTTTTCTCCCCCTAAGGCTCCTGAGGCGGCTCGGCGGCTGTTCGCTTTACGGGACGAGGTGCTGGCCCTTAGAGAGAAAGCACGTCAACAAACGGAGGAGGAGAAGCAGTCGGATTCGTCTGCAGCAGGGGGCCACCCATCCGCCTCCCAGTCAGATAAGGATGACATAGTGCATGTTAAACCAATGCGAGAGGCGGCGCCTTTGTATGTTCCTCCCAAGGGAGCAGGGACTAGCTCGGATATTAATTCTGTCGATGCTAGGGGATATTTTGTGTATAATTGGGTTTATACTCCATGGCATAGGGCCGATGTTATGGCATTAAAGAATGCGCTGCCTGACCCCCGCAAGAATCCAGCGGCCTTCTATGAAGAAGTCGAGGGGGCCTTGAATTCTTGCATTATGACCTTAGCGGATATAGACTTGTTCTTTGGCCTTATCCTACCGCCGGATACGTGGCGCTCTGTCCGAAAGGTAGATGATGCGGTTGCCTTCAAGGCCCGGTGGTCTGACCTTGAGGATGAGGATAGGGAACGGAAGCCCGCACAGAAACCACCCCAGAATATTTTAGATCTCCCTGCGGCTATTGTGGCTAAGTTGAAGACGATTATCCCCCCTAAAAAGATTGACTGGAATATGTTAGCTGCATGTAAACAGAAAGTTGACGAGTCAGTCGCGGACTTCTTTACGCGCTTTGAGGAGACGTTTCATGATTTTAGTGGCCAGTCGCTTACTGACGACACGGGCCGCCACCTTTTCGCGGACAAATATGTGGCTAATTTGCTGCCGGCGGTTGCGGCCCGGTTAAAAGCGAGTGAGAGTTCTTGGTCCTCCGCGACACCAACGGCCCTTCTGACCATCGCTCAGTATTATGAGCGTCAGGAGCACGAGGCGAAGGGCCAGGAGGAGAAGAAATCGAAAGATCTCAAAACTAAAGTGATGTTAGCACAAGTATATGGCCCGCCCCGCCGGGGTAATAATAATAGGGGAAGGGGTGGATCTTATGGTCCCCCTGCGGGCCGATCTGATTTGAATAGGAACCAGTGTGCGTATTGCAAGCAGTTGGGCCATTGGGCCAGGGATTGCCCAGCGTTGCGTGCTTCGCGTCAGGGGCACGCTCCGGGTGGCCCGAGAGGTAGAGGGGGCTTCTCGAACTTTAGAGGAAATTCCAACGATAATGCCCGTTTCGATACTGCCGGACAGCACCGAGATAGCTGATGGGGGTCCGAATCAGTTGAGGTGCCGGTCGATCAGACGGGTCCTTATGTATCGGCTGAGGTTTTAGGTTCTACTGATCAGTTCCTAGTGGATACAGGAGCGACACGTAGTGCATTGTCTAGGTACTTGGTTCTGGGGGCTCCCCCATCCGGCTCAATAGTTACATCGGTAGGGTTTGACGGTACACTCTCCCGAAGCCCTCTTTCACAGCCCCTTGCATTTAAAGTTGATTGTTTTTCTGCGCCCTGCCCGTTTCTGCTTGCCCCGTACACACCGGATAACATTATGGGCCTTGATATGTTAAAGTACTTTAGGGCTACAATCCGCTGTTCCCCTGAGGGTGTGAGGGTGATTTTAAATGACAACTACCCCCGATCTGGGCGAATGTGTACGATATCAGAGGATGCGTTGTTGGCTACCCTCCCCCGAGCTTTATGGGCGACTTCGGACACAGATGTGGGACAAATGGTGATTCCTCCGGTCCACATTAGTGTCCAGGAGGGGGCGGTACTACCACGCCTACCACAGTATCGTATTTCCCAGGAGGGCGAGGAGGCTCTCATACAGATTGTGCAAGACCTGATCGCAGTAGGAGTAGTGGAAGAAGTTCCCTATAATATCTGTAACAGTCCGATTCTCCCTATTCTGAAAAAGGACACGGATGCAAAGGTCTATCGGTTCATAATTGATTTGAGGGAGGTAAACAAGATCGTGATACCTCAGTACCCGGTGGTTTCCGATATCACGACGTTGCTTACCTTGGTCCCGCCTACGGCGACCATGTTCTCAGTGATTGATTTGAAAAATGCCTTCTTTTCTATTCCCATTCACCCTGATAGCCGATTTCTTTTTGGGTTCACATTAAACAATAGATCTTATCGTTTTTGTAGAATTCCCCAAGGCTATACAGAAAGCCCTAGTATTTATAGTCAGGCTTTGAAGCGACAGTTGGATTCCTTTGCCTTACTTGAGGGGGTCGCCCTCATTCAATATGTCGATGACATCTTGTTGGCGGCTGACACCCTGGAGTTGTGTGAGAAAAGCACGATAGCCTTACTTTCCTTTTTAGCATCCCACAATCACAAGGTCTCTAGGAAGAAGTTGCAATTCTGTAGACCAAAGGTGACTTATTTGGGTCACCTTTTGTCTAAGGAGGGACGTGCACTCACACCAGATCGTATCCAAGTAATTTTGGACACACCAAGGCCATCCACGCAGAAGGATGTGCGTGCATTTTTGGGCCTTGTTTCTTTTTGTAGACAGTGGATATTGGGGTTTTCACACATAGCTAAGCCATTACTAGCTCTTTTGACAAAAGACACGCCTATCCCAATCCCTTGGTCAGATGAGTGTGATGCTGCTTTTCAGCAACTGCGACAGGCCCTTTGTTCAGCACCAGTGTTAGGGACCCCTGATTATGCAAAACCCTTTTCGTTGTATGTGCATGAGAAAGATGGATGTGCATTGTCAGTTTTAGTGCAGATGCATGGCGACAAGCAGCGCCCTTGTGCATACTTTTCGGCTGTGCTTGATCCTGTCGCCCGAGCATTACCAGGGTGTTTTCGCTCGGTAGCGGCGACAGCTGTGTCAATACGCCAAAGTGAAGGAATTGTGTTGTCCCATAAATTGTTGGTGTTAGTTCCCCATGCTGTGGATGCCCTGCTTAATCAAACAAAGACGCAGCATTTGACCAGTGCCCGTTTAACGGGATATGAGCTGACGCTTTTGGCTCCTCATATTACGTTAAAAAGGTGCGTGACATTAAACCCGGCCACATTGTTGCCATATCCCGAGACCCAGCCTGAGGCACAGAAAGCGCATGATTGTATTCTTGTGACTGAGGAACAAACAAAGGGTCGTATTGATCTCCAGGATACGCCCTTTTCAGACGTAGATGGAGAGTTGTGGGTGGATGGATCTTGCCTGAAGCTACCAGATGGTACGGCTTCAGCAGCGTATGCAATTACCACGTTACAGACGATAGTGGAGACAGCACGCATACCACAGAAATCAGCCCAAGCAGCGGAACTGATAGCCTTAACACGAGCATGTGAGCTCAGTACAGGATTGTGTGTGAATGTTTACACAGACAGCCGCTATGCCTTCGGAGTAGCGCACGATTTCGGCCTACTCTGGAAGGAGAGAGGGTTTCTAACGTCACATGGGGTGCAGATAATGCATGGGGAGTTAGTCCACAACCTTTTAACTGCATTGACATACCCAAAGAAAATCGCCATTGTTAAGTGTAGCGCCCATAGGAAAGTGGTTGATAAGGTTGGAGAAGGGAATGCGTTAGCGGATCGAGTAGCACGGGAGACTGCGATGCAGCCCGGTACTACTGCCATGTATGTAGTGAAGTCACAGGTGGAGAGATGGCACGATGCGAAGGAGGAAGTGCGAGAAATACAAAAGACCGCTTCTGACAAAGAGCGGGAACAATGGGCTAGCGAAGGAGAACTGGATGACGAGGGTTGCTGGAGAAATAAGCAGATGGATAGATGGAAATTACCCACGGCTTTTGTACAACCTATGGTCCAGATGGCACATGGGCTAGCACATGTTGGAGCTTCCGCAATTGTGAAATTGCTTACCCAAGTCTGGGAGCATCCAGAGATTGCTAGCACAGCAAAGAGGGTGGTGCAGACCTGTATGATCTGTTTGAAGTATAATCCAGGGAAAGGCACGCGAACTCCAGCAGGAGGATTTGCGACGCCCACTGCACCCTTTGAGGTTCTGCAGATGGATTACATCCAGCTTGAGCGCTGTAACAATTTGAAGTATGTTCTAGTAGTGGTTTGCGCCTTCAGTAAATGGGTTGAGGCGTACCCTGCGAAAGACAATACTGCAATGACTACAGCGAAGCTATTGCTGAAAGAGTTTTTCCCCCGATACGGCGTCTGTAGACTTCTGTGGAGTGATAATGGCCCTCACTTTGTAGCGGATGTTATAAAGTATGTCTTGAAGGGCCTAGGCATCACCCAGAAGTTCCACGCCGTGTTCCACCCCCAGTCTGCAGGACTAGTCGAGAAGTATAATGGTACACTGAAGCTTAAGATCGCCAAAATTCAAGCTTCAACATCTTTGACTTGGCCAGACGCCTTGCCACTGGCGTTATTGTCAATTAGGTCGGTGCCACACTCTCGAACCGGCCTTACACCCTATGAGATAGTATTTGGACGCCCAATGAATATTTGGGGTCCACCAAGGCCTAAGGCTGTGTATGATGTACCTTGTGTGATGATGAGTGATTATCTGGCACAGTTAACGGATAACTTGGTTTCTATTCATCAACAGGTCCGAGAGGCGCTCCCTGATCGGTCTACTGGCGAAGGACATGGTCTCCGGCCTGGAGATCATGTGATGATAAAGGTTTTCGACAGATCGAACAGTTTGGAGCCGAGATGGGTCGGACCTGAGCAAGTCCTTCTTGCAACGAGGACGGCTGTGCGAGTCTCGAACAGGAAGAATTGGATCCATTCCTTGCACTGTCGAAAGGTACCGCCCGGATTGGTGGAGTCTGCCGTGCTGACCGATCAACGAGACATCCTAGCAGCAGAGACAGGCCGTGCTGCAGAGCCAAACGACACTGAGGAGCTCTTTTCGGACCACACGACTTCTGGAGGAAGGCGATATCATCTGCGACCAAGGAAGTGAGATTTCCAGTACCGGGACATACTGTCAGAACGGCCCTTGGGTTAGTGAAACGGAGAGCCGATGAGGCAAGGGGGGGGGATCAGCCCTGCATTAGTGTAGCGACACCCGTCTTGGCCCGCTGGTGAAGAAATCAACCGCTGCCCAAGGGGAAGAGTTCTGACAGACCTTTTTAGTTTCAGGAAGATATCAGGGTATTGTTTCCTTTGACATGGAGAAGAAGAAAATTCTTTGTGCGTTGGGGTTCATGCTAACAGTAGCTATCGTTGGTATAACCACATGGTTTGTGGAGGAGGCAACTCCTGCTCGAAAGACACTTGTGTTGACGACTCCAGTGCCTGCGGAGCACTACTTTTATACATTGCCATATCAAGAGTTGAAGCATCGACAATCCTATTTGAATAACACTTTCATTCAGATGCTGCATCACACCCACGTTGCTACGAACGCTACGAACTGTTGGATATGTGGGATGATGCCAGCCCATCAGAAGAAAGGAGGTACGCCATTCATACCACTTCCTTTCTCTCACAATGGCTCTTGTAGAGCTTGGTACACTTTGTTGTTTGCCACTCGGAAACCGACAGTGGGACGATTGCTTTTTAGACTTAATAAAGAATGCCATCAGGACAAGAATGGATATCCACAAGCGAATGGGACAATTTGGGAATGGGAAGAGTACCGACCGGACAATGAATCCATCCCCTATATCTTCACAAACACCAGAGACACTGAGGGGAAGGACAAATTCGTAATCCAAGTAGCACAAGCCCAAGCGGACCTGTGTGTCCAGAGTGTGGGTTTTATTCCTGTGGGTGTCAGTGATTGTATAACCGTACTAAACATCGATGGGTTAAACAACAGCACCTTCTTAGCGTCCCATAATACCTACTTTGTATGTGGAAATAAAGGTTATTACCGTTTGCCGGCTGGGTGGTCTGGGGTATGCTATGTATCATTCCTATTACCTCCTGTATTCTTAGCACCTGCGTCATATCATAAGGATCTAAAACTGTTGAATAATGTGACTGTAAATAGATATAAACGTACTCTATCAATTGATGAGGTGGATCAAACAGATACCAGCTTGCAACAGTATATTGATTTTAACTTAGGACTGTTTTTCTTTGTTGGAGCCGCTCTGAATAGTAGGAAGATCCGAAGATTAACAAGAGTGGTAGAAGCTGTGACTAATCAGACTGCTGCTGCTCTTGGGAATCTTACGGAAGAATTACAGATTACCAGAATTGTTGCATTGCAGAACCGTATGGTATTGGATGTAATGCTAGCTGATCGAGGAGGAGCCTGTAAAATTATTGGAAGTAGCTGCTGTGTGTTCATTCCTGATCATACGCCATCCGTTTATAACGCCATTAATAAGCTGCATAAAATAGCAGCTGAAATCCACACAGAAAACGGCACTTGGTCCTTTTCTGGATGGTTTTGGGCGTTGGTTACTGCCTGGGGATGGAAGGTCTTAACTGGTCTCTGCATTATTATAGCAATTCTGTTCTTTCTCTGTATGTGTATTCAATGTGGACCATTGTGCTGTTCCGTATGCATTTCACTCTGCATTCCAGATAAGAAAGCTATTGCCGATGTTGCCCGCCAGAAGGGTCTAGCTAAAGAGGTTAAAGGAATGATGATAATTGACATATATGATGATTATTCTTGGAAACCGGATGTCTTCAGTAAATGCTGAAAGGGTCGTCTGTTGTAAATTAAGGCAGAAGGTGATTAAGCATTTACTGAAAACATTAATGCTTCCCTTTGTTCATGTTTTCCTCATTATGTTGGCCGAAGTCCGGACTCCATTTTGTATTGACATGCTGCCATGTGTTCACCACGAGGAGAGTCCGACCTCTGTGTTAGTTGCTCTTGCAATCTGCCTAGCAACAGTTTATAAATAGCTCTCTCTTGTCCGTCTGGCGCATGCCCAGACTTGACCACATCTGTTATAATTAGCTTTGCTTGACCATGTGTTTTCGCGGGCCCAAAGAGCGTGTTGGCTCCGCCCATGTATTGATTCAGTATCGAGAATGACCCTAAATGGTAATGTTCTTCAACCTCATGTGGTATCCACCCACTTATGAGCCCCTCTGTTGTGTATAAAAGGGGACTGTGTATGCAAGTTCTTTGTGCTACTCCTTGCAATACTGAAGAGTGTTGTGTGGATTGTAGGACCACCCTTAAGGGTTAATAAACGTTGTTTTTGTACTTTGCAGTTTCCGTGCCAACTTCCTTATAGATTTCGTTACAGAAGAGCGAACCCTTGTCTCTTGCGGGCCTAGCTGGGGCTTGTATTCATCAAAGGGGCTCATAAATCTTTTTAGTGCATTTAATGACTCTTCTTAACCATAGCGCTAGAATGTTATGCTCTTCGTTAGCACAACCTACAAACACAGACTTCACCTCAGTGTTGCGTCATCTGAAGTCTAGAATATCCGGACCCACAAAAGATGATGCAATGAGTGGGAGATGGGAGCTTAATTAGTTGAAAAGGAAGAGGGTTGAGAAGTGTGAAGGAGGAAAATTGATATCTTTATAATGTAAACAGCTCTCTTGCATCCTTTCACCCTTTTCAAGCTTTGATGAATCTGGATGTTGTACAGCAAACTGCTCACTAGCCACCAACTCCGCCGCAGAGGAGGGAATAGCATCAACCAGAAGACACCCCTCCTACCCACAAAGCCTGCTGGAAGTGAGAATCAGGTGGCATTAATCTCCACATAATTTGAACGTGAGTGGGCAGGGGGATGGTGTTGTAGCCTTCCACCTCAGACCAGGTGTCCCAACCCCCCCCCCCCAGCCAAGGCTCAAGAAATCCCCTGGTATTCCCCCGGTTTGACGCAGATGGCCAGTGGGCCTAAGTGTGTACCCATGGAGCCCTTGAACCCCAGAGGAGGGGATATGGCTCTTCTCAATCTAGCGGCATAAAGCACCATGGGAATCCTTATGATTCCATTTACACGATGATACAGAGTCATCATACGGATGAGAGAAATCATTCGAGATGCAGAAAACAGCTGCAGGTGGGACCATCTCCCCATCTACACCATCTCTCAACAGTTGCACATTCCCAAACTCGATATTCCACAACACAACCTCTTCCACTTTACATATGCACAAAGACAAATCAGGCCCAATACCACAACTATATTCTATGGGGTGTGCAAGAGCCCCCTGAAAAAAGAGGACTGTTGGGGTTTCTCTCACCTATACAGTACCATGCACAGTACCTGCAGAGCAGGCTCCTGGAGGAGAATTGACCTAGAGGGGACCATGTGCTTAGTCACCTGAGAGGGCAATCCCAAGGATTACAGAGGTTCCTTAGAACCACTGCATGGATGAATCCAGGGATTATTCCATTGCACGAAAAGAGTGGAGATTCACGAAAGAGGTTCTTTCCACCTTATGGCAGTGTATTGCCACCAGGCAAGAAGAAAATGTTATATTGCCATGCTGATGTCCACCACAACCTGGTTTGGACCTTCATCCGAAACTTATTTGTGCCTGTATATCAAATTTGCACACTCCAATAGCCTCATTTATCAGTGCTAATCTAACTTTTTATTTTATTTGGTGCAGTTAGTTTTCCAAATTGATGAGACTTTACTCACACAAAATTAATTTTTGTGAGTAAATCTACAACTCGTGGATCTGTGGTGGCAGCGAGTTGCCAGTACAGGGTGCAAGTGCCCTGTGCGTTTATAAATTCCCGCAAACATGTTTTACAGTTTTCACTAACTCCTCTCCATATCTCTTCCCACTCCAAAAAAAGTTAAACATTTACTCCTATCAGTGGCAGTAGTAAATCCTTTTCTAGGGTGGGAAAGGCAAGGGATCCCCCTATATTTAAGTAGGAATTAAGAAGAAGGTTTTCTCTATGGGGGGGGGAAATATTTTTGACATAGAGAGAAATAAGAATAAAACATATTTGCACTTCCAATGCTTTTTTGTATGGAAAATGCAAGAATGTAAATTTGTCTTTGAGAAATTAGAATTAATAAATATTTATCAGGCTTACATCTGAAAACCTCTGACTGGAGCAGGTCTCCAGGAATACCCTAAACAACTTGTGGATTCCAAAAATTATGAAATCTACATCAATGTGAGGTTGTAAACCTTAGGATACAAGTTTACACATTTTCCATGAATCAGGCCCAATAAGAGAAGAGGTGTGAAAAAGTTTTATGTTTGGAACAATGTGTCTTAATTGTTTTCGTTATATTTTTCCCTTGTCCTGCTATGTGATTATGGGTATATGTATGTAAGGGGAGTTAAGATGTGGTCTAAATATTTCAAATATTTAGAGGGTCATACAGCTGTGTCTTCAATGCTACTAATGACCAGTGAAGTCCAGAGAGACACAGCTTTAGCGACTGTGAGTCCCTACATCCACCACGAAGTAAATAATTAAATAATTAGGAGGTGTAATACCCACTCTAACCACCTGAAATAACTCCCTAGTTGCCATAGCGGCTGACATGGTTCGCAGGTAGCAGGGCGGGTGTGGGTGCGCGGAGGGCCTGAGGGGGGTGGGGGTGAAAGGATAAAAAATAATAATAATAAAAGAAGCACTTACCTTGCCACACCCGTCTCACATCTCTGCTCCTTCTCTCCTCCTCAGACAGAGGCACAGGGAGCACAGAAAATGCTCCCCTGACCAATCACAATGCTGTAATGCAGCGTTGTGGTTGGTTTTGAGCATCCTGATTCGACGCTCAACCAGGAAATGGTGGCCTGGGCGTGTTCTCCATGCAGCCTGCATGGAAAAAGGGGAAAGGGCTCATGACTGGTTTGGGCTGCCTGAGAGGACCGTCCAAACAGTCATTGCGCACTTATTAGTGGGCAAACCACTACTCCGAGAGCAGAGCAGCCACAGCAAAGCAGCAGGAAAGATAAACTGATACTATTCAAAGTTGTTATCATTTTATGTTTCCTTTACTTTGCTGTGCCCTGCTCAAAAGCAGTGGGGAGACGCTCCTCCGCCATAGCGGAGTTGCAATTGCGCATTTATGTGCTGAAAATGAAACTAGGGCACCCGCAGTGCCCTTTGGTTCACATTCGAATTCGGTTTGTAAAGAAGTGAAAGAAATTGTTTTACTTCTAACTCTCTTAGCGCTGAAGAAAAAAAATGAATCCGTACTTATGTCTACTTCAGTGAATTGTTTGTTTTATTATTTGAAATGATTGCACATGTTTTGCATCTTCTAACAGACTCCCTTTATGGGAAGTATAAATGTCAGTGGTTTATTTTGTAATTTTACATTGTTATTTTCATTTAAATGATATTTACAACCCATTTCCCATCGTTTACATTGTCTAACGACCAAATACATTCTACAGTTTCAAAATAAATGCCTCCGAAATATGACAGAAGACACGACATATAAAGAAAATCATATCTTTACAGCCGAAAGATAGGGAGCATCTTGTTTAATTGAGCTGAACAACAAAGCTAGAGCGGAGACAGTGATACAGAAGGGCCTATCAAATAGAATCCACTTTATTATCTATTCGGTGCTTCAGTGTGACAGGTTTTGAAACAACTGAAAAGGTTTCCTCTCATCACTGGATTAGTCACTGTCTTTTAATGCACAATTTGCATGTATTCCTCCGTCTCAAACCGTATTATTGCTATACTTTTTGACTGTACAGTGAAATCCGGCAATTTAACCCGTGCGCGTTTGAACACATATGCCTTTAATATGAATAATAATAATAAAAAATGACTTGTAGAGTGCTTTGATACTCCATTCGGAGTGTCCACCGCTAAGGATGCTACTCTTGCTAAAGAGGCCTGGCTACACCAGCGCCTTGAACATTAAATCTGTCCAAAGAACTAAGGGGCACATGCATCAGGCATTTTTGCCGTCGCATACAGGCCGATTAGCAGAATCAGCTCGTTTGTGAACGCAAAAAATGCTTTTCAGATGCAGCAAACCCCAATTTGGTAACCTGTTACCGAATCGCAAAATGGGTTTGGGATTCGGTATTTGGAAGGGGGTTGTTTAGGGCGTCCCTTCCAAATACCGAATTCTAACTGTATGCATGAATGTTTTGTGACCATGAATGCGGTCGCAAAACATTCGCATATTACCACCTACTTCAAGTAGGTGGTAAACCATTCGCAAATGGGTAGGAATCCCAAAGTTACTCCTTCCCCTTTGTAAATGGCTGTAAAAGCATTTTTAAGAGCAGGCAGTGGTCCCACATATCACTGCTTGGTCTTAAAAAATGAAACGATAACTTTTCATTTTACTTTTTGTAAAACATCGCATTTTCTTTTAAGGAAAACAGTTTGCTTTACAAAAAAAGATTGCTTTATTTAAAAGCAATCACGGACATAGTGGTCTGCTGACCTCAGCAGGCCACCATCCCTGTGATTTTTGCAAATCCAGGGGGTCGCCAATTGCGATTTATCTCATTAATATTAACCCCTTCCATGCGCGGCAAATTCCGCCGCGATACGAGGGGGGGCGGGGCTGGGCGTGGCGCTCAGGTACCCAGGACGGCTCCCGGCCGTCATAAATCACGGTGGGCGTGTGCTCATGACGGCCGGGAGCCGTCCGAACTCCACCCACTAATTAATTTGCCCGCACAGGCGGGGAATTAGCCGCACGTGGGCGGAGCAGCAACAGTCGGACGGCTCCCGGCCGTCATAAGCACACGACTACCGTGAGCATCGATGTGGTTAATGAGGTAGAGCGATTTTCAACCCCCTAGTAATCGCAATCTGAAACTCTTTGAGTTTCATGCATTGTATATTGCGATTACCTAATTGCGATTCTCAGGAATTCGCAATTAGGTATTCGCAATTTACAATTTTGATGCATGTGGCCCTGGGTTTTGAATTTTTGCCGAAAGAGAGGTTCTGAATATTCCAGTCTTAAAGATGGGGGCAGAGTGTTCTACATTTTGGAAATAAGAAAGCTAAGGGGACAACCTCCTTTCTGAACTTTCTTGACTAAGCAGATCACAGCAAAAGCGGCTCCTGCAGACCTCAGATTTCTTACAAGATCAAAAGGTTTCACTAAAGGAACTAGATATCGAGGTCTTTTCCTGTGAATAATTTAATGGCAGAAACATGTACTTAAAAACAGCACTTCTGCAAATAGGAAGCCATTGAAGTTCACTGAGAGCAGAGCCCATGGATCAGCGCCTAGGCAGATTTAGCAGCAGATGCGCCTCTGCATTCTGCACCCTCTGAAGGTTTTCCACTCTAGTTTGAGAAATTCCAAAGTAAAGCACGTTACAATAGTCCAGCTTGGATATTACCAGTGCCTGGCCTATTGATTTCTTAGCTGCTTCCTGAACAAGACCCAGGATTTTGCTCAGGATTTTCAAAATAACAAAACATTTTCTGGTCATGCTAGACACATGGCTATCAAATGATAAGTTGGCATCAAACCAAATGGCCACCAGGCAGTGGACCAGATAGTAGGTGGCTTTCCTAAGACCAGTACCTTCGTTTTTCTGGTGCTAAGTGTCAGGCTGCTGGTATCCAGCCACTCTGCTAACTCAAAAAGACACGAGCTGCATTGGCTCCTTCATCCTGCGACAGAGCGATGATAAGATCCGTGTCATCGGCGTATGATACGATGTTAAAACCATGATGCTCGATGACATCTGCTTGGAACAAAAAGTTATGTATAACATTTTTCATTTCATTAAATTCGCATAGTCGGTCCAGATCTTTATATTGGGTTCACCCTTTTTACATTATGGATGTGTTAAAATGTACTCATACCCTTACCTTAAAATCACTTCCTGTGAAGCGAAATGCGTGATCCAATACGAGCGTTTAGAAAGCCTGTACTTCTCTAAAAGGCTCAGAAAATCTCAACTCTAAACTCTAAAATGTGACAATACATGAGGAATTTTATTCATGGCGTTTCAACATTCTGTGAATCAATGAAAAATGATGGAACAGGCATCCACAGGGACGTGCTGAAGAGAAACACGTTTTAGAGTGTTAAATCCACCCCGTTGCTTACAGATTTCTCTGTGCACAGGGTTCACCCATGTGCAAGCCACACGTTTGTCCATCTTTGAAAGAGGTTTGCCATAAGCTGACTAAGGGGTCATTTACGGTTTAGCAGAGCAGGAGAACTGCTGTGAGTTTGTGATTTGCCCAGATTTGTGAGGTTAGAAAACATTGACCGGGGGTCCATCCACCACAAGAATGCTTGCTTCAGCGCATCAGAATTTCCTTCAGAATGCACTCTATTGGGGCTCATTTATGGGGTTTTCGCCGTAGAGCAGCGCAGCAGACCTTACTGCTGTAGTGCCTTACTGCAAAAGAAAAGGGCTGGAATGTGCTATATCTATTAGATATGGCACATTCCTGTCCTTTTCTTCTGCGCCATCACACAATGGGTTGCTGTGCGCCAACCCAGGCACCTTTGCACCACGGTGCAAGGCTGCCTGCATTGCGGGGATGATTATTTTTGTGCAGGAGGGGGAACCTTCCTGTACAAAAAAAATCTCAAGGGGCATTTTCCTCTTTCTATGTGTGCTGCAGAATGCAACACACACAGAAAGAGGAAAAACGAAGAGAAAAAAGATATTTCTCCTCGTTGGCACTGCCTCAGACTTATCTTTTCTCGTAAATCTGGGACAGTCAAAGATTCCATTAATGTTGCTGGAAATGCCGCCAGCGACACCCATGGAATGCCCCTTTCATGCTGTTTTCAGCGCTTAAGGAGTACATATTTGTGAGGCTATGAAAAGCCACGTAACATGGCTTTATGTGGCCTTCTAAATATGCCAGTGGCCCATTGCGCCACCAGAACGTCAAAAAAATGACGTTCCGGTGGCGCAAAAATGCTGGTAGGGCCTCATAAATGAGGCCCATTGAGTTCCCAGCTCAGGGCTGCCACGTGAGGTGAAACTTGGTAAAACACCTTGTTAAGGTCCCCCATGCACGGTAGTATGTCACTCTTGACGATAAAGCTAAAGACGGAGCAATACTTCAGATAGAGGTTGACAAATTGCATGAGCCGCAGACTCAGAGAGCTTCGGTATTAAACAAAGTGATGATTGAGGATTGCTGTTGTTTGAAAATCCCTCATCCCTTTCCTCCCTATGTAAAAATGAATTGTGGGTATGGTACGTTAAGTATGGGGCAAAAAGGTGGGAAAAAGTTAGAAATATGCCCTTCCTTGTATATTATATTTCTCTGGACCTCCTCTGAGGGTACGCAGCTATACTTGCTACTTAACATCAAGGACTATCAGAGCTTTCTTTTATCAAGGTTTGGACTAAACTTAGTTCATAGGCTTGTGGCATTCTTTCACTGTAATATTTGGCAGCGTAATCTTCATCCTTGTCCCTGTGATTCGACCTTATTACACAGCACTTTGCACGTTATGTTTTTTTGTAGATGTGGCTCTGCACCCAGATTATGTACTATGAAATCCCTTTTGAACAAATTCTCGTTACAACATTGCTCTGAGGCACTTTACTTCCTTCAACGCTTATCTTCTGATGAACTCATACAAACTGTTTTACCTCCCTCAGATTGGTAACAAAGATCAGGAGGAACCAAGGGAATATTGGGAACACTACCTGTGGGCCCTGTATTGACAAACAACCTCACACTGTACTTTTCTGCCCCTTAAATTATCACAGGGCTGAGGCCTTTTGTATCTCTCTTCCTCGTCTGACATGTGAGATCAAGGTTCTGGGGTTCCGTGATGTGGTCCCGGCATTATGCCTGCTATCGTGGTTCGTAATTTTGATTAAACCTGGTAACTACTTCTTGTTTATTTATTTTATTTATTTGTTGGAAAAGGTTTATAGAGCGCGAACAAGACCCTTGTGGGTATCAGAGCGCTTAACAGTCAATAGAGTTTTTATACATAAATCAAAGGCACATTGTAACATCTATAAAGAAAAACATGTTGCAAAAACAAAGTGATCAGGTACAACGGGACTCTATCCCCTTGCATCAGGGAACAGTAAGATGGAATGTCCAAAACTTAGCTGGACCCTTGTCCTAGCCCGGGTAATGGGAACATTAAAGAAGATCTCAACCCGTCTTTGGCCCGTACTCAAGTGAATTTGGCCATGAGAATTGATTTGACTTCCTTTTTGAAGGAGGCAATAGAGGGGTTAAGTCTGGTTTCAGGTGGTAAGGCATTCCAAATTCTTGGTGCCATCCCTGAGAAGGTACGGTTGTATGTTTTTTTCTTGTTGAATCTCTGTGGTTTTAGAATTAAGTTTTCTGCACTTCTAGAGGATCCGAGCCCACCGGAGATTGTTAACTTCTGTGATAGGTAACTGGGTGTTTTGTGGTGCATGGCTTTATGCATCATACACGCTATCTTCAAGTGAATTCTGGCTTCCAGGGGTAGCCAATTCAGGGATTTGAGGTCCGGTGAGATGTGAACATTTCTTTTAGACCCAGTGATGAGTCTCGCAGCAGCATTGATTGTGGCTCTTAATGGTGCTGTGGTTGCCTTGGGTAGGCCGCAAAGAGAGACGCTACTATAATCGACTCTGGGGATGACAAGTGCTTGAACTGCTTGCTTAAAGTCCTTGGTTGGCAGGAAGGGTTTCAACTTCCTCAGTGTGTTTATCTGGTAGTTAGCTCCCTTTGTAGCGTTGCTGATGTGTTTTTGCATACTGAGGTTACTGTCAAGAGTTATTCCCAGAGATTTCGCTGAGTCAACAATGATTGGTTGGACGTTGAGTGCCGTAAGGTGTTTTATCCAATCTTGCATTGCAGGGACTTGGGCTGGTGGAGCTATAAGCAGGAACTCGTTTTTTAAGGCATTTAGTTTGAGATGGTTTTTTGCCAGCCATATCTGGGTATTCCCAAGCGTTGTGTTGAGCAGTTTGATATCGTCTAAGGTGTGGATCTTGAGGTATAATTGAGTGTCGTCAGCGTACATGTGATATTGCACGTTAGAAGCTTGAAGAATTTCGGTGAGTGGTTCCATGAAAGGGTTGAACAAAGTCGGGGATAAAGAGGACCCTTGCGGTACTCCTAATGTTACTGGGACGGGTTTAGACATGGTGTTGTTGACCCTGAATTGTTGTGTTCGATTATGGAGAAATGAGGTAAACCAGTTTAACACTGAACCTGATAAACCCATTCTGTGCTTCAGAAGATCCAACAGGTTCTCGTGTTTGACCGTATCAAAAGCTGAGGATAGGTCCAGCAGGATGAGTAGGCATGATCCATTCTGATCCAGGATTTGTAGCGCGTCATCAATTATATGTGTCATGGCTGATTCTGTACTGTGACCTGCACAGAAGCCTGATTGTTATTTATTAAGCAGTTCAAAATGGTCGATAAGCTTTGTCAGTTGGAGGAGTACACATTTTTGCAGGAGTTTGGCCAATGTAGGGATGTTGGAAATAGGCTGATAAATATTTAGATCCGTAGGGTCGGCCAAGGGTTTCTTAAGAATGGGTGAGACCTGGCCCACTTTGAGGGTGTCCGGAATGCAACCTTGTTGAAGTGAACTGTTTATGATCTTAGTCCAGAGAGGCAGAAGAAGTGGGGTAAGGTTTTTAACCGTGTTAGCGGGTAGGGGATCGGAGAAGTGATTAGCAGGGTTCATGGCAGCAAGTATTTTACTAATAGCTTCTTCGGAGTATGTCAAAAAGGATGACCAGTCAGCATCATTTTTTAGGTTAGGCTGTGATGGGAAATGGTGAGGTGCCATTGGCCTTTTTTGGGGGGTCTTCGTGTGCTGTCCGTGTGTAAGATTAAATCATTCAGGAGGTCCGTCTTGATATTGTCTGTCTTCATGGTGAAGAAGGCGGAGAATTCTTCACAGTTGGGTTTCCGGCAATCTATGTGTTGTGGACGTTGAGCAGGGTCCTTAGATTGGGATTTGATTAGTTCAAAGAGTTTTTTGGGATGATTTCTTGCCTTGTCTAGTTGGTGGCTGAAGAATTCTGCTTTAGTGCGCTTGATCTTTCTGAAATAAGTGTTTCTCTTTTTCCATAGTGTATTTTGGTGATTGGCAGAAGGAGTTGACCTCCAGGTACGTTCCGTGGCTCGGAGAGAGCGTCTGTCTTCGTTGAGCATTCCATTGTACCAAGGCTTGGAGTCCTTAATGGAGGCTCTCTTTAGTTGCAAGGGGGCTACCTCATTTATTATCCTGGTCATGCAATTAAGGTAGTGATTGGTGAGGACATGGACTTTTGAAGATCCCATGGGGGGCAGAAGTAGGTTGTAGCTGGAGGATGGAAAAGTAATGGGGTTGATTTTTTTGATGTCTCTTTTCCAAACTTTAGGTCTTGTAGATTGCACAGAGATCGGTTTCACTATTTCCTTGATAAAGAAGGTGATGATGTCGTGGTCAGACCAGTCACAAGGTTGGATCGAGTCTAGCTGAATGCAATCTCTTTTAGAGATTATTAAATCCAATATTGAGCCTTTGTCGTGTGTGGGGCTGTTGCAGCTTTGGTTGAGGTCTAGGTCTTCTAGGAAATTTTTGAGGCTATTGGCCGCTGCATCCTTGTGGTCGTTCAGATGTAGATTAAAGTCGCCAAGGAATATTTGGGTATTTTGGTGCCCGGTGTTTGTTGATACCAGGTCCATAAAGTGTTCGGTGAAGGCCAGGTTGTCACCTGGTGGATGATATATCGTGTGTAGGGAGCATAGTGGTTTGTCATTACTGGAGATGTTGAGGCATATGTATTCGCAGGATGGGAGTACCGGTGCAATTGATCTGTTTACTGAGATACTGCTTCTGTGTATTCAAGCGATGCCTCCCCCTGTTTCATCAACCCTATCTAGTCTGATGATGTCATAGTTAGGGGGTACTAGTATGTCCATGATAGGTGAGGAGGATTCATTTAGCCAGGTTTCGGTAAGCAGTATCAGGTCTGGTTCTTGTGTGAGAATGAGGTCAGCTATGTCTGCTGCGTGTCTAGCTGCCGATCTACAATCTAAGAGGATGCATTTGAGGCGGGGCGAAATGAGGGATGATGTAGGTTCTTGGATGAGGGGGACTACTTTTAGGTTGTTGTCGATGATGCCTCTACTGTTATGTTTGGTGGTCCTGTGTGGGTTGGGAGGGATAGTTGGGATGGTCATAGCAGAGGGCGAGATGGGGTTCGTAAGGGAAAGTGCATATGAGTGAAGTAGAGATAGTACGTCCCTCTCTGTCAGCGAGTTGTTGATTCGTCGAGGGCGGGTAGAATTATTAATGGAGGGAACTGATTTCCAACTAGGTAGGATCGTAATTGAGGTATTTGTTAGCTGCATCAAGAGCCCGCTAGCTTTGGGCTGACTTATAGCTCCAGAGAGCCATGGTTGTTTCAATAACAACTCATTAAATGCTTGGATTTCTACTTTGATTTGATGTAGTGCGATCGTGATCTCATCAAGTTTGGGGTCTGGAGTGTTTAGGAGTAGGGTTGTAGGCTGTGATGTGGCTATGGTTGGGTGCGTTGTGGTTTGGTCGGGTTCATGGTCTAATGCAGAAATGGGTCGGGTGGGAGGGGTGCCGTGGGTGCGAATGGCTGATTAGGGGATGTGGAAGGTTGAACTGTTGGCGTGAGTGGATATAGGAGGTGCACTTGGGGCCAGAAGGGGCTCCGGTGGTGGTGTGTCATCAGTGTAGTGATGGGAAGTCTTATTATGTTCTGCCCGATGAACTGTGTGTGGTAGGGTGGGCTACGGGCTATGTATGCAAGGCGTCTCGGTCGTAAGTGGAGATGGAGTGGCTGGAGTTTTTGGTGTGGCGGGGAGGGTGTTGGCAATTGGGGCAGCTGTGTTCGAGGGTAAGGGGGATTGGTTATCTGTTGGTGGTGCGAATGCTGCCACGGTAGTGTTGGGTTGGAGTATTGCAAGAGGGTCAGGCAATATGGTTGTTACCTTTGAATCCAATGTGCCTAACGGTAGGTGTACTAACGGGACAAGGTTGTGGGGAATGTTTGATAGGATAGTGTGCTGTATGTTGTAGTCAGAAGTAGTCTGGGTGGCAGTAGCGTCTAATTCTGATGGAGGTAGTGGAGGGGCTGGTGCTGGGGCAGGGCTGTCACTGGGGAAAGGTGCTGGGGTAACTTGTATGGTGGTGGTGGGGTTGGCCTGGTTGCCAGTTTGGGATTTCGAGACTTGATCTTTAATAATGGGGAAGATGCTATCCAGGAGGTTTAAATTACGGTCAGTGGATTGTATGAGGATGGTGACGTTATTGTAAATGGTAATGTTGCTGTCGCGTGAAAGAACTGGGAGGGGGAGATGTAAATAACTAGGCCGTGTGCGGATTTCCTAGTGGAAGCAATCGTAAATAAGGTAAGGACGGCTTAACTCCATTGCGCTCTTCGTTTCGTATGAAAAATGATATCGGTAGTAGTGTGCCTGTTGTGCAGTGAAAAGTAAGGATCAGCGATAGGTGTTTCAGGATGTATTTTTATGAGATTGTGTTGAAAGCGTTTGGCTGATTTTTTTGATAGGTTGGGCGGGTAAATGATGGTGTAGGTATGAGAGCCTGTGAGTTCCATGGTATGACGGAATTTATGAGACGATAAGGGTCTCACAAAGTGTATAGGGCTTGTGTTGGGTCTGTGTTGTGAGCTAAGGTTGGATTGTGGAGGCAGGTGGCTGTGGTAGGGGGAGGTAAACCGCTGTGGGGGTATGTAGCATTGGATTTGGGTGGGGAGAGGGTGTTGATTCTATAGCCCTAGTGGAATGGACCCTGGGCGTAGACTGCGTGGCGAGAAAGTGGGCAGGCTATGCAGAGCAAAGAATAAAATAGGCAAAGGTGGACATAAAGAATCAGACATGTAACTCTTAGGAAGGTCGGTCAATGTTGAGAGGATATGTGGTAAATCATTGACATCGACTAAGATGGCCGCCTTCTTTGACCGGGAGTCTAATGGCTATCTGTGCTGACTTGTGTCTCTCTCTGTGGCATGTGGATTGGCTTGTTTCACTTTCCTTTCCTTTTTTGTAGTTGTCCTCTTTCAGTTGTTATGCTTAGGATGAGATTGTTAGGACAGGAGCGACCAGTGACCGGCGGTGGATCCCTCGCCCATGTTAATTCAATGGTCGGCCATTTTATGAGTCTGTGACCGAGGGGTAAAGTCAGCTAGCTTAATAAAGAGATAAAAATAAAGTTAAAAGATAGTAAAAGGTAATAATGGAGGAGGAATGAGTGACCGTACCGTGAGTCCTCCCTGATGTTGTCACTGCAGTAGATGTACCGATGTAAACTCCCGCTGGTCCGGTCTTTAATTAACGTGGGGATGTAACGGGGCTACTGTGAACTTAATCAAAATCAAAAGCCCAAACGAATCAAAATGCCAAATCCAGCCACCCGTTAGTGTGCACTCCTCGTCTTTATGTGCTGAGCCTTAGGGGCAGGGAAAGGAACCGACTGCTTCCGTCGCGTACCGCAGACCAAGCGGTGCGGGAAGAAGTGCGCTAAATCTGTACCTTTGTACAGGCGGTTAGAGAGGTTCTGCCTCCTCCGGAGCTGCCTGCCGTTAGCCTTGGGCGCTCCCAGATCCTTGGCCCGTGCCAACGGTGCGCGCATTTGTAAGTTCGAAGATGGACGCTCCTGCAGTCACGTTGCGATCGGAGGTCCG
Organism: Triturus cristatus; assembly: GCF_964204655.1. NCBI lineage: Eukaryota > Metazoa > Chordata > Amphibia > Caudata > Salamandridae > Triturus > Triturus cristatus. The sequence continues at coordinate 466,467,240 of NC_140584.1, read as the reverse complement.
GGGCTGTGCTTCTGTGCTCAGCATCCGCTCTGATGTGTGCTGTAGGGGCCCTCCACATCGGCCTCCGTAGGCACAGCAGTCTTTTCAGGTCCGGAGGCCATGTCAGGGGTCTGGGGGTTAACCTTAAATATCGGACGCCCGACTGGCCACTTCCTTCTAAAATATGATCCTCTTCATGGGGTCACCGTCCTGGCTCGTTCCTTCGTTGCTGCGCTCCAGGACACGCCTCCTCCCGCTGCCCTCAACTTCGGCTACCTCGTTGGGTGGATGAGAGGGCTCAGCCAGCTTGCCGACCGAGTCTCGTTGAAAGCAGCTGGCCAAGCCACGGGCTGTATCGGGGTAAGTGGCGTTGATTTTTCTTTTTGACCCGATCCTTCTAAAAATAAATACGTGCGATGTAGAGTAACTCCTGTTACTGTGGTGTGTTCCGTTCTGTTCCGTTGTTGTAGTCGCTAACCGGGATATTCCGATTTCGGGATCCCAAGCGCCTGGAGCTCCTTCGCAGGGCTCCTACCAGTCTGCCATCTTATCACTATATATGTTGTGGAGCCAACATCCACTGTGAGTCAGTCTAATGGCGTTCCCCCCTAGTAAATCCTAGATATCTCGGATGTGACTACCAGATAGGTGGGAGCGCATAGTGCACCCTTAGCTGAGGTTTTTGCCCTCCTTTCTATCAAATATAATTGAAACATGTAATGTTGTACCGAGGATACCTTGGATTGGAGAATGTTAAGGCTTAACAGTGCTTCTTAAGAATTGCTTTTATTATGTATTGTCAAAGACACGTTTGGATATTGATTGTATTTTTATGTTTTGCCTCACTGTACTTTTATGGTCCATTTATTTAGATCAAATATAGTTTATTCTGATTCTGACTCAAAGCCAAAGCATGTAGTGATCGTAGAGGTGATATCAGAAGTGGCCTCAAAATGGGTCAAGGAGGGAAGAATCAGTGATGGATGCGTGAACTGGTCTGGGTGACTAAAGGTGCTTCATGAGTATAAAACAATGCTCATGAAGTTCAGGGCAACTATGGAAGTATTTTGAAACATCATATTGATCCACTGTCCATTTCTCTGTTATTACTTACGTGCCCATGACTCTTGCAACTGAATAGCACTGTAAAGGGGACAATACCATATAGCTCAATCGCCATTCCTTGCAGAAGCTTTGAGACGGTGTTGTGACTTCCACTTTCGACCTTACCCACCCAGCCTTACTACCACTACCATCAGTGCTGGACTACTGGCAGACCACCTGCCATGAAGGCAGTCAGATAATGCACCCACCTCTTTGAAGGAACATCACTGACTATTGGAAGCAAAATCCACTTGGAAAAAAGGCATGGACTCATACATCTTACCACCATGCTGCATAACTGAAATTGAATGAAAACTTTTGGAGGGCGCAGAACAAGCTGACAACATATTAGTGGCTACTTCCCAGAGACTCTAGAGCAAGAATAGGTGAAAGATGGCAATCATCTATTAGACTATGAACAAAGTACAAAGGAGCAAATGTTGTACTCCATATCTACTTAGAACAACAAGCACACACCAGCAGAATCATTTGCAATTTATTGAAATCACACACAGCATATTCATTATTATGTTGAACTAACACTGAATACAAAAACGCTCCACTAGATATTAGTTCCATCAACAAAACTAAGTAACAGAGGTGGACAGGGGAGAGGAGTTCTCCTATTTGCACATTTGGGTTGTGTTCAGTGAAGTATTTAAACTAGAGTGACCAATGTGGCTGAGAGGTCTAGTAGTATTACTAAAAGTGACCCTTCATGTGCAATTTTGAGTAGTTTGCTGCACACATTTACTATTGTAATTTCTGTTTCTTTTTTAAGTTTGTACTATGTTTGTAAAGAATGGCCTTTGACTCTAAGTGTTGTACTAGTAAGATGAGTTTTCTGTACTTTGTGTTCTAGAGGAGGCAGTCAGTAGGATGGTAGTTGCTGAGGGCTGTGGGGTCTGAAGAGGTTTTTAAGCACATATATGATCTAGCAGTACCTAAGATCACAGGGACCTAGCTTTCTGTGAAGCTACTGTTGATAATTATTGTCACATGGGCAACAAGTAAGTCTCTCTGAGGCAGTGGCATAGCTAGATTTTTTGCTGCCTGTGGTGGTCCCTGCATTTGCCGCCCCTGCGTTTGCCATGACGGCCGCAGGTAACAGCGAGGGGAGACTGTCGCCTAAAAACTCATCAGATCGCCCCCCCTTGCTTTGCAACTGTTCTAAGGTATGGTAGCAGCATGATCATAGTTCACATGTGACTTTTATAAGTTGGAGACCTTTGAGGAGGGGAAGCATGTATTCTTTGAAGTGGAACTCATTGCTTCTTGATAATCGGGAGGAGTTGGGGGACAAGGCAATTTGTTGATCATGAGGACCGCCCTGAATTGTTCTGCTTTCTCTATAAGCAAAGTAGACAGGGAGCTGTTTTTTTGTATGTTTGGAGTTTGGATGAAGCCAACAATTGAGGTTTGGTGATTTTTTTACACTGCCTTCAAATGTAGCTGTGAGCAGTCATTATCTTTAATTAGGCTTTCCTGTTTTCAGTTTCTATATTTGGTAAATTCTGGTCGGGTTTTTTCAAAGTTATCAAGTGATTTCAATACCTTACAAAAACAGTGGTTATCAGTGGTTACACATTTTCACGCCATGAAAAACAACAGAAACTGTGTTTTTCCGGTGTTTATGGAACGTTTTGCTTTTATTATTGCTTGCTTTCTGCACTGACAGTGCATGGTATATAGACAGTGTACGTACAGTCAAAATTAATTTTTGCTAATCAAACATATTGTAGTACACCATAGAGTACTTCTTCAGTTAGTCTTTGGTTATGTGCGCTCACTCTTTCCTTCCCATGTAAACTTTTTTCTGTGAAAAAGGTCCTCTCAACATTGGCACTTGAGACGGTCAACGCCAAAACAGCCAGAACACAATTTGCTTAGTCTGGTCACTGACATAGATTTCCATGCCAATACTGGTGCACTTGAAGATTCGAATCTCTGGGCAGGTTCTGCAACATTTACTTTGAATTGGGCGCTTATGCCCTCAGAGTTATTGAAGTGGTCAAAAATTAAGCAGCTCTTTTGAAACTACGGAGAAGATTCCCTTTACGAAAGGGATCTAGAACTTGTACAGAGTACCACAGTGAGGTTACATTGGCTTCAAATGCCATGGTTGGTGAAGGGACATTTCTCTTCACCATTGCAAGCCATTTCTCATACATTGTAAAATAAAAGTTCCTGAATTTCTTTTCAACATTGCTTTGCTTACCAAGTGGCAAGCACTCTAACATGGATCATGTTGCAGTGCCAAATTCACGAAAGGTGTCACCCAGCCTACTCACAATCAGATGTTTCACTTCTACACCAATTATGCTTAACACTTGGCAGACACAGGTGGTTTTGGACTCTAGTGTTTTTTATTATGTCCACTAAAGCAGTTATTCTTTCCTGTGAAAATCTAAGAATGCAGTAGAGTATTTTATTTCACATCACTATCAATATGCGACCAAAGATCCTCATATTTCTTGACTTTGGCATCATCACTCAGCAAAAATTCTGTAAACGGTTGCTACATGGATAATATAGCATTCACAGCCCCTTCCCTTGGAAAGACAACAATCAACACATTTGGGATGACTCTTTGATGCCACACAAAGTACAAAATTAGAAATATTTGCTTTTTAGTTCCAGCGCATAACAAAACAGTGCATCAAAATGGACTAAAAAGTCAATAGCGTTCTTCATTAACTCTGAAGATTGTAAAGATGCTTTCAGCATACCATCTAACAACTGGAAAGAATCTCTTCCAGGGAAGCACTGTTGCTCAGGTATAGATTTTGACAGGTCATTACAACGTTTTCATATACATAGCTAATCACTGCAAATACAAACAATATCACTTCAATCTTTGTTGAACTTGGAAAGAACCTTATTGCAGCAGTATTTTAACTGACACTGCGTTCCATGTTTTCCAAAAGTCTGGTATCATGTTTTTACCACTATCCCAGATGCTTGGTGATAGCAGTCTTTTCACTTATACTTGTCACTATACCTTGCATTGAAAGTTTAAAGCCTGAGGTGTTGGCAATTCACCTACTATCAGTACTGACTCACTAGAAACTGGGGGCTGATGTATCAAGAGTTTTTACCCATTCTCTGTGGGTAAATGTGATGGCACATATTGGGAAAGATTGTTATGAAACCCGCCATTTTACATATCAGTGAAAGAATCAAACGCAGTCAAAATATAAATATGATTTTGATATTTCCTTATTCTATACAGTTTATAAAACATTTAAAGAAGACCAAAAACATGCTTCTAAACCCTGCATCATTAGACCAAAGACCACAAAACAGAAAAAAGAAAAAGAAAGAAAAAACAATATTTTAGTGACATCCCTAAACAACAAAACTCAAGCAGAATAATGTTACCCAGTCATTCTTGCTGCTAGCTTGTATAACAAAGTCACATTCTATTGGCCTCTTCAGGAAGAAAAGAAATTACTCTTTCACTCTCCTTTTCCTGTCTTTGAATGAGATTTAGTTTGTGGTTGTGCAGGTGTTTTTTCAGTGTTTATATATTTACACTGGTGAGGTCACCCTTCCTGCACATAAAGAATCTTGAAATGCTGTTTTGTAACTTCTATGTGTGCTGCTTAATGCAGCACACATAGAAGTCACAAAACGGCATTTAAACATTTTTTTTGTCTATGTGCAGGAAGGGGGACCTCCCTGTACATAAACAATCATTCGCCTTTTGCTGTTTTGATGTGTGTTGCACAAGGCAGCACACATTAAAACAGCAAAAACGAGGCGAAATTAAACATTTCTCCTTGTTGTGCCAGGGTATGACCAGGTTTGCCCTGGTCTTTATTCTGGAGCTGCCTCCTATTTATTCCTCCCTTGTAAATTGGGGGCAGCTTCAGAATCAATGGGTGTACATCCAGAGCATCACCCATTGCCCTCCCCTTTCACGCTAAGCATAGTGTGAAAGGGTGCCTTATTTACAAGGCAGCGTTAAGCCACATTAATTGGCTTCAGCTGCCTTGTAAATAAGGCGAAGCCCCTATCGTTACAGGAAAGTTATAAAAAAGTGCTGTTCCCGTGGCAATAGGAGCTTGTAAATATGCCCCCAGAGTTCTGGCAGATTATATCTTGTGAAAAAATTACTACATATTGCCACCTCAAAGCAGCAGCTACTGTCATCATACAACATTGTCTAACTTCGTGGGGTGGCGGAATTCCACGGAGTCTACCAGAGTTTTTATGTGAATCTGCAGAATTCCGCATAGTAAAACTCCAGGAGCTATGCCCACCCATAATATTTACGTTTTGATCACGTGTTGAACAGGATACAGCTTAGGTGAATGAATTCAAAAGGTGAAACAGAAATGCTGAGGGATATAAAACCACTGCTCTTAGATAACCATAGCAAAACGTAAAGGTGTCAGAGGCATATTTACCATTAAGTGACACAGAGCAGCATGCCACATTGCTGCATTGTATTACAGAGAAAAGGCAGGAATGCATGTATTTAACATAACACTGTGCATTTCTGTCTTTTCCCAGTTCTGGCACCCAATGTGCTGACTAGCGCCAGCAGAGGCACCCTTGCACCATGGTGCAAGGGTGCCTGTATTGTAAGCAGGATTGTTTTTGTGCAGGAAGAGGCACCTTTCTGCACAAAAACAATCGCCTGAGGCATGCTGTAGAATGATGATCAGTTCATTCAGTCCATTCAGTCTTGTTTGCACAGTGCAATGTCTGTGTCTCCTTTATATATTACAGCAGTAACCTGTGTAGTATTGTTTAGATCAGCGTTTCCATTGAAAGGTCTTTTTTCTACTCTTTGACTTAGTTGGATGACTGTGCATGAAACACTCCAGAAAAATAAAGGTCAATCAACTCATCCGAACTGTGGTTGGCATAGCCAGCTGCTTGAAGATCTGTCAATGAAGTGGGTTTGGGGGGGGGCAAGAGACGAGGGTTTCCATTGAAAGGTCTTTTTTCTACTCTTTGACTTAGTTGGATGACTGTGCATGAAACACTCCAGAAAAATAAAGATCAATCAATTCATATGAACTGTGGTTGGTATAGCCAGCTGCTTGAAGATCTGTCAGTGAAGTGGGTTTGGAGGGGCAAGAGAAGAGGGTGGCAAAAAAGTGACCCTACCCAGAGTAACCTTTGTTCTCTGATAGAGAACAGTCTGCTGAACGGATTTACAACAAACCTGTAAATCCATTCAAATGCTTACAAGAAATTAGAGTTTAAAAAAACATTTAAGTGGACTTGAAAGTGTTAAAGGTTAGATATCTCTTGACGGCTAGTCAGTAGGTGGTCTGTGCACCTGGGTTTGTGGACCCTCAGTGGACTACATTACAAAAATATTCAAACTTTAGTGGATGAGGAAGACTTTTCTCCCATCTTCCATTTGTGTCTGCAAATCCAAATCCGGGCCCACAGACCCAAAACTTTCTGATTGGCTTGCTGCAATACAAAAATAAATTATTGTAGCAATATTAGGAGAACATGTGGACTCAGTTCATGCGTCCTGAAAACAATACAATAGGGGGAAGTAGGAACACTCTCTAAAGCCCAGGCTCAGGTGGGGGTGCCCCAAAGAAACCCCTCCATATCTAAATCAAAATAGAAAGAGTAAACTTTGTAGTGGGATTTGAAAACTTCATGTCAGAGTTTGCGGACCTCGGTGTGGTTCCAAAGGTCCACAAAACGTTCAGTGGGATGAACACAAATTACCTCAAGGGCCAATGGGCTCACTGTGGGTATCTGTTGAAGTTTGAGGACACTATACTGGGTCCAGTGATGTTGCAACCAGTCCATCATGGGTCCACAAACCAAACTGTAGACCTCAAACACCCACAAAAAATGGGAAATCAAAAACAAAAAAAAGAGGTTGGGTCACCTTCAATGGGTTATGAGCAAGGCATGGAAAAAGGCCATGTGCAAGAAGGGTTGGCTGTCAGCATCATTTGGGTGTAGATCCTTGGCCTAAGGGCAAAACCAGCTGTGCTTGTTCAGCTGGGTTGCCTGCCCTTAGTGGGTTGTTTGCAAGGCATGTCCATAGGATAGGCACAGTGACCAAAAGCTTTGTGCAGTGGGTTACGGGATATTTTTTTATTATGCTGGATGTAGCAACTGAGCAACTAAACATAGACTTTCACTGACTGTGATGGGGGGTATCATGATTCACTTGAGGCTTCACCTAATGGTCACTCCCTAAACTCAACAAAAATAAATAGCATATTACACTCTGAACATCTGCTTATATACTTTATGCTCAGGTCCCTCTTTCGTGCCCTGCCTCAGACTTCACCTGGACTTCCAGCCCCCACTGTACGTTGCCATGTGCCTGTCACCTGCAGTTGACCAAGTGTTCCCTGCCGTGGATTTCAGAGACTATTATTCAGGTTTGTTAGTTCCAGTAATGTTGTATTTGTGAGGGTAGTGCATCTTTTAGGAAATCCCTTCCCCTAGGAGTTGCAGTTGTCACTCTTCTTAAACTCTTGCTCTCGATAAACTTTGTGGCGATATATAGATCTTGGTTCATCCGCTAGGCCGAGCCTGGGCGCTAAGCTTTTGTACTGGAATTTCAGGGTTCTCAATGATCATCAGATGCGCACAACTATTTTTAACCACCAGCAGGTAGGTCAGCAGTGATGTTACTGACCATGTCATGAGTGATGTAATATGTGAGGTCATAAGCAGTGCATTACGGAGGCGTAAGTTTTAATTAGCTCAGGCAACTATAAATAAGGGTCAAATTTCACTGGTCTTAGCCTAACTATAACGTCCTGTAACCTTTGTTTTTTCTGTGATTTTCTATGATTTTTTTAAATTCTATTGGCTAACTATAATAACCCTGTAACCTTTGTTTTTCTAAGTGAATTTCTAAGGTTTTTATAAATCTATTTCCTAACTATAACGCCCCTGTAACCTTTGTTTTTTTAAGTGAATTTCTAACTTTTCTAACTAGTAGTCAGAGTAGTGGACAAAGGGGGTGGGGACTCTGACCAGCTCTCAGTAATCCTGCTGTGTCAGACTTACTGGAGGTAACAGGAGGGGTTCTGGGCCCTCAAAAACCCTCATCATCCAAGAGGACTTCGTCCCCTTACCAACAGTGCACCAGGAAGTGCATTTGTAGAGTGGTGGAGAAAGGGGGCAAGGCTTCTGAACACCTCTAGCCAATCTCACTGTGTGGGGCTTACTGGAGGTAACAGGAGGGGTTGTTCCAGGACCCTCAGCAGCCAAGCGGACTTCATCCCTCAACCAACAGCGTGCCATTAGTTGCGATTGCAGAGTGGTGGAGAAAGGGGGCGGGACTTCTGACATTGTGCCATTAGCTTTTTTTTTTTTTATTATAAATGAAGGGGGTCCATTTAGCCCCTTTCCCTGGGTCGAGTTTGGTTCTGGGGACCCCATCCCTCAGGATACAGGTACTTACGGCCCCTGGGGACCCCATCGCCCAGAGCACATCTTTTTCTTTTTTCTTTTTTTAATAAAGAGGGGCCACATGGCCCCCTTTCTTTGGTCAATTTTTCTTAAAACATGGGGCTTGCATGTGGCCCCCCTCCCAGGCCATTTCTGGCCCTGGAGACCCCATCCCCTGGCAACAATACTGGGTGCCCTGGTGCCACCCATGGCACTCAGTTTTTTATGCTGGGGACCACAGGGAGAGCCTGAAGGCCCCCTGGCCCCTGTTGGCTCCCCACCTCCTGTGGGAGCCACCATTGCTTTTGGACAGAGGGTGATACTGAACATGCAGCTCCCTCTGTCCAAAAGCAAATCTGCTTTGAGTAACAGAGAGCATTTTACACGTTCTTGCTTACTCGAAGCAGAGCAGAGTTTGCTGTGGCTTGGTTGGAGCAATGCTCCCACGAAGCCATAGCAAAATTCATTGTACCGGAAGTGCGCACCCTGGGACATTGTAGGAGCTGGCCTTGGGGGTGACGATCCTTAGGGCCATGCTGGCACCATGAGGGGGCCCACACAGCCCCTCTCAATTGGACTACACAGCTCCGCTGATGTGGTGGTACCCAGGGCTGTGGGGTTGTCCCATGGGCCACTGCACTAATATCACTTTAGTCCAAGGAAGGTCGCCGTCCCAGGGGCAGGCTGTGGGGGGGACACAGGCCCCCCTGCATTAACTTTAGATTTTGGCCTGGGAGGTGGCGGTCCCTAGTGCACGGGGATTGCAAAACAGGCAACCCCTGCATTTAAAATAATAATAAGCTCCATGGAGGTGGTGGTTCCCGGGGCATATTAAGCTCCACGAGGGAGGGCTCATGTGCCCCCCTTCTTTTTTGCCTAATGCCCTCAGGACCTGGCTCACCTGGGGGCCTCATGATAACAATGTGCAGGAGCTTGCTTTTGTACATTTTCGGAGGTGTTTGTGGATGAAACGTTACTCCTGCCAAAACTTTTTACTAAAATGCATTTTTGCCCCTGTGGCAAGTGGTCTAGTGGTCAATGTCTTTCTACCCTGCCCCCTTTCCATGTTTCAAAATCTTTTTTCTTTGACTCGATTCAACCGAGTCACAAGATGGCTGCCAACATTAGTTTGAAGTGTTGGCAGCCAATCAGACGTAAGCCCGAAATCGGGAGGGATCACGGATCCACTGTCTCCCTTGCTTTCTGGATCAAAAGCTACCTTTCTGCCAAATTTTGTGTAATTCCGTTCAGCAGTTTGGGGTTGTAGCCTTGTTTAAAATTTCCTATGGAAATTAACATGGGGAAAACACTTTTTGGGACCCCCCTTTTTCTCAGCCACTGCTTGACGGTTCACCACAGAAATTTCAAGACAGCAGCTGAAGTGAGCATCAAAGTAGTTTTAAAAAATTTGCGAAGATTTGTCAAATGATGCCAAAGTTCTTGGGAAATCACAAACACTCTTCCTGTGGAAACGAAATCCTAAGTATAACTACCTACTGGCGACTGTCAGTAGGTGACATATAAATATATATATATAGTATGTAGTGTCTACAACGCTGCAGCTGGTGGGCGATCACATGATTGGGGGCTGGGTTTGTTCTAGGGGTGGGCAGAATTTGCGAAATTCAATTTCGCAAATTATCGCGAAAATGTTAAAAATCTCCGCAAACACGCGCAAATATCGCAAAGATGCGGAAGTTTTTTTCCCGCCCGTTCGCGGTATTTTCTGCGTGGTCACGGCTGGCCAACTTACCCATGCGGTTGCTCGCGGGCGCGGCCATCTTGTTTTCACTTGTCTCGCGGTGCATGATCGCGAGAAGAAAGACGTGATCGCGTCACGCATGACGTTACTGCAGGCGCGAACTGTCGCGAGACAGCGCAAATGGCTACCAACAATCCAACATCTCGTGGAGATCGCGACCGGATCGGGAAAACTTGTCGGCGAACGCGGGGATTCAGGTAAGCCGATCGCACGCACGTGAGAATGTATTATTTTACAGCGCGAGCAAGAAACAAATTATCGCTAAGCTGCGGAATGCGGAAATTTTGACATTTTCGCGCTTTCCGCGGAACGCGAAAATGCCAAATTATCCCAATTTCCGTGAACGGAATGGAATTTTGGCCCAGGCCTAGTTTGTTCCTATCTATGGGAGGACTGCAGGGCTATTTGAAGGTGGGAATGTGGCACCAATTCTGGTTAACAGCGGCATCTGAGGAAGGCCCGATGGCTGAAATGCATTATGCCTAACGCTGTCAATTAAAGAGCTTCAACTTGGATTCCCCGTGTGGCCTCTTCCTTGCGCTCATCGGAAGGGTTTGTGTGGATATATATATATATATATGTATATGTGTATATATATTAAGGGTGAATGGAGTTCACTTAGCAGCTCTACGCTGAAATATGCGAAGTGGGCAGAGTTCCTTGTCCTACCCATCTGCGTGATGTTCCCACCATATGACAAAGCGAATTGCATTTTCAGGTGGAAATATCGCACAAACTGCACCATGCATTCACACATGGGTGCCGCCATCCCTCTCTGTTTATGGTGCAGGGGCCTACTTTTTGATCCTTCCTCAGTCTTTGGAATCCTTGTGTTCTAAAACTCTTTTAACAATCTCTTTAATTGATCATCTTACTCTTCGTCTTTCTGAGTATGTGTTTTATGTTTTTTTCAACTTTTTGTGTGTGTTTTCAACTTTATTTTTCGCTTTACTTCCTTCCTAATGTCTTTTTACTTCTTTCTCTCTTATTCCTCTTTCTACATTTTCTCTCTCCCCTCCCCCAGTGTCATGGCTGATAAGGGTGCCCCAAAACGCCTGCAACAATGATCAGCCTTCCTTGCGGAAGGCGGTGCCAGGAATGGGTGCAGCCCCGGGCCTGGGTTTCTGAGAGTGGCAGTGTTGGGTTTTTACATCCAGCGCCACCCCCCCAGCAACCTGGCAGCAGGCATCAGGCCTAAGTCTGGGTACACACTTCGGGAGCACTAGCAGCATTGGGCGAGGGTGCACCAGACAGTGTATAACAGCTCTGGGGTCCAGTTCCCCCATAATCTGATATTGGTCCGACATCTTGGACCAAGAGCAGGATCTGCTGGACCTACTAGGGGTTGAGGTCGCGGGGCTCGGTGACTCGCTAATTATTAATAAATATTATTATTACTTATGTGTTCAATCCTATTGCTAATATTTTTTCCCAAATAGCAAGCATGCTGCTGACATGCAGGTAAGTTAAGTCTATAAATATTATGTGATCAGTATTCTACACAGGTGCTCGGCGCTATCTAATCATACTTGTTGGCGCTTGCTTGGGCTGATTATGTAGGAACTTAAGTAATGCAGAGACTCCTTTTTCCTGTCACTATGATAGTGGTTGTTAGTATTAGTGATTTAGTGGCGCGTGTCCTCTCACTTCAGTCTTAGAGCCTTTTCTGTAGTTCGAACAGTGATAAGCAACCGATTTGGTGTATGCATGAGTCCATCTATGCATTTAAAGAAAAAATGCAGATTTTGCGAATTGGCCCATCAAAGGGGGTTGAGACTGTGAATGAGATTAGAAGAAGCAAGCATCATTCTTTGCTATTTATTAGTAATTTGGAAATCTTTACAATAGGGCTAGAATAAGATAGGATGGTCCACAATACCAGTCTATTACTAGTCAATTTTATTTGGAAAAGTTTCCTGTCAAAAAACCTTTAACTATGATGGGTTGATGGAAAAGGGAAAGTAGGATGAAAGGAGAAAGGGCTGGTGAAATGCAATATGACTGAAAGAGAAGGATGCATGGGTGAAAGAATGCATGTACTATATGTGGCTGATAGGATGCATGGGTGGGTGAAGGATGGATGAAAGTTAAAAGGATGTCTTACTGGGTAGGTAACAGTGTATGGGTGAAAGGATGTCTGCCAGGGTGGGTGAAAGAAATATTCTGATGGGTTTGATAGGTCAAAGGACACGTGGGTGGGTAAATGAGAAATGTATGTTGGGGAAAGGTTTGTTGAGACTGAGAGCCATGTTTGGGTGGATGGATGGAGACATGGATGGATGCATGGTTTTCAATGGTGAAGACTAGATTGAGAAACGTAAAACTTAAATGGTAAGTAGCAAAGCCAAGGGTGAAGAAAACAAAATAATAGAAGAACAATGCAATGATGAATGGAAAAATCCTTGGGAAGAAGTATAAACAAGGGACTAGGCTGCTCCTCTGAAGTAGCGTTATTCTCACCTTTACTTGCTTGGAATGGTTTTTATCAAGGGTTTTGATTCAAAGGGTTGAGGTGGTATTTCAGACTACTACGTTGACTCACAGTAGGGTTCAAGTGCAATATATTATGTATCCTTAATACCCACCCATCTTCATCAATTTCTCTCCATCCCAACCTACCCATTGCATTTTGCCAGTGACACCCATGGGTGACCCATCGGCTGCATGGTTACATCGCTGGCACTTTATTGCTGGCTGTGCAATGTGCATCTGCCTCAGTTAATGTGTTGGCCCATTTACAAGTTTCAGGGCAATGAGAAAATAGTTGTGTTTCCCTTCTCTCTTAGTGCCCACTCAGTCACTTCCTAGTACATAACTCCTTTCCTAAGTGCCTTCTGTCCCAGCCTTCCATAAAATTTGTAAATAACAGTCTTTGCATATGCCACTTTCTTCTGGCCAAGTGAAAATGTGACTATTGCTGCCATTACGTATTCCAATTGCTGAACAAAGTGACTCACTACAAGCAAAAGCTTAGGCACTTGAAGATGATGATGATCAATGAAACCTCTACCTATCCAGCCTAATCCTCCTAACTTACATGCAGCAGACTCAGTTAATAATTATTTTCCTTAGTTACAAGCAAATCTATTTTGTTGGAAAAAAGTAATGTCAAATATGGTGACGGAGGGTGAGGACAGGGAGTAAAATGGGACTAAGAGTAAGTGTCTTTGCTTTTTGTGGATGAGATATTCTGTGATCAATGTGCCAAATACATTGTCCTATTCTTTAATCCTTTCACTGGACTGTAGGGCATTGCTTTTGTTGTGGGCAGACATAAGGATGTCTGTCTGAATGATTGTTTTATATAGTACCTGATGTGACGTATTTCATTCATAGTAAATAGCTATCCATCTACCTTGTAGTCAGGGTGAAATTGAGACATTTAACAGAGCATGGCCATGATAGGAATAAGATAATTGTCTAGTAAAGATGCCCCCCGAAGACAGCAGCAAAGTAACACAAGTATGTCTGTCCAGGTCATCAGCTGAGCTAGCACACCTACATTCATTCAGCTCAACCACAGAGAGCAGAATACTTGTATGCTCCATAGTGCATAATGCCTGAAACTCTAATCAAATCAAAATCGAATGGCTTGAGGATACCAGAAAATGTACTGCTACTGTGCCACTATATTTTAATGTGTTTTCCTAAGAGCATTGTTTACAATTTTTCTTTTTTTCTTTCTTAACATAGCTACTCCTGCTGATCTGACACCACCTAACAGGCAGGAGAGAGCAGCCCCTGCAGAGGAAGCTGGAGGCCATCAGGGCAGAGTAAAAGAGGCTGGCCGAGGAGGAGGAGGTGGCAGCCACTGCAAATAAAACATCATATGGGCCACTGGGTCTAAGGAGGTGTTGATGGGGTGTAGGAGTATTCCTTTCTTAGGACGATTCCCCTCACCCACTCAAGGGTGGCATGCTTCATCATCTGGGCTCTCCTCGCACTACAAACCTAGTTGTAGTGTGGGCTACACCCTCCTCACTGAGAAAGAGAAGCTCAGGGATGTTTGAGATGTCATTAGTGATGTCATGAGTGATGTCACTGACCATGTCATGAGTGATGTAATATGTGAGGTCATAAGCAGTGTGCATTGCGGGGGGACGAGTTCTAGTTAGCTCAGCTAACTAGAACTGCTGAATTTCTCTAGTTTTGAACACGTGAAACCTAAGCCTAACTATAATGTCTTTGTAACCTTTTTTTCAGTGAATTTCTAAGGTTTTTTGTATTCCATTTCCTAGTTATAACGTCCCTGTAGCCTTTATATACACCATAGGAAAAGCATTTTATGTTTTCCCATTAACTTTGGCGCCGCTTGACAAATTGTCACCACATTTTCAAACTACTCCTCCCCTTTTATTTCAGCTGCCGTGTTGAAAGTTTCAGGGAGATCCGTCATGGGGGGGCCAAGAAAAAAGGGGGGTCCCAAGACGTGTTTTTCCCATGTTATGTCAATGGGGATTTTTCATTTTGTGAACATTACTATAGCCCGAACCGATGAACGCAATTATACAAAATTTGGTGTAAATCTGTTCCGCAGTTTCAGAGATATTAAAGTTTTACAAACAAATATCTGGGGACGTGAGTCCTTGCAATGCACTCGCGGATCCTACTAAAATTTGATTGGCTGCCAACACTTCAGCCAGGAAGTGTTGGCAGCCATCTTGGGACTCAGCTTGAAGTCGAGTCTCATAAAAAAAGTAAAAAATAATGTAAGGGGGTCATGGTAGGAAGATCCTAACCTCACAGACATAGTGATGGGTCCCACAAGGACCCCACCAGGGATAAAAAGTATTTTTTTAAAATTAATTTTGCCATGAATTTGCGGGTGAACATGCGGATCTATGGCAATATTTTTTTAAAAGGCACACGGTTCCTATACGTCTTTTTTATGAAGCCTGCGGGTGGGAGATTTCTGCAGAAAAGAGTCTTACCGAGAAATTGTACAGCTTCGGGTTGAAAATGGTTTCCCCACAGAGAAACATGTTCTAATGAAAGCTCAGACAGGTTGATCTCTAGTATTTTGTTCTCAAAGTCAAGAGGCAATTTGTGGGTAAGCCTAGGCCTTGCAAGCAGTTGAAAAGGAGCACCCTGAAAGACAGTATCTCACAGAATTCAATCCAGAAAGTAGAAATATTCTGAAAACTAACATGCTGGATACATACTACCCACGATGGAGTACTCATCTTCAAAAACATGTGTCTCTATGAATTACTTCTGCACTGCACATATTGAAGTGATGTAAATGAAACATAGCAGAAGGAAGATATGAAGTACTTGGATGTGACTGTTGCTTGGTGAGATACAACAAAGGGAATCTAATTAACCACCAAAAGCATAGTTGATAAAAAAACATAGAGAAGAGTGTTTTTCTACTTGGCACTTTTGCAGTTGATCAAGCCATGCCATGCTGAATCAGAATTACTTGGAAACTATGACTGTTATGAAGACTCATTCAACGCTGTGAAAGACAGCATTGCGTTCTCAGTCTTTCCAACCTTACTTCAAATGTTGAAAGATGAGATTGAATAGGAAAAAACATTGCTACTGAGATAGCGAAAAAGAGTTTACAAAGCAGCCATGGTTCTGCACCGGAGAACCAATTGTTCAAAATAAAGCAGTTATAGCTATGAATGAGGTAGAAACTGCAATGTAGCAAACAGGAGAGGAAATTATGGATTTTTAACATTTATTAGAACAACTGAACAATGAGTCAAAAAACATTTACAATGAAGTTAAAGATAAAATAGAACATGATTTTCTCCACGAGAGGAAACAGTGTAATTGTTTTTCATACAAACAAATACTACTATACATCACTGGTCAAGCTAGCACTGGAAAAAGCTTCCTAATTTAAGTTCTCATGGTTATTTACAGAAGACTACAGAATCAAATTTGTCACATGTAGTAACAGCACCAACAGGATTAGCTACACATTACATTAAAGAGCTTACATTTCATCTCCTACTAATGCTACCTGGTGAACATGACAACAAACTGGAATGCCAGAAACTCGAATACCAGAAACTATCTGGTGAAGCTTGCCATGAGTTGTCAAGAAACTGAAGCTTTCACTAATTGAGGATGTCAGTATGTTATCTAACTTAATGCTTGCATTCATGCACTTAAAAATGCAGCAGATTTTGAGAACAAACTACAATGTGCTGTTTGGGGGGAAAAATTTGATTGTATTTTTTGACGTACAGCAACTCATCGCAGTAAAAAGGATAACATGTTTTCAAAACACTTGTGCATATTGAAAAAAGAAATGATCTGGGGAGCATTGGTAATGTAAATATTTGATAAACTTTGAATACAAGGAACTAGTGAAAAAAAATTGAAAAATATGTGTCAAGTATCTGATGTAATTTATCCAAGTTTAATGAACAATTACTACAACTGGAGAAAAAATATATTTTGAAAATTACAGCTTTTAATAAAATAGAACTTCAGGGAGTCACAATAAAATTCACAGATAAACTACAAGCAAAATTGGATACTTTGTAAAAAAACTGCAGGATGAGAAAAGCAGTTACATTTCTGCAAAAAACTTTTGAGTAACTTTCCCCTGTAATTTAAATGTAGAGAAAGGGGTTAGTAAATGGTGCAATATGTAAAGTACTTGGTTTTATTAATTTCCCAAATAGAATGAAGTTGAGTACTTGGCCATAAAAGTGAATCAGATTGATGGCGTGAAGCAGATTGGCTGTTGTGTTGTACGTTTCTTGCTAGTGAAAAATGTATATGTGCTGCACCAGCAATTCCCACTCTTCTTAGCATATGCTGTAACTATCCATAAATCACAAGTGTAGATACAGCTTTTGTAAATATTGGAAGTACTGTATTTAAAGAAAGAATGTCATACATAGCATTGCCGTCAGTGAGAACTTTGTTGAGTTTGTTTTTGATTGATTTTGATGAAAAGAAAGCTAGGGTTAATGCAAGTTGTGTAAGAGAGTACAGTTGGTTAAGAAGTCTATATGGTCCTCATTTAGACAAATACCCTATTTATGAGATATAAACAATCTGCCCAAAATGGAAGACTGCAAAATATTGTACAGATGCTGAAAGAAAGAAATGTCACAAGAACAAACTAGAAGCTGTTAATAAGAGACTGCTGGGATATTGTAGGAGACTAGTTGGAAAACAGTTCAAGTGTCCTATGCTATGCAAATATTGTTGTTCTCAATGTATTGTTTTATTTACCACATCTAGTCAACCAAATTAAATAAAAAGCAGATAAGAGATTGCATTCTGCACTGTAACACTTACTGCAAAGTTTACTGCCTGACACACCAGTGATTCATTCTGCTTAAGGTATTGGAGATCTTTTAGATATATGTACTGGATCAGTAATGTTTACTCTCAACAGTGAAAAAGGTGCACAAGAATTTATTATGGTTATGTTTGAGGATTTAGAAGAAGAAGATGAAAATAACGATGATTTATTCAGACTGAATTACACATTGAACCATGACTGTGAAGATTGAGACTATTCTCTACCATTAAGATAGATTTTGAGCATTTTCTCTATTTCACATTACCAGATTCTAAAAATGTGCCTTTTAACAGATTGTTAAAGAAGTTAAAATGACTTGATAAAAACTTTTAAAACAGTATCACCAGATTACATTTAATGCACTAAAACAGACTTGAGATTAGAAGCAGACACAACAGGTGCTGAATACTAAGAATAGCTGTGATTACCGACGTCATTAAAAGTGAGGTTGTAAGACCAAAGCAGCAAAACGCACCATAGTACAGATAGCACTATATTTGAAAATATGTAAGAGCATGGTAGGATAATGATATCAGTAGTATTGAGGTAAAGTAAAAGACTTTGAGTTAGCAATCAAAACTAAAATGCTTTATGAAAGAGGAATTAGCCAAATGTGCAAAAATTCTTAACAGATGTCCATAGCAGCAAGATTGGGCATGACCCCAATAAAAGCATACGTAGTGTTTATTGCAGGGCAAGAAAAACAATGGTTTTGACAAAGTTCTAATGCTACGCATTATATTACAACGTGCTAAACAGAGTTCAGATAAACTGAATAGTATTATACATGGTAAACACAGGAGGCTACATGTCACTCCAAGCTTTCTGCGGATGGATTTAATCTTTCATCATCATCATCATCATATAGTCTTTATTTTCGATTATGTTCATCATAAAAGACAGTACAATATAAAATCTATTCCATACATGAAAAAGAGTAAAACATTTCAAGGATAAAAACTAAGTAAAAAGCTGAGTAAAACACATTTCTGTGTGCCGATTATGTCCTATTTCTAATGATCCAAACCCATCCTAAGAATTTGGCCACGGCAAATACAATACAATCACTAGTATCAAATCTTAATATTATTAACGCCTCAAGCCCCACTCTAGTGCCCAAATTGCGACATATGGGTTTGAGCCATTTTGCCCGGGGGGCTGCATAGGCCGGGCAGACAAAAAAAATGTGACCAACAGATTCAATACAGTTGTTACACCAGCGACAGGAATCACTCACCTCTCCCTTCCAACTTTTGGTGAACAATCTGGTGGGTAAGGAGCCAACCCTAAGTTGGTGATAAAGTTTCCTGTCACTGGGTCTACAGATAATGTCCCAGTAATCTTCTAAGGATGGGACATTTTTTCGCACTAGGAACCTGCCAGACAAAGACTCTGCTGGTGTTTGTGTTAACTGCTTCTGGTGTACCTGGGACCAGTAAAGACCTTTGAATAATTTTTTTGGGGGAAAGGGGTTGTTAACGGGGTCGGACCATAAATTTCCCAATCCCATAGATTCCAATAGCAAACTAACTTGCTTAAACCAAACTAAGTTGCCAGAACCCAAAATGGAACGAACATCCCAAAATACCTTAGCATATGGAGCTAATTCCGGGGTGGTCCATAATCTTCTCCAAAAGGCCAGGGGTTTAAACCGGGCAATGTCTTCGAAAGAGCGACAACCAAGATCCAGTAAGAGTGGTTTTACTGGGCTCGAACTAGGAAGGTCCGTAAGATTCCTCAGAAATTTATTTTGCGCCTTGACCAAGGGGGATAGATCCGCAAAACCCCAGAGTTCTGCACCATAAATAATCGCAGAACTAATCCTGGAGTTGTAAATCTTTATTGCCGGACCTATCCTTTTTATCTGGGACTGTTTCTGTTCTTTTACCAAGCTCCCGGAAAGCTGAGCAAATTTGAGAGATAGAATGTCAATTTGCGGCTTCCAGCTCAGTTTGTTCTCAAGGACAACCCCCAGATAGGTCATGATGTTCATACGTTCAAGTGTTTCGTTGTTCATTGTAACATGACCTGCCACGCTTCTTCCTTTATTAAAAACCATATACTTGGTTTTGGAAACGTTTACTTGCAGATCATGGTCAAGGCAAAATGTGTTGAATTCATTCAGGGCCCCCTGTTACCCCATCTGTGTCTGTGACAATAAAAGGGTGTCATCCGCGAACATGAGCAGTGGGATCTTAGTACCACCCAGGGAGGGGGCGTCTGTTGAAATAGATGAAAAATAATGCACAACTCTATTGATGAATAACAAAAAGAGAGTTGGCGCTAGGACGCACCCTTGCCTGAAACCCCTATTTACTTTAAATTTGTCGGTGACCTGCCCTTGATTCCCCCAGCGAACTTGAGCAAAGTTTTCATCATGCAGCCTGATGATGATGTTCAAAAGGTCAACAGGCATCCCTAACCCGGCTAACACCCTCCATAATTTTATCCTGGGAACTAGGTCGAAGGCTGACCGAAGATCAACAAAAGCGGCATATAAGGTGCCACCACAAAGATAGACCGTTTTCCAGATGATCAGTTGAAACCTGAAAACCTGATCAATAGTACTAATGCATGATCTAAACCCAGCCTGCAATGGTGATATAATATCCTCCTGCTCGATCCAGGACTGGACTCTTGCCAGAATCATCCTGGCAATGATTTTTTGAATCAAGTCGATTAAGCTAATCGGGCGATAATTCCCTGGGCACGAGCGATCACCCTTCTTAAAGATGGGCAATATCTCGGCACCTTTCCATTATTCGGGAATAGCCACCCCCTTAGCTAGAGCAGTGGCTAAGAAAGCAATATATGGCACCCAGTTGCTATGATCAAATTTAAAAAGGTCCGCCGGGACACAGTCGATACCCGGGGCCTTTCCACTGGGGATCTTACTTAAAGCCATCTCGACTTCTTTACAATCGAACGAAAAGTTTTGGAGGATAGACAAATCCCGAAAGATTGGGGGAATAGTCTCTTCGGCCAAATTGGTGTCGGAGAACTGTGACTCGAAATGCAACACCCAGGTTTCAGGAAGAACATGGTTTGAGGGGACCTGCGAACTCATAGAGTTGCCCCACTTCACAATGTGCCAAAACTTGGTCAGATTTTTTTGTTTGCTGGCAACCAAGAGATCGTGCCAGTGTTCATTATCCCATTCTTGTTTAGCCAGAGCTTTGGCCTTACTATAGTTACTCCTGGCTGATCTAATATTAGCCAGGTTTTTAGATTTAATAGTGGATTTTAATTTGCCATAGAATTGACGGCACACTTTATTGTACCAGTGGTTACGCTTGGGTTGGATAGATTTCTTAGCCTTGCCCGGTTTTGAAAAAAGAGCCTTGAGACCCAAAAACAGATTGTCATGGATACGCATAGTCTCCCCAATGACAGCTTCATGGTTTTGGAGAGAGTGAAAAGCTTCTAAGGCACCTGAAACTTGCGAGCTAATTTCAGTAAGTACAACACTATCAATAACGACCTTGTCCCAACGCACTCTCCGTAAATTATTAGTTAGGAAGGCGTCTGCGGTAACTAGCTTAGTGGGTTCATTTCTGCTGACGGTACAGAACAAGATGCTCAGTACTAATGGATTATGGTCACTCTCAGGGTGATCTAATATCACAATGTCATTTAGGGTAGACCAGAACTCCACTTTAATGAGGGCATAATCAATTCTGCTGCGGCGACGACCATCGGAAAAGGTGTCACAGCCATTTTTATCAGAGTTGGTCCGTCCGTTAGCTGCCCTAAAGCCGTGCCCCATGCACAAACTCATCCACTGAATGGCAGATTCAGTCCACTTCTTGATAGGTGGAAGGTCAAGGGGGGGAATATTCCAACTGGCGTCCACTTCCATAGTAAGCGAATCTCAGGCGGTGTTCAGAGGTTCGAAACAGCAGTTCAGATCCCCCGCAATTATCACATTAATATCAGGGTTAACTGTTTCCAAAAACCCGTCTAATTTTAGAAAGGTATTGGAACCTCGCCCGCCTGGTTGGCCCCTATTGTAAACATTTATAATCATGATATCTGGATCATCATGAAAGTGTAACAAAATTATCAAAAGGTCTGGACTGTCGATAGCCAATTCAGTTAGACTGCACTTAAGGGTTTGCCTAACCCAAGTACAGAGACCACCCGAGGGTCGGCCCCTTGGCCCACTTAGGGCCCCTTTGTGGAAATGAATAAAGCCAGGGAAGTATACCGGATCCACTGCCCACGTTTCCTGAAAAACCAATATATCATAGTTGCCTACCCATGTAGACCACTCCTCTATTGTAATTTTACTCCTTAGGCCAGCAATGTTCCACGAGACCAAAGTAAGAAGGGGGGGATTGTCATTAACAGCTGATAATTGGACCTGGGACAAGACCTTGGGGACAGGATGGTTTATAGTCTTGCCAAGGGCCAGACGCTCGTATTCACCTGAGCATGGATCTATGCACAGAGATTTTAGACTGTCATTACAGGGCATGCAGGTATGTAATACTGACTCTAGTTGAGTATGCGAGGGGCTTACAAGATTTATACCCTGGAAGTCTTCAAAGCAATCCAAAACTGACAAAGAGGGATCTTGATTACTAAGGGGCACAGGGGGGGAGTACATACAGTATTAAGATGCTTACCATCAATACCCAATGGTCCCTCCATGAAACGGCTACAGGTTACATTCCCCAAACAGGCAAAACTACCAGGGCCATTTTCAATTCCACTCACACAGCCAAAATTGAAGTTGTTGTTTGTCAGTCAGTCTACCCCTTCCATACTGTTCAACGGGGCAAAATAATTAAACAATGGGAGATGGAAATCCAATCTAGATGGATAACGATGGCCTCTGTTGGCCCTTTCCCATCCAACTGGCAGATCGTAACGTGTGTCGCGGGGGGCAATGGGAAAAAAATAACTCAAATCCAAGGTAAGTATTCCACTAGGGCTTATAGTATTTGGATTACAGCATATATGCCTCACGACTCTGGGGTCCCTAAAATTGATGTTTATACAATCGCCCTCTACATTCTTAGGTTTTGTACCTAGCCAACTCACCCTTCGTTCGAACAAAATTTCAGCACGAAGGCTGGGGGGCAAAGGCCTATTCCCATTGAGCCAATGAATCACCTTATTCTTGAGCTCACTATGGAGCTCTATCTTGCCCTGGGAAATCCCTGGAACACCAGCCAAAATAACAGTGTAGGGCAGTGACTCAGGAGGAAGGTTAATACAGGGATGTTTGAGAAACAAACCATCACACTGGGATTCAATTTGAACTACAATGTTATTATTAGCCTCCTTGTTGGGAGCATTTGTAGCCAACTGGATCGTCCTACCAGCTCCGGTTGGAGTATAGACAGCTTCCCCAACATGGTCCAAAACAGATGTGTTAACAGGATTATTGTGTACATGGGGATTAGAAGGTATTCTAGCCATGGTGGAAGGATTGGTGCCATTTAAAACGGTCTTTGCTTTAACAGCCAAACCAGGGGATGATGTAATACTCGGATTAGGCAAGGTCACTAGAGTTTTTTCCAAAAGGGTCGTATTGGCGAGCACAATACTTTCCAATTACCCAATAGAGGCCAAAAGTTGCTTGAGTCTCTCATGTATCGGTAACAAGAGAGATTTCAGAAAGTGTTCGAAGGACTCCAAAGAGCTAATAGGTAATGGGTTATCACAGGGCTGGCTAGGTGGGGTCTTACTGTGCTGAGGGCAGGCATTGGTTGGGGGATACCACAGGATGATAATGGATGGAGTACTTTGGATGGAATAACAGGTTTGGGTACTTTGGGCACTCTGGCACGTCTACCCTTGGATAGCACTCCCACACGTTTTCTTTTCCCTTTAATAGGCTGGGGGATGCTTCCCTTGTCCAATTTATCATTAGGAGGATGTACATTGGGGGGCAATGGAAGATTAAGACTAGATTGTACAACAGAAGGTCTGGGCTCTAAGATAGATATACTATCGGGGGTTGTATCCAAAATACTATAATTTGTCGTATAGAACCCCCTAAGCACCAGGTCTGATTCAGGTTGGGGCAACCGGGGCTCGGGGAAGAGAGCTGACATTATTTTACCAAGGGACGATCTCTTGGCAGATAAATCCATGGACAGTCTTTTTTCCGTTAAGGTGATTTAGTGTTCAAGAACACGAACTGCTCTAGTAATAAAATTATCAAGAGTCCCTGTTACGGTGCCCCCTATACAGTCCTGGGCAATCTTCCTTCCAGACCTTAGTGATGTCATCTTCTATAGGGACGTACGTGAACAAGGCACCAGCAACTAATCAGCAAATATGTTACAATGGCACAGCAAACTATCGTATATGTACAAGCTCAGATATCATACCAAGACAGCAGTTGTTGGTGTAGTGGCCCGGCCCGGCCACTACTGGCCACGAACGGCCACAAACGGTCCCGCCCTTGTCCCGGGATTCTTCCGGCGCGCGACCGCGCGCGACCGCTTAGCGGACTGCTAGGTTTCTTTTATGTAAGTAACAACAAGGGTGGGAAGAGGGCACAGCTGGGCGTGGTGACGGGGCTGCTGGTCCTCGCAGTCCCGTCTGGATTTGCCTCCCTCTGTCTGTCCGCTTGGTCAGAGATCCGCTCACTTATCCACAGCGCTAAGCACACGAAGCAACACCTGGCCAGCAACAGTTCGCACCTGATACCCTCGGACTACGAACGGCGCCCGCGAAGCGGTGGCCGTGAGTCGTTTATGAGGGCTCAGAGGTCGGAGGTCAACAAGGGCGGGAAGAGGGCACAGCTGGGCGTGGTGACGGGGCTGCTGGTCCTCGCAGTCCCATCTGGATTTGCCTCCCTCTGTCTGTCCGCTTGGTCAGAGATCCACTCACTTATCCACAGCGCTAAGCACATGAAGCAACACCTGGCCAGCAACAGCTCGCACCTGATACCCTCGGACTACGAACGGCTCCCGCGAAGCGGGGGCCGTGAGTTGTTTATGAGGGCTCAGAGGTCGGAGGTCAACAAGGGCGGGAAGAGGGCACAGCTGGGCGTGGTGACGGGGCTGCTGGTCCTCGCAGTCCCGTCCGGATTTGCCTCCCTCTGTCTGTCCGCTTGGTCAGCGATCCGCTCACTTATCCACAGCGCTAAGCACACGAAGCAACACCTGGCCAGCAACAGTTCGCACCTGATACCCTCGGACTACGAATGGCTCCCGCGAAGCGGGGGCCGTGAGTCGTTTATGAGGGCTCAGAGGTCGGAGGTCAACAAGGGCGGGAAGAGGGCACAGCTGGGCATGGTGACGGGGATGCTGGTCCTCGCAGTCCCATCCGGATTTGCCTCCCTCTTTCTGTCCGCTTGGTCAGAGATCCGCTCACTTATCCACAGCGCTAAGCACACGAAGCAACACCTGGCCAGCAACAGTTCGCACCTGATACCCTCGGACTACGAACGGCAATTTAAACTTTCAGATTTGAATTTGCGCAGTCTTGTCCATGTCCTCTGGTTCATCAGTCTTTTAGACATTATCCAGTTTATTGGGGGTAAAGTCTTCTTTAAAATTCAACAGTCTTCTTACCTTTCACAAACTGTTAATACCACATCACAATACTACACTGTATAATTCAACTCAGAACCTAAATGGACATAATCCAACCACAGCAGCCTTAAGTTGAAAGCAAAAACTGCCTTTATAACTAAAAAATTACCCCTTTTGTTCCATCAACCAAACTTCTACATACTATTTGTGGGGAAAAATTACATTATGGGATGCTGTCTATATGGATCACCACAATTTGAACATCATTTGGCCTAACAGGCGTGATGTTTTCAAACGGATCTTTAAACTTTAAGAGTGTTTTGTATATATTTTTAATATTGTAACAGATATAATAATATAATAATTTATAGTGAGTGCAATGCATACTGTCACTTAATTACAGTGATGTACTGTGCAACTGTTTTTTTTACAATCCATTGATTATTTTTCCCACTGTTCGAGGATTATGCTTCATATAGACCACTGTTTATGATGAAGCAGTATGAAAGCTGAGAACAGTTAAAAAGGGAAAATTATATTTTTATTACATTGTATTACAGTCTTACAGCATAGGCAATATGAATTGTTATGATTCTGAGTTTTCTTTATGTTCTCTTCCTTTTTCCATAGCGGCTTCTGTTGAAGGTTATTAGATGTCGCAAAACACTTTCTCTACAAAAGACATATTGGTTAAAGATATCTATGGACAGTGTTTTTAAACATAAAGTACTCTTGCCATAACTTCCTATTAGTTTGTTTTGACAAGTTTGTAAAATTTAAACTTTCAGTTTAATGAGCTGATTTACAGCCAGTCACACAACAACTTACACAAACAGTCACTTACCCATGAAGCATCTCACACAATCACACACCTACTCACATACCTATTATTGCAGTCATAGAGAAGATCACACCCCACTCATTCACTGAAACTCGCAACTGACACACCCATTCACTTATCCTGAGTCAGTTACACAAGACTCACTCGTACAGCGATTTACATACCCTCTCACTCATCCATACAGTCACAAACACTAACAGACACTCACGCATACAGCCACTCACACAGCCACTCACTCACCCAGACATTCACTCACATAGCGACTCACTCACCAATACAGCTACTCACACATCCACTTATTCACTCATACAGCCACATACACACACACCCATTTACTCACCTATACAACCACTGACACTACCACTCACTTACCCATACAGCTACTCACAAACCCTCTTACTAACCCTTACAGCCACACACACTAGCAGTCACTGACCCATACAGCCCCTCACCGTATTGGTGAGTTACCCATATGAGCGTGTCAATCACCATTAAACCCTAATTGCTGTTCCATACATTTTTGGTAAATAGGTCCTCGATCCCCTTCTCAATAACTTTCTCAAATGTTTTGTCTTCTTTAACTACCAACTGTCTAGTGGGGGTCCATATGGAGGATGGTTTAAAACTATAGTGAAATGCCTTAGTTCCAGTTCCTTACCCTGGAAAACAAATGTTAGCCTTATTTTTCTAAATAGGTCCCTCAAACTTAATGACTAATGCAGTTGGAGCAAAACCTCACCCTTTGTCTAGTACTTCTATCTCATTCTTACTTAGGTCTCTTGATGATGGGTTTATTACGGGATCCTTCCTCTCAACTATTATCATTCCTTTTGACTTCTGAAACTATGTGATAAGGAACTGAAAAAAAAGAAAATTGTGATTCATGAGATATCAAAAATCTCTTGTGGCTTACTGATCTGAAATGAACTAGAAACCGTACAAATATTGTATATTAAGGACTTTGTATGTTTTTTAAATTGTGCATAATATTTGGCATATGGTAGATATACTTGACTGTTTTTAGCAGTATTATTTGTAATTAATAAACAGGAACTGTTTTGTATTTTAAAGAGACAGAGAAAGTATGTTATTTACAAGAATTCTGTGAATGGTTTATTTCTTTTAGTGCATATCTATTTAGCTCAAGTGACTAAGTGGGGTTTTGTGGTGATTGATATGCACGAAAGGGAGTTCTTCTTTGATTTTAGTGTTTTAGTAAAGGTCTACTCTCTTTGGTTTGAGAGTCACCCATACGGCCACTCACTGACCCATACAGCCAATGACACTAACAGTCACTCACCTACCGCTACACACACACACACCCGCTCACTCACAAATACAATCACTTGCATGGTAACCCACTCACCCATACAGCTACTCAGACATCCACCTATTCACCCATAAAACCATTCATACACCTACTCACTCACCAATACAACCTCTCAACAGAGCCACTCACTGACACATTCAACAACTTGAACACTCACTCCACTCATACACCCACACAACCACTTACATACCCATTCAAGCATCTATAGAAGCACTCACACATCGACTCACTCAACGATACCACCTCTCAACACAGCCACTTACTCACCCATACAAGCAATCACACACTCACTCACAAACCCACACATGCACTTACATACCCATTCACAACATCCATACAAGCACTCCTACATCCATTCACCCATGCAGCCATTCACTGAGATGCTCACTCTCCAATACAGCCACTTACCTCAATTCACTTAACCAAGCACCCATTCAAAACACCCACTTACTCACCCATATACCCACCTACATATCCGGTCACTCACTCATACGGCAATTCACATACACACTCACTTACCCATACAAGCCCTTGTGCACCCACTCACTCACTCACACATACAGCCACTCACACAGTCACTCACTCACCCACCCACAGAAGCAGTCATGCATTATTTTTCTCACTCACTGATACATCCTCTCAAGCAACTTCACACTCACTTATACAAACACTCACTCACATACTCATATACACACTAACACACTCACTATCTCACTCATTCAGCAACACCTACACTCACTCATTCACTGCTAACCACTCATGCACTCACTCATACAGTAACCTACACACTAATACAGGCACTCAGTTCCCAAGTCATCCACTCATAGAGTCAGTCACTTACTTATATAGACAATTACACACCCAATCAGTGACCCATGCAGCCAGTAATAAACTCAGTCACATACTTATACAACCATTCTTCTTTATATATACACAGACATGCAGTTTTGTAACTTTTATTTAACCATGAAAGGTGTTTCTGACAAGAACCTTTATTTCTTTGTTTTGGAACTGTATTTATTTTGTATTTTGTTATTTTCTAACATTTTGTTAGTTTTTTTTTTCTTCAAACAAAATGGCAATGAGCAGAGAAAAAAAGTCTAACCACAAACACAAAAACGGTGCAAATATTTGAGTAAATTAAATACAAATTAGCAAGTGTGTTTCCTTGCTGTCTCCAGAATAAGTTTGAAAGACTGTTTACCAGTTGTGAGAGTAGTACTACAGTTTAGACAAAATGTGCTGGCAAACCAAAATTTGGGAGAAGTTTCTGGATGTCATCTCTCCACTTCTATTGGCACTCTCTCTCCGGGAGTAGGTGGTGCAGGCCTTCAGACCCAAAAGGAGACTCAGATACCCATTCAACCACCTATTCACCCACTCATAAACACATAGATCCACACTCAGATACAGAAAAACACTCGTGCATCTACTCACAGAGCCATACAGCTACTCATACACCCAGTCATTAATCTACTTACACACCCATTCTCAAAGATTACAATTTGAGATTTTGTTAAATTAAGAAAATATAGAAATTCCGCCGATATAGTTAGTTCAGCTAACTATAACTCGCGCACCCGCAATGCACTGCTGATGATGACACATATTACTTCTAAGAGAAAACCTAATATATATGTGGTGAAGGTATGGAATCAATAGCTAAATTAGACTACATAGTCATTTATTTGCTACCTTTCACCAACCAAGTGTGTGTCTTCAGGCAAAGTGGACCAGCCCTCTCTTCAGTCACTGATTCCACCTTTGCTCTTCAATAAATCCAGGGATTTCTCAAACACTGCTAGGACGTGGTGATGCAATGGCTCTTGGGATGATGGCATATGACCCTCTCACAGGTAGCCCTCTGCACCCAGGATTGACAGCGAGCAGCTAAATCTATTCAGACTTCAACATTAAGTGAAGCCTATCCATCATCGATATTTATTGGAGGCATTGATACCCATAATAGTGTGCTATTGAATTCTTGGGATTTTTAACCACAGGGAACCCTGGAGTATTACATTGTCACAGCCCTCTTAGACCTAAGGGATACATGAAATAACTTTGATTATTTATATTCAAGGACCTCTCACCAGGCCGTCCTTAAAAGATAACATTGACAGTTCAAGCCAAGCATTAATGGAGAAACATCCTACCAGAACAATATGAACACGTGCCAAACACTCTCGACTTGAGAATGATAAGTGAAACATATTAAGTTGGTACTGTAGTCAGACATCTTCTTGACGTGAAAAGCAATCTATCCAACATTCTTAAGTTATTACCCCCACCACTTGCCTTTATATAATTTTTTTGTATCAATACTCAATAGTCCTGAAGAACATGGTCTTAAAAGGATCATAACCACCGAAACGTGCGTTGAACTGGATGTCTCATACCCAACCCACAACATCGTCACAGAGATTGCTGAGTATCTGTCTCTACTGTGACTCTTGTAGTGTATGTGATCTTGGTAGGGTATAGTATGGTTTGATGAGAGGATGGGAATGTTTGTTGGTGACACATGACAGTATGCAAGTGTGGTCAATAATCAGGGGATGTATAATTGCAATGAAATGATATAAACAATATTGTCCATGAAAAATAATTATATACATGTTGACTTTCTGCAATAGATGAATTGTTGGACATAAAACATTTTTTTTTCTCTTTTATCAAACAAATGTTTGAAAATCCCCAAAAATTATTCTTAAAAAGTTATCTATTTTTTCTATGTTGATATAAAGAATGCAATAATGATTCTGGAAAATGTAAAAATAAAAAATATATATATGTTGTCAGGTCCCATTCTACAGAGTATGTTTCCAGATTACATATTCCCCTTGAGCTACTTAATTCCTCATTCCAAAATAACTCAAACGCAATGTACAGCTGAGTAAATACTACTACTTCAAATAAGGAAGCATGTAAACATTCCAGAGAGAGTGAATATTCACTGAACTATCTATTTTTAGTAGGTCAATCGGTATTTTCCATTTACAGCAGCAAAACCAATCAGAGTAGTATTTGTTTAGAATCTTTCTTCATTTAACAGACCTATTTTTCTTTTATCTTCCCCAGGCGAATAAAAGTTCAGAAACTTAGGGCCTGATTATGAGTAGTGATGTGGGAGCAGTCTGCCACACCACCACCCCTCTACCACACTGCCAAACCTCACAGCTGGTCATCCGCCAGATTACAAATTATCTTGTGGTCTGACTGGTGGTCCTTTACAGGCAAGGGGTACATGCACACAGGGGGGCACACCATGTGCCCCCCTGCATACATCCCATGGCCCTGAGGCAACAGGGCCCCCTTTTTTACTCACTGACACATTTTTTATGGTGATCTCACCACTATGAAAAGTGAGGCAGTCAGGAAACTCCTAATATGTTTTACGGTCCCACAGCAGCCCAGCCAAGCATATTGCAGCCTCACACTGCAGCAGCAGTCCTTTGGCTGTCTGACCGCCAAACTCATAATAAGGCAGTCGGACGGCTGGTGTGGTGGTGCAGGCACCACGACCAAGACTACGGAGGTCCATCGGTCCATCGTGGCCATCATCAGGCCCTTAATCAACATCTAGAGGTGGTAGTCCTATGGTTATGAGCAGTTTATTTATTTTCAGAAAATTGTGACAAAATATGCTGGACATTCAGGCTCACATATTATTTTCTGATTGTGTAGTGTTTGCGCAGAACAGCCTTTATTTCATTGGCACATCACTGTCATTGAAGAGAAAATCCTTTTCTGGTGTTGGTTAATATTTGCAAATCAATAGCATGCTAGATGCATGAGGCTGCACACTTGGGGGCAGATTTACGTTCCCTGGCGCATCCCTGCAAATCAGCAGGGATGCGCCAGGGAAGATGCGTCACGCAAGTTTGCCCTTGCGCCACTGCAGATGCGCCGCATTTACAATGCGGTGCATCGTGGTGCCAGGACAAGCAGATGCGTGACGTATCTGCCGGCGTAAGGTTGGCGCAGTGCTGAAGTTGTGTCGCAAGCGCGATGCAACTCCAGGACTGTTCCAACCTGCCCTATCCCTAACATGGTGCGTCACGCCTTACGCCTGCTTGAAGCAGGCGTAAGTATTTGACGCACCAGCGTCAGAAAAGTGACTGCGTGAAATCTTGTAGATTTCACTGCGTCTTTTTTCCGAGGCTTTTTCCGACATAACGCCCACCCTGCATACATTAAACCTGACGCAGGTTTAATGTGGCACAGGGCTTTACAACGTGACGCATCTCCCTAGATGCGTCACGTTGTAAATCTGCCGCAGCATGGCGCTAGCTTTGCGCCGCTGCTGCGTCACAAAAGTGACGCAACTGCGGCGCAAAAGTGGCGCACAGGGCTTGTAAATCTGCCCCATGGTTCATAGTGCCTGTCAATTCACTTGTTATCACGCTTTTGTGTGACATCTCCAGCCGAGTGATCTCTTTTTTGTGGTCACAAGTCAGAGATCAAATGAGGACCATACCATTTTCACTGTGGCAGGGTGCCACTAAAGGAGCATGTGTTTATCCACATGATTTTTTAAAGGGTAAGAGTGCTATATTCTTCCTCCTGAGAATGGGGTATTAGTATACGAACTGAGTGGCACTGCTGCGTTAATGTCCACATATTGGTAGTAGTTAAATTTCTTGAAAAATAGTGCTCATTTGCTTTAATTGATTGGTCAATCTTAATTGCAAGGCGTTTTGGAAACGCAGAGATTTTCAAATCTGCAGAAAACTCAACAAAAAATTATTAGAAGAAGTAGTCCCGTTTTTACAATTCTAGCACAACATCAAGTGCACGAATTTCCCAAGAAGTGTACTTTTAGGTAAGGGGCCCAGGTAAACGCGATTTATTATAAAGTCAGAATCCTTACACTGGTTTCATACCTATTCATTGAAATGCTGTGGAATTTTCGGAAAACGTGCTTGGGTACAGGAAACTTTCTTTCACAGTTTTCTCCAATTATATATTATTATAGTGGAAATGTATCGGCCAATTTTGCATCTGTAAACTGTCATGCTGATCAGACAGCTCAATTGATAATAGGACATCTTCCCAAGAGGTGACTGCATAGCACCTTCTGAAGTGCTCAGATTGTCAACCTCGTTAGAAAACTATAAACATGAAAATATCAATTCTCATTATTACTAGAGTTGGCAGGATTGAATTCATACCTGTTTACCGTGATTACCTTGTCACTTTTACTTTTCAAAGATGCTACAAGGAGCGATGCTAAATTAAAAACCTATTCACTATATTGACAAAAAATAGCTTTTAAAATAGGGCAAATTGTTATAGTATTAAAATGAACACAAACATCACTTTGTGCCTCGATGGAATTCTCCAACTGAGAGAAATTCGCCAAGTCATGGTGGTTATTTCCACTAAATAGTAAGAATACATCCCTTTATATGAGGGATAGAGAGGTATAACAACATTTGTGATGCTAGGAATACTATAAGAAACTGTATGAGAAGCTTTCAGGCATACTCTGTTAGCAGAGTAAAATCACACATGTCTGACAAAAATGTACCCGAGTAGCACATAAATAGAACCCACACATTGCCCTCCACCCAATGTTCCCTTGTGTTGCGCGTACATATGGTTGCCAGCAAACATTTTAAACCTCAAGGATGCAACACACCCCGCTCAAGAGCAAGAGAAATGTCATTGCACCTCTAGCCTAGCTTTCGCCTACATCATAACCCCCACTAACGTCACACTGTCTTTAAACAACACTGTTAGACCTGGCACCTTGGCGTGAGTCTCCCTTCCACTTTTTGTTGCTGTGCCTCATGTGTTTTTATGGTGTTGGCCGCTCAGAGCACTGTGCCACTGCCAACCAGTGCCACAGTGCAAGTGCTCCCTGTTTAAAATGTATATGTTGGTTGGATTCCATGATTGGCTTATTTGGTTTACTGTCAGACCCCAGTAAAGTGCACCAGGAGTGCCCAGGGCTTGTAAATACAAATGCTGCTGGTGGGCTTGCAGCACTGGTTGTGCCCCCCACAGAAGTGGCCTAGTAAAATGTGTCTAAGGTCTGCCATTGCAGAAACTGCGTGCAGTCTGGTACTGTCATGCTGACTGGGCAAGTGCACCCACTTCCCAGTCCCTAAACATTCCCTTAACTTCATATTAGTCACCCCTATGGTAGGCCCAAGGGCAGGGTGCATTGTAAGGACAAGCCCTGATGTGTGTGGCATGTCCTAATAGTGAATTACAGCCATTTTCGTGTTTCACTATTGTAAGGCTACCTGTTCTCCATAGGCCAGAATGGGCTGTTAGAATTGTTACATCCTATGATCCTAACAGACCCAGGGAACATGGTAGAAAATCGAGTTTAGTATGCCTGAACTCAGAATAATAAAATACATATTTTAGTAAAGTTTATTTTAATATTCTGTGTTTGCAAATACCACTTTTAGAAAGTTGGTATTTGCTTGCCTAACCATTTCAACCCGCCTCTGCTATGATGTGTATCTGCCTGTCTGGTTTGTGTGAGTGACAGGGCTGGGGAAACCCAGAGGGGCAGGGCTGGGTAGCCTGGTGGTGAATAGAGAGATTGACATCCAGATGGGTGGGAGGAGTACACCTGGACTCTGAATAGGGCTGTGCTCTGCCACCACAATGCTGGCTCCACCTCCGGTGGAGCGGCTGATGTCTCTGCCCTGCACCATGAATAGAAAGGCAGAGTCATGTCAACAAAGTGCTCAAGATTTGGTTTGGACTGGGCAAAGTCCCCTCTACCCCAGAGGAACAAAGGAATTAGGGGTTAAAGTATTGGGACCCTGCTCCCAAGAAATTAGATCCTGCTTGACAAGAAAAACCTCTGCCTGAGGAGAAGGAACTGGGAAAGCTGAAAGGATGAGTACTGTCCCTGACCTGGGGGATTGGCCTGAAGTGGTTGCCTTGCTGCTGAAAGGAGAGGAGAAAAGACTACAAAGACTTAATTCAACTTGTGCTTAAAAAATCTCCAAGGGCTTGTGCTGAGCTTGCCCCCTGAACGAAGTCCCAGGACCAGTGGACTTCACCCCCAGCTCCCCAGAGTCTTTTGGAAGTGCCTGCTGCTGTTGTTGGGCCTCCTGAGGGACTGCGTGTCGCAAGGAGCTGGAAGCGCGACTCGAGAAGGAGAAGTGCCGCCATCGGAGCTGTTGCCGTCGCATCTCGCAAAGGGTGTCGCCGCAGCATCGCATCGAGCGGAAGCATCTCGCATCATTCCGGAAGTGTCTCGCAACGCCGAAGAAGCGTGTCGCCATCGCAGCCATCGTAGTTGTCGCATTGCACCACATCAAGAGAAGCGCCTCGCATCCACGGAGAAGCGTGCCGCCGTCGGAGCTGCTGTCGTCGCATCGCGTAAAGGGGTGACGCCGCTGCAGCATCGCATCGAGCGGAAGCGTCTCGCAAACGTCGGAGAAGAGTGCCGCTGCCAAGGCCGCTGTCATCGCATCACGTAAAGGGGTGACGCCGCTGCAGCTGACGCATCGAGACAAGTCTTCTCGCAACATCGGAGAAGCGTAACGCATCTGGAAGATCTTCACGTCTTTATTTCTTTGCACCAAAAACTTCATCGCATCAGCATTGTTGAAACACTTTCATTGCCCTGCGTGTGACATCTAGGGTACATTGACTTAAAGTGTCGCATTTAAGAACTTAAGAGAACTAAGCAAACTACTACCATCTAAAGTAACAGTATTGTGTATTTTTGTTGTTTAATGGTCTTGTGGTAACTCTATATAAAGAATCCTTATTTTTAATATAAAAACCTGTGTGTTGTCCATTTGTAGTGTTGTCACTTGGTTACTGTATGTGTTCACAAATGCTTAACCTATAACTCTCTGAGATAAGCCTTGTCTGCTCGCGCCAAGCTACCTAGAGGGTGAGCGGGGGTTATTTTAGGAGTGTAACCCCTTACCCTGAATAGAGGAAAGGTTCCCTGCTTGTCACAAGTAACTACCTGTGCCAACCAGAGAACCCGGATTCTAACAAACACACATCTCCCCCTCACAGATATGCAGGTAAGTCACAAGACGCCCACATATTCCCTTTAGAGTGAAAACTGATTAAAATGATATGGGATTAGCAGTGGATGTTCCTGTGACAGAGCGAGAGCCAGGACACTAATCTCAATGCATCCATAGCACTGAGCCCTGTGCACCTCACTGCTATCTATGTCTCAAACTCACTTGTGAGAAATGCTAATTTTTGTCGTAGCTTAACATTGCCATTAGTGTTTCTTGTTGGAATATGCAGAATAAATGTACCGCCGCACTCCCGCACTGCCAAACCATGCACAAACTGCCACCCAGATTAGCAGTTTCCTCCTGTCTGGCTGGCAGTTCTTTGGGGTTCCCAAGGTGGTGCCTATGACACAGGCACCGCAATGGGAACGTCAAAGGCAGTATTTGTGTGGCACGGACTGCTGCAGTCCATTCTGTGCAGGTACTGATGTGCATGCTGTGCCCCTCTCCTGTGTGCATTCACATAGCATGAGGCAAGAGAGGGCCCTGTAAGGCCCCCTTTCTTTCCTCACTGCCACACTTTTCATGGCTTTTTCTGAAAAGTGTGGCAGTGAGGAAACTCGTAATATGCTTGGCAGCACCGCAGCAGCCCCATCAGGCATATTGCAGCCTCAATAACACTGCACCACCACCACGGATCTCCGATCCTTAGCGGTTGCCATGGTCCCAGGGTGGCCCAACCAACCTGGTCGTAATGAGGCGGTCAGAAGAACGCCACCACTGCGCCCCCATGAGTCAGGCGATCTGTGGAGAGCCAGACTCATAATAAAGCCCTTAGCCTCAAATATGCTCATGTCATCCGTTACTTTGTAGGGTTTGGTTTGTGAGAGCCTCCACAACTGCCCCTACCTTCTCTGCTACTGCTCTGACAGAGCCAACATGTGAACAGACCTCAGACACCAAAGAGATTCCAGAGCCTGGTCAGTTTACCTCCACGTCAATGTTCAATTGTCTAAGCATATCTCTGTCTGAATATGTATGAGTATCCTGAACATGTGACTCTATGATACAATAAGGATAATATATTTATATGTCTCTTATAACCTACTAAATCCGCCCATGTACCCATTGCAGCAAATCATCATCATAAACTTTATTTCGGTCATGTGACCATAAAAGTGCATATGCATACAATCATAGGTAAAAACTATTAAATACATACAAAGAATACAACGATGATCAGTTAAGATTATTACTCAATTGCTTAATATTGATTTAAAATAAACAAATAAGACGAAGCACTAAAACACAAGATTCAACAAGGGCCAATCACTAAGAAATAGTAAACAACATGGCCCGCCATAAAAGCTTACTAATTTGCATAGCGCTAAAAAGATAAACCAGTTAAAATCACGACTTTCACATTTACACAGGGGTTAAATAAGGATTTAAAACTCCATAAAAATACTTTATGAAAATGTTTACATTGTCAAATATGTTAATGTTGCAATTTCAGCACAGACCTTCGAATTGCCCACATAATGCCAAGAAACGTTGCTACTGCGCAGACTACCAGTAAACTAGCATCAGATTTTAAGATGTGCAGCGCCTTAAGGTGACACCGAATACCGACTCTATAATGCAGTAAGGACAATATATTTATATGTCTCTTATAACCTACTAATTGCGCCCATGCACCCATTGCAGGAAATCATAGTCATTTCTCCTTGTTCACAGTACCTATCACACTCAACATCATGATAACGTTGCCTGTAAATGATAACATTCTTCCAGTAGTTGCCATCCAGTACATATGACTATGGATCTTTATTTACCGCACAGCACTTTGTTCCTATTGCCTCATATTATTATTTGTTTTGGGATATTTCAGAGGTGAGAAATCATATAAACACACAGACACACACACACACACTTACACAGACACACACACCTCTCACAATGTGTAGTTATGGTTCTTCTGCAATTGTCACTGAAAAAGCATTTTTGCTATTAATGAAGTCCTATAACATGTCACGATTGATGTGCTATGTGAGGTCTTAAGCAGTGCACAACGGGGCGCCAGTTAAGCATAGTACACTAAACCATAATTGACAAGTTTGTGTGTTTTTAGGTTTTAGTTTGTAACCATAAATGCACTTTAACCGTATTTTTTGCAGTGAACTTCAGAGGTCCTTAATAAACTTACTTTAGGTTCTTATAAGCAAACCTAACAATAACTTCACTATAACCTTCGTTTTTTAGTGAATTTCTGTTTTAATCATATTCAACCTGGGAAGTGTTTATTGCACCTCACCCAAAGTTTGAATCTAAATATTGATATGCACTCATTTTCACTGTGACTGGTAGAGAACAGCTGCAAGATTAGTAGAAAAATTGTAGAAAGTATTTGTAAGACACCTTAAGCATTTTAAGACATGGCATGTAGACATATGAAGCAGGCGTGCACCATGCTATATGGGCTGTTTAGGGCTTACATTATGGGTGACTTATTTGTATTAAAAGGAGAGTCTTGAGCTTGACAAAAGGTTTATTCTGGCACCTCAAACTGGCAGTGTAAAACTGCACACAGGCTGAAATGGCAGACCAGATACAAGTTGAAAAACAGAATGGCACAATAAGTGCTGCAGGCCCAATAGTAGCATTTAATTTACAGGCCCTGAAATACTACTTTACTAGGGACTTGTAAGTGAAAGAAATGTACTAATTGGGTGTAAACCAATTTAACATTGTTTTTAGGGAGTGAGCACAAGCACCTGAGCACTGGTTAGAAGTGGTGAAGTGCACAATAAAAATGAATTCCTCAAAACAGGAGCAGAGAAGGATAAATGCTTAGGGCAACCCTGCAGAGAGGGCCAAGTCCAACACACACCAATAAAGCCTATAGTTGTTATAATGTGCTTGTTACCATAACCAACTCAGGCTTGCTGTACTGAGGGTAAGCTTTTCCACAAGGCAACTGTCAAGCATTCAGTCATAAAATTATAAATGCAAACAAATTTACAGTTAACAAAGCAAAATAGTATCTCTCCTTAACAAGGGTTCTCACAGTGTAAATGTCAGAGGAGGTAACAAACACCAAAATCCTTGCCTATTAAGATTATTAATAAGATTTCGAGTAACATAAAAAACTATCTGAAGGCTTTAATTCAGAGCAATACCAATCCATCCTTAAATGCTTATTGACTTTAACAGAAGCTCTTCACAATCCATATGTCAAGCCCACTGCCGTTATCACAATCTTTTATAATGAACAATCACGCATGTAGCCTTTATCATTGGCTTGTCAAAATAACCAACTTAAGCCTGTTATACTGAGTGTAAGCATACCACAAGACATTCATTCGGCAAACAGTCATAAAAGTACAAATGTATAGAAAATTACAATTGCAAAGCAAGATACTACCTGTCATAATAAAGCTCAATAAGGATTATTGCCTATCTTCCCTCCCACGGTTTATTCAGGCGGTACACTAAAAACAAAACCCTCGACTAATATGTAAAATTGTATGCAACAAAGTACCTACCTACCTTTTCAACAGCAGTGATATTACCT
Organism: Triturus cristatus; assembly: GCF_964204655.1. Taxonomy (NCBI): domain Eukaryota; kingdom Metazoa; phylum Chordata; class Amphibia; order Caudata; family Salamandridae; genus Triturus; species Triturus cristatus. The sequence continues at coordinate 466,428,522 of NC_140584.1, read as the reverse complement.
TAACCAGATGTAATAGGTGATGGGCTGAACGTTCATATTTGTATAATGACTTTCAGGTTATGTACTGTAATAGTGAAACCAACATACTTCAAAATGCTATTCACAAACCTATATTTGGAGGTGTCTCCTGTGTTTTATGAGTGGAGATTTCCACCCTGATGGTTTGATCTCCGCACATGTTCACCTACGCTTTAGCAGGAAATGTGGGAGGTATAGGAGGAGTGGCTGGAAAATAGTAAATACTATTCAAGGAGAGAGGCTTTAGGAGGGAAATGAGTCCACCCACAAACAAGTAAACCTACTGCTTTTCACAAAGTGCACTTCTACAACTACTATGGCTAAAAAGGTCCTTCTTAATAAATTATGGCGGTGGAGACATAAGGGGTCTTTAGGATGCCGCCCGCCACCCTAGCTGTAACGGGACTGCCCGCCTGCCATGCGGTGGTCCCGCCACCCAAATTATGATACGACCACCACCGCGGCGGTCACATCTGGCGATTTAAAATTGCAGCGGGTGCTGCTGGCTGCAGCACCCACCACAATCTGAAATGGCAATGTTGTGCATTTCCCTGCACAACGTGACAGGCACCGCACGGTGCCTGCCACCTTTTGCATGTAAATGGAGGGGGGTACCATGGGTACCCCCCAGTGCACAGCGCAACGGGCACCCAAAGCCAGTCTCTGCCTGCCTTTTGGTGGCAGAGAATCCACCGCAAAAAGACAGGTGGAAAGGCTCATTGTAATCACTAAGGCGGTGTCTGCACGGCACCACCGCAATGATTGCCTGGCTGCGAGTTCTGCATAGCGGACAGAAAAGGACCGCCTTGCGGAACCGTGGCGTTCGGTCTTTCCGACCGCCGCAGAAAAATAGTGATTCCCACAGCCATACTAATATGGCGGTGGGTAAATCACCTTTTGATGGCGGGCGGATCGCCACCGCCGGGCCGGTGGTGGAGATCCACCCGCCATCATAATCAGCCCCTTAATAGCAAAACCTATGGGAATCAAATTTGTTAAAATATATTAATTTATTTCACTTTTTAAACATATATACATATTATTTTATTCAAAAATTTAGCTGATAAATTTAGTAAAATTTATCAGCAAAAAATGTCATTGTAAAAAAATAAATTACACTATTTAAAATTATTGTACACATAACTTAGAAACTTTTATTACATAATAAATAAATATGAAGATTTTACTTTAGGTGCATGTTATTATTTTTAAATAAATATTTTACATCTATTTTAATTTAATTTAATATACTCAAATTAGTTAGATTTTTTATTTGCAATTTTGTTGATAGTGCTCCAGCATTTCATAAATATTATTCCACATATAAAATTCATATATAAAATTAATTTATGTGGATTTTTATTAACTTTTCATAATGTCCCTATATTTTACTATAGAAACAAGTTCTTTAAACTGTCAGGGTCATCCCCCTGGAGGACCGTGGCTGTGTTCCCAAGGGGTGCAAATCCCATGTAGCAGTGTAGTGCAAAAGTGTGGAAACTAATACAGAGTGTCATGAGGCTGGGCCAGTGAAAGTGGAGACGGGGTCGAAGACTTGGCTAAAAGCAAAATGGTCTGCATTTTGTTGAAAATTAACACAGAAACACCTTAAATGAAAAATAAATGCAAGTTAAACTAGTGGATGGGAAATGTAATCTTTTGTTATGAAACCTCAGTTGGCTAACACAATCACTGCAGATGGCTGTATGTGTGGCTAGAAAATAACACAAATAAAATCTGATTTGTGCACTGAGGAATAGTTACTACGAGGTCCGAGCCTGTGACAGAAAGTACTGTGAATATGTCATTATTTTAAAACTGTATTACACATTACAAAATATGTAGGGCCTAATTCACAAACAGCCTCTACAGTCATGGTGGAGGACTCAGAGTCATGGTGAGGGTCCCCTACTTGTAGCTGGACCTCTGTACAGCAGTTTCCCATTGCAGAGTTCCCACCCAGAGTGCGGGACCCCCGCTTCGACTGTGAGGCCTCCACCATGACTGCGGAGGCCGTTTGTGAATTAGGTCTGCAGTGTTTAAGATCAAACAACTGCTTTAAATATATATATATATTAGAATATAAGTGATCAGACTATGTCTAGTGCAAACACTTTTTAGGTGTTTTTTTAAAGCACACATTGCAATACTCAGTTTACACATTCCTTACATTACCTCTCAAAAAATTCATATTTGGCACCATGAAGCTTCAAGTTATTCCATTTAAAAAATCCTATACTGACTCCAAAGCAGCCTTTATAATTGGGGATTAACCAATGGCAACATTTACATTTCTTTCAAGTGGCAGACATCCTGGTAAGAAAGGATGTTTCTTCTTTTGCTCTCTATCCCCAAACCGCGCCTCTTGCTCCTCCCCTCCCCAACCTTTCCTTTCAAGCAGAGGCACCTCAAGGTCAGCATTAATTGTTCAGGGCAGAGCCAACTTAGGGCAACAAAAGAAAAGGAACAAATGATGGATGAAATGCTGAACAATGCAAACAATCACCCCCAGTCACAAAGAGCTGGGTTTAATCCATTGTTCTTTTGTGCACCAAGCCACCCCAGTTTGGATTGAGCCATATGCAAATCAGTCTTGAGTTGACCATATTCTTCATGGCAACAGTCCACCCCAAACTTCCAAGCCAGGTCCACTCTGGACCAGAAACAAGCATCCTGGGACCGGTTTCGAGGCATCATCCCTCATCAGCCAGGCTAGTTAAAATCCAGTGGTGCAGTGAGCACGGAACCCACGTCTCGGCATAACCTTCCTACTTAGGGCGACAAAAAACAAATGGAACAATTGATGGCCCGGAATGCAGAACAATGCAAACATTCACCCCCGTCACAAAGATCTGGGTTTAATTCATCGTTCTTTTGCTCACCAAGCCAACCCAGTTTGGACCTAGCCATATGCAAATCAGTCTTGCCCTGCTCATCATGGGAACAGTCCAGCCCGAACTGCCAAGCCAGGTTCTCCCTGGACAGGAAACAAGCATCCTGGGACTGGTTTCGGAGCCTCCCCCTTCAACAGCCAGGCTAGCTTGAATCCAGTGGCACTTCCTTTTGAAGAAGAGGAAATAGCCTGTTTCTCAGGGCCATAGCTACTAGTGCGGCAGGTGCAGTTCCATTGAGGCCCAGGAGTGCATGGGCTCCGCGCACACCAATTATGGGAAGTAGTGTTTTAGGTAAATCTTGCTTTTGTCTGATGCACTTATAGGTCTTACATTGTGTGGATTATGAGCTACAGAAAGCACCCCTGAAATGATCTCACAATCCCTGCCAAACACATCAAACCATCCTCGCCTGCTCCAACAATTCTTGCCATGAAGTTTAGGAGGGAGGACCTGACTTTAAAATATTTTGCTTCGGGTGGGCTCAATGCAAAATGTTTGAAGACCTCTGCCATAGGACCATCTCTGTCCTGATTGTGGAAGTCTCCTTTAAGTGTGAGGAATGTTAAACATGGTTTTACCCCTTCCCCGCTCATGACGGAACCGTTCCGTCATGAGCCACGGTTGCCGTGTGCTCATGACGGAACGGTTCCGTCATGCCACGACCGTTGGCGGCCGCTCCGCCCACGCGGCGCTGTTTCCCCACCTGTGCGGGGGGACAACACAACTGGGCGGAGTCATGACGGAACCGTTCCGTCATGAGCACAGCTCAACCGTGGCTCATGACGGAGCGGCTCCGTCATGAGCACAGCGCCACCGCGCTGCCCCCTCGCACCCCCCAGCGCCGCGGCGGAATTCCTGCCGCGGCGAAGGGGTTAAAGTCACTAGGACTAATACATTTACAGTAGTATATGATGTTTTTACTGACAACAAACCATCTGTGATGTCATTTGAGATGTCATCAGTGATGTAATGAGTGATGTCACTGACCATGTGATGAGTGATGTAATATGTGACGTCATCAGCAGTGCATTGCGGGCGAGCGAGTTATAGTTAGCTGTACTAACTATAACGGGGGGATTTCAATGGTTTTGTACGAGTGAAAAGTCCAGCTAACTATAACGCCCCTGAAACCTATGGTTTTTTCAGTGAATTTCTAAGATTTTTTAAATGCTAATTCCTAACTATAACGTGCCTGAAACCTATGGATTTTTCAGTGAATTTCAAAGTTTTTTTAAATGCTAATTTCTAACTATGCCTACAGAGATAGGACATGTGAAGAAAGAAGAAAAAACGCACAGAAAGAAAAAAAAGAAATGCAGAAAGAAGCAACGGAAGTCCTCAAAGACGAAGAAAAGTGCAGGAAGAAGGAAAACTTGCAGAAAGAACAAACAGAAGAGCAGAAAAAAGCCTTGTTGCAAAATTATCCTGTACCCTCAACTTTTTCAGACGGATACTGGTGGTAACTGAGTTTGACTAACCAGTCCTAGAGCCAGTGCTATGTTAAAAGACACTCAGAATACAGTGAAAACACCTACATACACTAGGGAACACTATGCATTGGGGTCCCCCTGTGATTAGCATGACCTCCTCTGTAAGCCCCTAGTATATAATAGGGCAGGGGATTAAAACTACCTCTTAAAACGCGCCACAGGGCGTCGTCACCTCAGGCCCCGTCCCCTCCCTTCCCCACTGTGTAAACATGCCCTGTGGCCGTTTTCAGTTGGGAGATTAAGTCCCCGTGAATCCTGAGGGTCCCTATGGTCCAACTAGACCACTAGGTACCTCCAGTAAGCGCCACAGAGCTGCATTGCAGAGAGGTGTAAAAAGTGGCACGGCCTGGACCGCCTCTCTGCAACGCAGATCAGTGGTGCTTACTGGAAGCACCTGGTGGGCTAGTTGGCCCCCAGGGTCCCTCAGGATTGAAAGGGAATTATTTCACCAACTTAAAACGCGCCACAGGGCGTGTTTGCACACGTCACCTCAGGCCCCGTCCCCTCCCTTCACCACTGTGTAAACACGCCCTGTGGCCGTTCTAAGTTGAAAGATTAAGTCCCCTTGAATCCTCATGGTCCCTAGGGTCAAACTAGCCCACTAGGTACCTCCAGTAAGCGCCACAGAGCTGCGTTGCATAGAGATGTAAAAAGGGGCGTGGCCTCAGAACACCTGTCTGCAACGCAGCTCCCTGGCGCATACTGGAGATACCTGTTGGGCTAGTTGGCCCTCAGGGGCTCTCAGTATTAAAGGGGGATTAATTCCTCCAACTTACAACTGGCCAGGAGGCGCGTTTGCAGAGTGCTGCAAGGAGGGGTGTGGCCTCCGGCGCGATGCCGGTCTTTTATTTATTTTATTTTTTATGAAGGAGGGCTGTGTGGCCCCCCTTCTTTTTCTAATTTAGTGGCCCTGGGGACCCCATCCCCCAGGGCCTGCACCCTAATTGTTTTTTGTTGAAAAAAATTATTTTGGCCCTCCCAAGGCCTTAATCATTGCCCCCCTCCTCAGGCCACGTATGGCCCCGGGGACCCCATTCCCCGGGGCCGGCCTTTGTTTTTTATTATTTAAAAAGAAATATATTTATAGAAACACATAGGACATGCTGGACAAACCGTATGTACCTATCACCATGACGATTTGCGTGATATTCATTAAAAGGCGACTATGCATGCAATGAATCCACGTGGAATGTATTTACACCGCTAGTGAAGCTCTGACGTGTCTGACACCCTACCGAGCCTAATCCCAGCGCCCCCACCAGTGGGTACTCTCCAAGTAGACACCCTTGTCGTTTATTTATACAAACATGGGTAGCTATTGACGGGCACATTTAATACACACGCACACCAAGCCATTCAAAGAGGATTCAACAAAAATTTGACCAAACTATGCAAGAAACCCCCCTCACGGTTATTAAAACACACATCCACCGCCGGATTTGTAATATTTTTTATTTTACTCTCTGGAAAGGAGACGAACCTCACTTGAGAGTCACAGCGTGCTCCTGGCTGAGCCCAATGCTGTGTTACACCCACCAGTGCCCGCAGAGTGCCACACACCTCTGTGTTGTATTCCACCAGCTAGTGCGTATACTATGACACTCTCTAGCTCATGTGCACTGTAACACCACCCCGTGAATATGTCATGCCACACTTGCCTTCGCACGGGTTATATTGCCCCATCTAACGTGCCTTCCTCGATGCCTATGTTATAACGCACAGCGCTATGCCATACATATTACAATCTGGGATCCATATCTTTGTCACAGTGCATATGCAACGTTACACTCTCCAGCACATATTTTATATTACAACTTTAGAGACTAGTTAGGTTATACAACACTGCCCTGTGCATATTACACTCCAAGGCGCATATCACATAGCACGCGCTAGTGCCTGTGCTATCTCGCGCTCTCCAATGAATCTGTCATTGCGCACAATGTATTGCATGTTATATTTCACGCCCCAGTTCATCTTATATCACACTTTTTGGTGCATAGTTTATACCATATACTATATCTAGTTTTCATTTTCAATCGTGCTCTCAGGACTATGTTCTATATAACATTGCGTCCACCTACCCTTTTCACGGGCATTACATTTTGCGATGGGGGGTGGAGGGTCAGGGGGTGTTTCTGCCAAGTGAGCCCGGAGTCACAGTCACAAACGTCCTCTTCTTCCTGAATACAAGTGAGATTATGCTGCATACTTGTTCATATTTTAAGTAGTTCGCACAGACATTTTAAAAACAAAAAAGTTCCTAATACCCACCTTCTCTGAACAGTTAGCCTGCTGCCCCATCCACCTCCTCCCTATCCTCTGTTGTCTGAATCCATGGACTAGCCTCCTCCCTCCTGCCATGCATGGTCTGATGTGCTGCCACTGCCCTCCATTTAGCATGATGTACCAGTCCACTCCTCCTGCCCTCCATTGCCCAATTCTATGGCCCATCATTGACCTCCCGCTTAGCCTCTGTGCTTAGCTTGCTGCCCCTATTCTCCTTCCCCCTGCCCTCCGATGTCTTTGTGCATGCCCCTGCTCCATCCTTTTTGCCCACCATGTTCCATGAACCTGCCACTCCTATCTACTCTGAGTGTTCTGTTGAGCTACCACTCCCCTCCCACCTGCCTAGCATTTTCAGATGACTGTAACCTGTCCCTGCCACCTCCACCCTGCCTGTCCACATGCCATGCCCCTATCCCCTTCCTCCTGTCCTCCATGGTCCATTTTACTGCCACACCCTTCTGCCCTCCCTGGTCGGTTGTGCTGCAACTGCTCCTCCTGCCTGCCCCGCGCGGTCTGTTGTGAGGCCCCTTCCCCTGAACTCTCTTGTCTGTGCCCAGGTCCTGACCCTCCCTTCTATCCTCCATGGTGCTTTGTGCATGCCACTGCACCCTCCTTCTTGCCCATCATAGCCATTGTGCTGCCACTAACCCTCCCGCTTGCCATGCATGGTCTTCTGTGCTGCCATGGCCCCCCCCACCTTCCCTGCGTGGTCAGCTAGCTGCCCCTGACCCCCTCCCACCTTCCCTCCATGGTCTGTGTGTTATGTTATGTTATGTTATGTTAGTTACATTTTAATGCGCACAGCTGCTCCAGCGAAGGAGCGTCCAGGCGCAGGGAAAGGAAAACACCACATAACACTGGATCCGGTGACACGAAACAGACAATAAAAACTGGAAATAATTAAAACAAGAGGGTTTTCAAAGCTCTGCGGAAAGACAATAGGTCGTTCGAGAGACGAATTTCCAAGGGGAGAGCGTTCCAGAGGGTTGCGGCTTTCACACGGAAGGAGCGACCCCCCATCCGACTAAGTCTGAAACGGGGGACGACCACCAAGGACTGTCCAAGGGATCGTAGTGAACGAGTGGGAACGTAAGGAGAGATCAATGAATTAAGTATTCCGGGTGCCAACTCTCTCAAAATTTTAAAAACCAGGCAGAGAGCCTTGAATTGGATACGCTTGCATATCGGGAGCCAGTGCAAGGACCGCAGGGTGTTAGAAGTAGGGCAGGATCGAGGCAGACCAACCACCGCCCTAGCCGCCGCATTCTGGACTCGTTGTAAACGAAGAATCTCGGCTTGGTTTGCTCCTAATAGGAGAGAGCTGGCATAGTCCAACCGCGAGATGATCATTGCTTGAATGACCAGCTGTCTTGTAGGGGCATCGAAGAAACGCAGCAGGGGTCTTAGCCCGCGTAGTACTCCAAAACAGCAGGCCGCCACTCTCTTTGTGTGAGTCACAAAGCTAAGCGTATGGTCAAGCCAGACTCCGAGATTCCTGAGTTCCAGAACAGGGACCGGCGCTGATCCCAGCTCTGGAGGCCACCATTCGTCCCCCCAGTGGTCCGCTTCCCTTCCAACGATCATCACCTCAGTTTTTGACGCGTTCAGTTGGAGACAGTTGTTATTCATCCAGCTGGCCACCTCTCTCAGTCCACTTCGGAACCTGAGGGCATCCTGCTTGGCATCCCCGCTGATCGTAACCGCCAACTGAGTGTCGTCAGCATAGGAGACCATGGTAAGGCCCCATTGCCTGACGACCTCAGCCAGCGGCTGCACGTACAGATTAAAAAGCGTGGGACTCAGCGAGGAGCCCTGCGGAACCCCCAGGTCCAAAGGATGGTACTTGGACTGAAAAGGAGGGGTGGCAACGCAGAAGGAGCGATCGCTGAGGAAGGAGCGGCACCACTGCAGAGCTGAACCACAAATGCCAATGTCCTGCAGGCGGCGTAGCAAGATGCGATGGGAGACAGTGTCAAAGGCAGCGCTCAGATCTAGTAAAATAAGCGCTGCCGTTTGACCTGCATCGAGCACACCTCGCAAATGCTCAACCATTGCCAGAAGGGCCGTCTCAGTGCTGTGACCAGCACGAAACCCATTCTGCGTTGGATCCAGGACATTCACAAGGGTCATATGCTCCGTGAGGGCCCGATTTACATGGGCCTCCATAACCTTGGCCGGCCAAGGGAGCAAAGATATAGGGCGGTAGTTTTCAGGTCTCGATGGATCCAGAGATGGTTTTTTAAGGATCGGGGAAACCACCGCTTGCTTCCATTTGGCAGGGACCAGGCCAGAGGTTAGGGAAAGGTTAATCAGGGAGCACACCACTGTGCGTCCCTGAAAAGCAACGTCCCTGAACAGCGCAGATCTTACCGGGTCTGCAGGTGATCCAGACTTGACTCGCAGGGCCCACATTGCGAACTCCTCATCGGAGATGGTAGGAAAGGAGTGCAGCGCTGGACAGCTGCTAGAGCCGCTCCAAGGGATCACAGGAGGCAGTATGCTAGGAAACGCCAGATAAATTTTCCTGACTTTATCCAGAAAGAAGGAGGCTAAGGCTTCACAGTGGGCGATGGAACTGTCCAACTGTGGAGGAACTCTCTTTGCCATTAAATCTTTTACGGTTTTAAAGATGGTTTTAGTCGGATTAGGGCTGTTTCTAAATTCGGCTGCGTAAAACGCCGCCCGGGCCCTGCATATAGCTCGATGGTAAAGCTTTACTAGGGCCAGGTAAATGGATTTCTTATCGGCATCGTACGACTTACGCCACACCCTTTCCGCCCGTCTGCAAGAGGACTTCAATGCACGCAGCGTGCTGTCATACCAGGGGCTGGCCTGCCGGGGACTGGACTTGCTGGAGATGATAGGTACCAGGACGTCCAGCGCCCTGGTAATCCAGTTACAAAACCGGTCATATCCCGAGGTGGCATTCAGCAGGGGACCTAGTGGCTCAGCACCCATAATGCGGTGAAGGTCCTCTAACCTCAGTTTGTTCCAATGGCGCCGGGGAATCCGCAAGGGAGGCGGTATAGTAGGATTGGCAGGGAGAGGAAGCCAAGCAGACACCAGATGGTGGTCAGACCATATCACAGGATCAACCGCCACAATCCGAACATCCGAGAGAGTGGTAAAAAACGGATCCAGGATGTGGCCGGCCACGTGTGTAGGCTGAGAAATAAGCTGGAACAACTGCAAAGCCTCTAAGTCGGCCAAAAAACCACTGATGGCCGGAGACTCTGACCTGTCAAAGTGGAGATTTAGATCACCCAGGATGGAAAAATTTGCGCAGCCACTAGCCAATAAGCTCACAGCCTCCGGAAAGGCACCTCTAAAAGCAACATCGCTGCCTGGAGGGCGATAAACAACCATCCCTGACAGCGAGAACTGAGGGCTGATGGAAACCTTAAACAGCGCACTCTCACATCCGGCAATCTGCAAGATCGTCCAGGTGCATGTGAAGGCAGATCTAATAAATAAGGCGATCCCTCCACCTCTAGAATGGCGGTTAGATCTAAAGCATGAATAGCCCGGAGGACAAGCAAGATTGACTATGGCGTCGTCAGTATCTTGTAGCCAGGTTTCAGTTACGGCCAACAGATCTGGTGTCTTATCCAAAATGAGATCAGCCACCGACAGATGGTGTTTCACTAGAGATCTGGTATTCAGATTTAAAAATCGTAGACCAGATCCCAGACTACCAGGCAACGGAAAGAGACCAGGAGGAGCTCGTGGTGCAGGAGAAGTGGCGAGCTCGCGAATACCTACCGGCTGGTCCAATGACCATCTATTGCGGGCACACTGACACGGGCCACACAGCGGATGGTGGGGTGTGGCAGAGCAGCGTGGGAGTGTATTTCTGATGGCACGAAGCGAGGCGTCGGAATACTTAATCATCCTGACAGAGCGAAAGCTACGAGCACACAAATATATGCAATGTTATAATAAAAGATGAAGTCCCCAGCGTACCGCGCGTACTTAGCGCGGACGGGCGCAGACGGGCAGACTCTGGCTCGACTCCGGCGTGAGTCAGGCGCTACCGCTGCGCGTCTCCGCTGCGCTAGCAGAGTGAGCTTTAAATACCAGCTCACCTGGGTTACAGAAAGCGCTAGAGCGCTGCAGCAAGTGGCCCATTGTTGCTCTCCATGGTGTTTCTTGTTTCTAGTGCCCATCCTGCCTGACCTCCTGCCCATTGCCCCCAGCCCTCTGTTTCCATGTGCAGACCGCTATTCCCTCCCTCCTGGCTTGTCTGTTCCATTCTAATGCCCTTGATCCGTCCCTCCTGCCCTTTATGGTCTGTTATGCTACAGCTTTCTCTCCTGTCTGTCCATTATGGTCAGCTAGCTACTATTGCCCCTTTCCCCTCTGTTCTCTGTTGTCCATGTGCATGGTCCTGTCCCCTCCCTATTGCTTTCTATGGATTGTTGTGCTGCACTCACGTCCCGCATGCCCTGTGTGGTGTATTGTGCTGCTGCAAACCCTGATGCCTGCCCTGTAGGGTCAGTTTGGTGCATCTCTCCATGTCCCTCCTGTCCTCTGTTATCCGAGTCCATGTCCCTACCCCAATTCCTCCTGCCTACCATGATCCAATGTACCATACTTGCGAACATTTTGAACTTGGTAAGAGTATTGATTTTCGCCTTTGAGTTACATTGAAAAAGAGGAGATTGTAGACAGGATACAGATCAAATAAAGCCCATTTGAGCTTAAAAACATTGGACGTTTCCAGGCTGAAACGGGTATGTTGGCATGTATGGTTGTACTACCACTGCCTCTTCCTTCTGCCCACAATGGTCTATTATATTGCCACAGCCTCTCTTGCCAGTCCTGTATTGTTGGTTTGTTGCCCCTGCCCCCTTTCACCTGCCCTCCATAGTCTGTTGTGCTGCCACTGCCCTTCCTGCCTGCCCAGTGTGGTCAAATTGTTGCCTCTGCACTCTCCTACCTGCCTTCAATTTTCAGAGTCCGTGCCCCTGGCCTCTGCCTCTCAACAGTATCCCAATGAACATCTAGATTGCTAACATTCTATATTTATTACAAAAGTGTGGCACGCCTGACGTCATCTTGATGTAATCAAAACTGTAATACCTAGAGCATTTCCTTTGGAAATTACATATATGAGAGGGTCTTATTTGCATCAAAATTATGGTTAGTGCTCTAAAAAACTAAAGTGAGGACATATTTTCTGAGTTTTCAAATAGCGACAAAGAACTTTTAAATTATTTGTAATCTTTATGTTTTTTTATCCAGTTGACCACTTGATTAAATGTTGCACCTAGGGGAGAGGATGTGGTGTTACTTCCAGAGCTGCAGACTTTGCAACTGGGGAACCAGGTTGGAGTTTCTGCTTCTGCTCAACATTCTGTGATTCTGGTCAAATCATTTAATCTCCCCATGTCTACAACCAAAATGAATTTGACCTTGTGTGCTGCAACCAATGCTCATGTGAAGCACTCCAATACCTGACAAGTCTGCACTACATAAAACTGCAAATACACAAAAAATAAGGGTTTTGCACACTTCTGTCATTGGGCTTCATCTGGGTGATATGTGTGCTGCATTTGGGCTCTTTTGTCTCTGGTGGCCATCTTGGGAGATTTATTTGTTATGAAGTTTCCTAATTTCCTCATTTACTACAGACTCCTCAGTAGGAAATGCTTTCAGTTTTTTACTTTGATTCCATCAAGAAGGCATTCAGATTTGTCACACATTAGCCATAAATTCAGAATGTTAGCACTCTAGTTGCTTATTAGATCACTGTAGTAAAGCTACTGCTCACCAGGGAAGTCTGCTGCTGGTATTGAAAGTGCATGTTTCAGTCTGCATGTCAGAAATTTTAAATGAAATAGAAGAGGATTTGAGAAGTCACTCAAAATGTGCCCTAATTTTTCTTTCTGCAGCACTAATCATACTTTCTATGGCAAAATGAACCCCCTCCTTTTGTTCCTTTTTAAATTAAATGTTTTAAGAGTTACCACTTTATTCCAATCAAGATGGCTTCAGGTGTGCAATACGTTTGTCATAAGTAGGACTGTTAGCGCTCTAGTTGTTCTTTAGAACACTCTGGGAAGCTGCAGTAGAACACAAAGGAACCAACTGACAGTCTGTGCCCTTGTTGGATGTACACGTTTTACTGAGAATGTCAGACTTCATTCTCACATGACTGAGAAAGATAATGAATTTACAGAAAATATGCTCTCAGTTTAGCTTATAGATCACCTTCCAAACCTCTGTGGGAAAAGCATCAGAAAATTGTTTTCTCTCAAACATGATTCATGATATCACAGCAGAAGGCTTTTTCACATGGTAAAATCACCTTAGAACACACCACAATTCCTAAAATGAGTATGGTACCATCAACAAATGATTTATAATGTAACTAAAGTCTTAAAACCTTCTATTAACTGCAATGCTTTTTATTGACGTGCTATCATGTATATTGGTCCCAAGATGGCTGGCAACACTTCTTGGATGAAGTACTGACAGCCAATCAGATCTCACGATGAGATGTGTGGTTAGGCTCCGCCCAGATATATCTATCTTTTTAACTCTAATTTTCTCAGGAACTACTGAACGGATTTACACCATTTAAGGAAAAGGCACGAGTCTGAACTGAGGACTACCTCTTTGCCAAATTTGGTGTAATTCCGTTCAGCATTTCGGGCTGTAGCTGCGTCAACAGGTCCTGAGGGAAAATGCATGGGTAAAATGCGTTTTGGGACCCCCTTTTTTCTCTACCCCCGCTTGACGAATCACCGTGAAATTTTTAGGATAGAAGCGGACTGGAGCTGGCCAAAAGTTTGGAAAATTTCGCGAAGATTCGTCAATCGGTGCCAACGTTATTCCAAATAGAATGTTGCAGATTTCCTATGGAAAATAGTTCCTAACTATAACTACCTTCTGGCGACTGTCAGTAGGTAATATATATATATATATATTGAATCCCAATCCTGGCAGTAGAACAACAGTCAGGCACAGACTCCGTGAAATAATGGCAAAAAGATGTAGTTTAATCCAACAAAAGGCAAGACGCGTTTCGACGGCGAGCCGCCTTGTTCACTTGTCTATAACACACTCTTGTAACACTTAAGTACGTTATTGTACAGTTGTCAGAGCAACCACCATTCTGTCATCATAGACATAGAAAACCATGACTAAGCATACGGCATGACATGGCAAAAAACGAACAAAATCATAACAATGGTGCTAGAATTAAATACATAAAGAAAAATGCAATGAGCACAAGATACATATATTGATAGCATACATATATCTAAAGTAGCAAAATAACATGCTCAACTAACAAAAAAGTTTCTCGTGTCCTGTAAACAGGTGTAGACATAGAAGAAGTAGTAAAAGTGCCGAAGGGGAAATGCAGAGTCAGATTGTGTGAAGTAAACAAGGTGAGCGGACGATAAAGATGAAGCAGACTACCCAAAACAAAGTAAACAATTTACTGTCGTAAAGGAAGACGCTCTCATGATGATATTGTCTCACCCGGGTGTCTGCCAGTAAGTGGGTGGTTCAAGTGAACACTCGCGACAGAGACAGGCACGACCAAGGTGGAAAGTAAATGCAACGAACCCGTGTAAGCATTTAAGGAACAGAGTGAGTGTAAAATTATCCTAATTCGACGACAAGTTGGTAGAGTAGATGAGGTGCCGCCCAAGTGGGCTGAAAAGTAGAGGACCTGATATGCAGAAAAGTAAAACTAGATCACAGAAGGGGTATTGAAAGCGCTCCCTAGGCCGAGAAAAAAGGGGGGTCCCAAAACGCGTTTTCCCCATGCATTTTCCCATAGGACCTTTAGTCGAAGGTACAGCCCGAATGGCTGAACAGAATTACTTGAAATTTGGCAAAGAGGTAGCCTTCAGGTCAGGGATGTGCCTTTTGCATATATGGAGTCAATCTGTTCAGTAGTTCCTGAGAAAATTGCAGTTAAAGTACATAAATATCTATAGCCGCGCACCGTGCGCACACCGTGCGTGAACCGTGCGCGCACCCTAACGTGCGCGAGCGTAATTCTGATTGGTGGTTACATGTCAGTCAACGTTCGAATTCGTCGAAATCAGGAAGTGTCGGCCGCCATTTTGTTTGTTTTGAGTGCGAGAGTGAAAAAGGAAGGTGGCGAACGTGAAAAGGGGGCAGGGTAGAGAGTTCCTGACCCCCTAGCCTTTGTCAGGGGGTCCCTGAATGACCCCGAAGCCAGAAAAACCATTAAAAAAAATATATTTTTTAATACGTAGTTTATTGTAAAATAAATATATAAAAAATATAATAATAAATACATAACTTAGCATTTAAAAAACCGTACAAATTCACTGAAAAAAACATAGGTTTCACACACGTTATAGTTAGGAATTAGCATTTAAAAAACCTTGCAAATTCACTTAAAAAACCATAGGTTTCACACATGTTATAGTTAGGTGGACATTTCACTCGTAAAAAACCAATGAAATCCCCCCGTTATAGTTAGTTCAGATAACTATAACTCGCGCGACCGCCACTCTATCAAAAGGATGATGTCATCAGTGATGTCATGAGTGATGCCACTGACCATGTCATGAGTGATGTAATATGTGACGTCATGAGCAGTGGATTGCGGGCATGCGAGTTATAGTTATCTGAACTAACTATAACGGGGGAATTTCATTGTTTTTTTACGAGTGAAATGTCCACCTAACTATAACATGTGTGAAACCTATGGTTTTTTAAGTGAATATATATATATATATATAGTTAAACATTTGGAACCTCTAATCCTCCCTTTGTCCATTCACATTTTGAGGTGGCAAGTTTTACCAGGCTCCTACTATCTGCTCATACCCAATCCACCAGTTGTTTATCCAGGAGCTTGAGTACCCCTTGTGGGATCACATGTCTAGCCCCATGCAGCACATATAGGCTCAGTGGCAGAATCATTTAACTGGAGCCACTTTGCTTATTACTGACAGGTCAAATGTATTCCAGAACTTAATCAAGGATTGAAGTCCCTCTATCACTATTCCCATAATTTGGCTGTGACTGTCAGCCTCATTCAGTGTGATTTGGATACCCAGGTACCTGAAGTCTGTGGTTACCCACGTAAACCCAATCCTTGCTAGAAAGTCCATTATCAAACTTCAGAGTCTCCCAATATATAAAGCTTGCATTTTTTCTGATTGATGTGCAGCCCAGACACTTCCCCAAATGCAGATAATGCATGCAGTAATATTGGGGCTGAGTATGCTGGTTGTCTAAGGTAAACCAACTTGTCATTTGCATAGAATGAGACCACGTAGGTGGTGGCTCTCTCCGGTATTCCTCAGAGGCAGAGCACCTTTCGCATCCTGCAGCCAATGGCTCCATCACCAATGCAAACAAGAGTAGGGACAGAGGCACAGAGTGGAACAGCGTAGCGAGTTCTGTCACAGAGTGTAGTGGTGAACAGTGGAGTGGGGTACACAGAAGTGGTGTGGAGTGGAATACAGTGAAACAGGGTATGGTGGAGTAGAATACAGAACAGTGGTGTAGAGTACAGTGGTGTAGAGTATGGTGTAATAGAGTGGAGTGGGGTACAATGGAATAGCATACAGTGGAGTGGCATAGAGTGGAGTGGCATAGAGTCGTGTGGCATTGAGTGGAGTGAGGTATAGTGTGGTGGAATGGAGTAGAGTGGAATGGCATAGAGTGGATTGGAAAACAATGGGAGTGGCGTTCAGCGGAATAGTGTACACTGGTTTGGGGTAGGGTGGAGTGGCATAGAGTGGAATAGTATAGAGTGGAGTGGTGTAAAGTGTAGTGACACAGAGTGAAGTGAGGTACAGTGAAGTGGCGTAGTGGAACATTGGTGACTGGAGTGGTGTAGAGTGGAGAAGCATACAGTGCAGTGTTGGAGAGTGGAATAGCATACAGTGGAGGGGCGCACCGTGGAGTAGTGTACAGTGGAGTGGTGTAGAGTTGAATCCCATTGAGTGGACTGTTGTAGAGTCGAGTGGCCTACAGTGGAATCTTGTAGAATGTAGTGGCTTAGAGAGGAGTTCTGTATAGTGGAGTGAAGTGTAGTGGAGCAGTGTAGATTGGGGTGCTGTGTTGTGGAATAGCTTAGAGTGGAGAGGCATATGGTTGGGTGTCATATGGTGGAATAGTGTAGAGTGCAGTTGCATAGAGTGGAATGGCATACATTGGAGTGCCATACAGTGGAGTGAAGCATAGTGCAATAGCCTACAGTGCAGTGTCATAGTTTACAGTATCATGTAGTGGAGTGGCATAGAGTTGAATAGCGTGCAGTAGAGTGGCATAGAGTGGAGTGGTGTAGAATGAAGTGGCATAAAGTGGAGTGATGTAGAGTTGTGTGCCTTTAATCGTGTTTTTTGAAAACACACATACAATTAAGGAGTGCTCGGGAAACTTGCTTCCATGGTCACTGTGAGATGGCTGGAATCCTCATCTGAAAGGATATTCCTCTGTGGAGAGTGATCCCTATAACTTTCGATTCATTTGTGTTACAATGGGAATTAATCCCATCCACTTTTTTCTAAATTTGGCTCTTTATGGCCAGTTCACTTGAAACCATGGTCTTCCATTGTAGCACACAATTAAAAGCAGTATGCAACTCTAGGTTGCGCTGCAACCAATCCTAAACAAGACCCACATTGATGTTCCATCCTAACCCCGAATTTAGAGGGTTGAAACGTTGACAATTGATTTAAAATTACCTGTGCTGAATCCACAGACTTGATGGCAGTTAAGAAGAGATAACCTTTTGCCCCTTTCAAAAGAGACTTGCAAATCATATTATTCCAGACAGACTTATCGCATTAGTTTGTTGATTTACTTTGTGAATCCAAATTTGTGTGGTCATACTTAGTCACCTTTTCACTTGATGCACTGCGTGTGCACCTTCACTTTGCACCTATAGAGCAGCCTCCATAGTATTCATGTAAATATCCTAATCCATAATTGGTTCAATATATGAAAAGTTGTCATTCAAACAGATCCATTTGTGTTTTGTTCATCTTGTATCTGATTCTTCTTTTTAAATTGCCATTGAGTAACACAATTGAATAAAAAACATTCCAGTTGGAGCACAAAAACATCATCAGAAAATTTCACGTCTAAGGGAATTCATACAGATTCTCAGACAACATTACACAGATAAGATTATCATCACCCCAAAAGAATAAATACTTGCACGGCATTAAAATCTGATTTCATTCAACATTCATATGATCTAGCATTGCCCCTCAAATCCTTAATCCTAATTTCTGTCTCGGGGGTCCTTTAAGAGAATATAAACTGTACTCAAGATTAGAAATGGCATAAAATCTTGCTCTTCACATCTCAAAGGACAATGATTCTTTTTGTAGCCAAGAAAAGGATATGCAGAATTGGGCCCCCGCAGTTGCCATAAATTAAAAAAACAACTGGCCTGCTGCAAAGCCTGACAAGTCATAAACCCCCTTGACAGACCCAAAAGCATTGCCATGGGCGTGATCGTGATTTCTATGCCGTTCATATTAGTTGGAAAGCCCTCCATCACCCGGATAAGTTGATTTAGTTTAGAGCATGTAAAAACATATGGAGGGTATCAGCACAATCTGCCCGACAGCGAAAGCATTTGCCATCGTTTGCTCGACCCCAGTGAGCATTTTAGCTGGAGTGTAATATAGATCAAACATAGTTTTAAAGTGCTGTGCCTTAGGATTGGAAGAAATCAACATCTTCTCCACCATTTCGATTGTTCCTGCAGAATTCCACCACCTTCACACAAAATAGTGGTCCATTTAAGATTTTGGGCCTCCAGGTCATCCTCCTGACTTTTAACAAAAAGTGTATAAAGGCTGCCAATCTTATCTTTATGGCTAATTACTTCAATCAGGGCCTTTTTAGCTACAAATACCTGATGTAATATTTTCTGCAGATAATACAGAATCTGCAAAAACCTGAAAAAGTCAGTTTTAGGGAGAAGATATTTCTCAGCTAGTACAGAGCATGCATAAATATAATCTTTATCATAGAAATCATCTAACCTTGAAATTCCCTTATGTCTCCATCTAGCCATCATAGTATCTCAGAAGATAGAAGGCAATAAAAAGGAGGCAGAAGTAGGTGTATAATAGCTTATTCTCTCAATCTTAAATCTTCTTCAGGCCTGTTTCCAGACTTTAAGAGCTGCCCAGACAACCTTGAAACAGGTCTTCTTGTAGTAGCTTGGTTCAACCATCCTAAACAAACACCTCTCTGCCTTTGAGCCAAGCAACATTTGATAAATACAAGGAACCTCTGTCACATCGCTGATCCCTTCCCGAATTAATAAAATCTGCATATTCTGCAACAAGCATGCATAATTTGTGGGCCCAGAGTAACCTACCACATATCAACTGGAAATTCTAAAGCCAAGCTCTACAAAGCTCCAATAATACTGACCTTAAGTAATAATACACCTCAGGTAGTACATTTATTTTTAAAACATTAAACCTCCCTACCAACTAGAGATGTAGAGATTCAATCCTATCCAGCTCTTTTTTAATTTCAACCAATATGGGGTCCCAATTCACATTCCAAACATGCTCTAATTTGAATACCTAAATGCATTGCTTCCTCAGTAATCTTGGATTGTTAAAACGAGCTTGGTTTGTGCAAATAATTTGTGTTTTTGCTATGATTAATTTATACCCCGAGAGTTGCCCAAATAGAGAAGCCAGTCACTCTATTACAGGTATTGCTACAGCTGGTTCTGGAGTAACAGTAACTACATCATCTGTGTAGGCAAACACTCGATAATCTTCCTGCCTAAGTTGAACTGACTAAATAATCGTACTGCGCTCCAGCATTATAAAAAAAGGATTAATATGCATAGCAAACAATAAGGGAGAACATGGAAATCCCTGTCTCGTTCCTTTGGTCATAACTACTGGCTCAGATTCTAAGCCCATCAGACAGATTGAGGCTGTAGGTGACCTTTACATGGCTCTTAACGAATTGATAGAACCCAGCCCAAAGCTCAAACGTCAGAGCACCACCCAAAAAAACTCCCAGGAGACATGGTGAAATGCCTTTTCGGCCTCAAGTAATATCAGCCCCAGCGGAGCCTTAGGCACATTGGCACATTGGCACATTGGCCAGATCAAATAAGGTCAGCAACTCCAATGTAATAGGAATATCTAATTGCTCAGAATCCTCATGACTTGGAGTCTTACTAAATAGTCTTCCAACAGTACATCAGGCACGAGGCTCCCGGCTCTGCTATCTTCTGAATATAGATCCTGATCAAAAATCCAAAGTACTTTAAGAATCTTGGCAGGTGTCTCGGCCAAACTCCCTGTATCATGTTCCAAAAAGGCTATCCCTCGTTCAACCTCCTTACACCTAACATGATTCACCAAGCACCTTTCTGTAGCCTCACCAAATGCATAGCATTTCCTTCTATATAGTTGATATTTACGGGCAATCTTTTTAGACCACTGTGAATTGATTCTAGCCCTACAACGGGCCATCTCAGTTTGTGTCTCAGTAGTTGGTCCATTGTCATGTAAATATTGGGCACGATTGCATTCAGCCCTACGAAGATCATCATATAGGCCATGAATCAGAAGATTGTGCGGTCTCTGTTTATGAATGCCAAAACTCAGAATTTCCTCCCTGAGTGAAGCCTTTAAGGCATCCCATACTACAGGATAGGCAGCAGTATTCCTGCTACTTTCTGAAAATTGGATGATCCACTTCTTGATATGACTGACAAACAAGTCATCTGCTAATAGTTTCCTATCAAGGGAAAAAGTTCTTTAGGCCGCAAGAAACCCTGCATTGGAATATCAATCAACAAAGGACTCTGATCAGACGTGAGTCTGGGATAGATCTGGATTTTAGCCTCCACTTCAATTGTCCTAGATATGAAAAAGGTATCTAATCTGACCCAATTATTATGTGGGTAGGAAAAATATGTAAAACCAGGGTCAGGGTATCTCGCTGTGTACCAAACATCAATTAAACCATGGTCAGATAGGAGCTACCGCAGTGCCGTAAATACCTTAGGTTTCCTACCCTTGTACCGGCTATTGCCCAATTGTATCTCTGGGCCATCTAAGTGTATGTTGAGGCCACCACAAAGCACCAAAGGCAGAGGCCAGGATACAAGTTTTATATTGAGATAATCTAAAATCTGCACATCATCCATGTTTGTTCCGTAAACAGAGAATATGACGAATTTAGTAGAGCTGGCGGCACACTCCACAATCACCCAGCAACCATATTTATCAACCAGTGTCCTACCAACTATGCATATAAATGACTTTGGCAAAATGGCCATCCCTTGGGTGTGGTGCCCTGTTGCGTACAAGCTAATACTGTATTGCCCAGTTGCGCCATCACCCCACGTTTATCCCACGGAATATGAGTCTCTCGTAAACACACTACGTCGGGCTGTATGCTCTCAATCTCATCACACCTCTCTGTCTTTTTGCCCTATCATTTAAGCCGGACACATTGAAAATGCAAATATGCAGCCTCACAAACATCAGTCCATCCCCCAACTAATCAAGGAACATATCTTCACGTCCGACAACTTTTAGATGATAAATATAAAAATCTGCACAAAAAACATCTTGCACCAACCTTGACCTAACATGGCTTTCTTTTCCTCCCTGCTTTTTTCTCCCACACCTGCCCACCAGTGCAACCCCCAACCCCTGCCCCAGTGTCCCCTCTACCCACATCCACATTGCAGATGCCCCTGTACCCAGCCACCCCACCCTCCCTGCATGAGCCTGCCCCCCTCCATGCCACCTACTGAGGCATGAGGACCCAGGGACCCAATTTGATGGAAAGCTTCCTCACCCCTGATCACCCCCCTGCAAGACATCCCCTGTTCTGCTTCAAATGCATCTACAGCATCACCCTACTCAGACAAAGATATTGAACAATGACCGATTCTGGACCCATTCATTAGCCTAGATTGATAGCAAATACTCCTTAGCTTGCACCTCAGAGGAGAAAATCTGGGTTTGACCCTTACAAATATCCTTCAATTTAGCTGGGTTAAGGAGAAAAAACTGTGCCCCTTTACCTTGAAACAATGGCATTAATTGCTGCAATTGCCACCGTTTCTTGACTATAGCGTGACAGAAATCAGGTCTGACAAAGAACTGATTCCCCTTCCCAGCCCTTTTCCTGTTTGGTCGTGCAAGATCATAAACAGCCTGTCAAGCAAAAACATTATTGAGACAGATTAAGATTGCCCTAGACTCAGATGATGTCTGTCCTGAGTGCTGGTGTTGCTTGATGGGAAATTGATAAGCTCTCTGAACTTCCAAGTCCCAAGTACATTGTGCAAGCTCAATAAATGCTTCCAAAAACAATTCCACAATGAAGAACTCTAAGAATATTTCTCCTAAGGCGATTTTCCAAATCAACCAACTTCCATTGCGTATCATCCTTCTGAGTCCCTAGCAAATCCTTAAAAGATCTTTGATCTTCAGGCTCATCTTCCAACATTGAAATACAAATCCTCACAGCGAATTCAGAACATGACTTGGTGACTCGGCGTATTGAGATCTGTAGCTTATGACATGCCCCTTGGGTTCTTTGGCTCTACATCCTTGTCTCATCTCAGTGAGCCATGCTGCTCCAATAGATGATGGAGAGTGACATTTCCTCAGTGCTTTCCAGTGAGCCTGGAGTAATATGCGTTGTTGCAACTCTGCCATCTCCCTCGAGACCGGAAGAAAATGAATAATCCATGCGAGTCCCCTGCAGCTTCTTTAGACTCTGCTCCCAGCAGCTCCCTCTTTCCTGCACCATGCATGGTTTCATGTCACTGTCCCTAGTGGTCTCATCTTCAAGGTGTAGACTACTTGAATTACTCCCCTCACTCCAAGATGACTCTCCACCGGACCAACACTTTGAGCCATCGGGGGTCTCATCCCCAGATGAGTTAGAAGGGACGAGTTAGATGGGACTGAAAGGGAAAAGAACTTATCCCCAGAATCCATCTCTTTCAGAACCTCAGGATTGTCAAAACTGACACTTCGGTTAGCCCAACTCTGGCCCTTGCAGCCCACGGCCATTGTCCTTTAACGGTACTTTTCCCAAATATTCTCCAACAGTTTCAGTACTTGAGAAAATTGGGAGCGCAGGGTTTGACCCCAAACTTCCCCCACCCGGGTCCCCTTCCATTCTGCAAAGCCACTCAGGGCTCGGGAACCTCCCCAGCCTTGTATGTGTTTTCCTCATTACCAGGCCTCGCCTCACTCCTTCATTTAGCATCCTTGTTGAGCACACAGGGCTCCATGTGCTGACTCCGTGGATTACCTGTACCAACATCTGTGCCAGCCTCCACAAGTTGACAATTTCTGTTTTTGCCTGCTAGTATCAGTGCCAGGACAGTTTTTCTCCTGTGGTCAGTAGAACAATACTTCATTGAGGCACTTTCCAGAATACTCATAGTGCCACCCATTACTCTCTGCGCTTCAGTGATACTTTTCACCAACCCAGAAGCCTCAGCCGGGCCACGAACTTCTACTCCTCTCGTGAGCTGTGGCGGCATCGAGGCTGTAGGAAAACATGCTCTGTACCCAGGCAGACCAAGAACCAGCCAAAAGCTGCAAGCGTGATACTAGGTGAGGCGGAATGCTAACAGCGACCATAGATGCGCGAAAGCTGTGTGAACAGTCCAAATCATACCTGTATGATACTTCCCAGCCACGCGGAGAGGCGTGTAGTCTCAGTTGCGGGTCATAGCAAACAGGGGGGGGGGGATTGTTGATCTGGAGGGAGGGAGATTACTCTGCTGTCAGTGCGGCCCG
This sequence comes from Triturus cristatus, assembly GCF_964204655.1. Taxonomy (NCBI): domain Eukaryota; kingdom Metazoa; phylum Chordata; class Amphibia; order Caudata; family Salamandridae; genus Triturus; species Triturus cristatus. The sequence continues at coordinate 466,405,056 of NC_140584.1, read as the reverse complement.
CCATCTTGCCTTTTATTCCACTCTTGTATCGGATTCTGAGGAGATTTATGCCTCACATATGCAGTTACGTAACAATTGTATACTAATTAGTTGTTCTGCTCCATCAAAACCAATTGTCTTTTAGGATTTACTCTGGGATCCCATGGTTGTGTCCGAGATGTCAGGCAACAGAGGCTGAATTTTTTCCATATGGTACGGGACAGTATATGCGTCTAAACTATTTGGAGAGCGCTACTAAATTTGTTGGTGCGCCTCATGGGTAGTCCCATGCACATGTCAATAGAGTGGTATTTATTGGGGTACCTCACGAGACCGGTGTAATCTAAGAACACAAACGAATTCCATGACCTGGGGCTGCTCCTGGTCAAATGGAGCTTAGGCATGAACTGGAAGGCCATTGAGGCTCCCTGTCTTGAGATGGGTCCAGTCGCTAATAAAGTTGTCCAATGCGGTAATTACCTTTTTAACTGGCATGCATCAATAAACGTGTAGGGGGACTCCTACTACTTTATTTATTTATTTATTTGTAGAGCGCGACATTCATCCCAAGGGATATCACGGCGCTAACAGCATGAACTAGGGTATTAGGCTACTGGAGCAAGCAGGAGGATGTTAGTTTATTGGGAACAAATGAGTTTTCAGTTTTTTCCGGAACTCCGGATAGTTGGGTGTGAGTCGAAGGACTGGGATACATTATTACTGATACTTAAGGCTAAGTTGGATGAGATGCTACCGTGAACAGGAAGGGGTAACACCACAATTAAGTAATTGTGCATGATTTGACCCCTGATGACTATGTCCACTGTGCGGTGGGGGGTCTGGAATGGAACGCTCTATATGGTTCTTTGCTATCAAGCCCAGTTAAAAGCACAACATGCTGAATCTTTGCACTGGAAATGTAAGGGAGGGGGTGAACAAATTGTAATGGGAGCTGTTACTAGTGTATGATGGGCTGCATATTAGAGGGATGGGGTTTATGCAAGTTTAATGCTGTATGTTTTTTTCACATTTTCTGGCTCGGAACCATAACCAGACATGAATGCTTGACGCTCTGTGGCCTCGGCATATTAGCAGATGTTGTCACTTGCCTTGATATATGCACGTCAATGTATAATTGTGCTTTCTTGTACTACCAATAAAGAGCTCTAAAACCAAGTTCTACTTTATTTGCAGTTTTATAACTATTCCCAGTTAAAAACCTTATTGACATAAAGCACAAGTTCACTTGTGGGTATGACTCTGAACGGTATTTACTGATGTCCAACTCAATAATACTCATTTGATCGATAAGCTGTTTGGTCCCACAGAATTTGAGCCCGGGACCCTGAAATCGAACTCAGATACCTGTAGTGGATGGGTTGGCCCACTGAGCCATCAGCCTTCTCTCTGCTATGTTTAAATATGATTCGTTCTGTCATCATGGACTCTGCATGCCAGTACTCAACCCGTCAGAACAGAACCCACTTTCCATTTTTTTCATTTGTTGTGAATTTAACCAGCACATGTATGGTAGGCTGTAAAACTGGTTTTATTGACTATTCCATAAACAAAATATTTTTCAGAAATGACGTCAGCATTTACTTAATCTACCATTCACAATCAAGCTCCCTTTACTTTCTTGGATTGTGCATTTGACCAACTCATGTATAAAGCTTGCAGGAGCGTGTAATGATGCTCATTTTTCATTGTTCTGTAAAAAGTACAAAGTGGTATTCAGAAATCCTACCTGCTTGTAGGTACGCTAACATTTAGAACCTCTGATCTGATGAACATACAGTCAGGGCATGAAATAATGGGTAGAAATTGGATACAGAGACTCTGAGACCTGCAATGTGACCTTTGTAGTAATAGGTTGCATCATGAAACTCCAAGTCACAGAGGGGCACAACACAAACTCCCAATGAATATTAATTAGTCTGGTCCCAATTTGTGACCTCCTATGATTGGCTCCAAATGCAAGGATGTTGACCTACATGGGAAAACAGAACTTTTCTTCGGTATTTGCTTTCCCAAAGAGGAAGCATGTTATTACAGCAGCATGTGTCCTTTAAAGAAAAAGGTACTGGTTTAGAAAAAAAAAAAAGGTTCCTGTTTGGGAAGATATCAGGAGGAGCATGCAGTGGTCCCTAGCAGGATTCCCAATAAGAGTCCCAAAGGCTGAGAAGTCCCACCTATACATCTTCCTTTTACAAAACCTTTAACACCCCCAACTTGCGATTCAGTAACTTTTCAATGGGTTAGAGCTGCAATATAATTCACTAACCACTGATGCAGTTCATTTCAATTTGCAGGGAAGGCACCTTTCATTCCTCCCTTTTAAGTGCAATTCAGAATGAAATGCACAATTCATTTTGAGAGTCAGAAAGGCTTGTCTGGCTCGCAGAAGGAAATTGTGGTAAGTGGTAAATTTTATTTGCATGATTAACAAAAATCTTACAATTGCTACAATCTTAAAAAAACACACCAATTAAAATTAACAATAATTTTAAAATTTCTAAAAGTCTCAGAATAGTTTTCCCAAATAAAACATGAAAATAATGTATAAACATTATGTCAGTCCATCCTCTTTCCAGGAATTAATATAAATAGTATCAGTTAATATTTCTGTAGTTATGGGTAATTTCATAAAAATAGTCCTAAATTTTATCCCTAATTGTTTTAGACTTCCAGATTTCCTGTGGTCAACTCACAAGTATCCAACTTCTTTTTTGCAAGTATTAAAAATTTTGTAAAATTGGTGTTTATTTTAATATCCATTGATCTAAAACATAATACCATAGCACGTCTGCAAGTACGAACACCTCTGTCAATGAAGCAGTTTTTCAAATATTGTTTTCTTTCCGCCATCATTACTGCACATACACAAACAAATTCATAATACTTTCATCCCATAGGTTGTATAGTCTGCGCATAGTCGGCTTAGATGGTCTCACCCAGGGCACTGCATGTTTTAAGCCAGGTAAGTTGCCGAATCTTGCTTTCATAAATATGTTTTTGGTTTGTAGAGACGATGGTATTTCTAAATACGGTTGAACCTTAAGACTTGTATATTCCTGGACCAACATCCATGCGTGGGATCTCTCAAAGAACAGTTCTTTGCCTTTCAAAAGGGATAAATGTTTAACTGATTTATTGATTATTTTCTTAAAACTTTGTATTATTAAGGACATTTCCCAGATCTCAGCAATTGGCTATTCTTCAAGAGCTTTTTGCAGATGTTTATAGAAAGACAATTTTTCATTCTGTTGCATTTCCTGCCACAAAAGTGTGCACATTGTATTATTGATATTAGTTTTGATTTGTTTCCAGGTCTGAACGTACTGACCCATTCTTGCATGTTGTTGATTGCAAAAGCCAAATTCCAGCCTTATCTGTGCAGGCGATAAATTGAGTGGAAGCCGAAACAGATGTTTAAATGTATTCGTAATAGCATTGTTTAGTAATGTAGAATCCAAACCATGAAGAATTTCACTTCCATATGTAAGGCTCGGGAGCAATTTTGCTTTTATTACTTTTATTAATGGGGTAGAAGTTGGGCCTCACAAGGAGCTGTAAAGTAAACGAAACGCCCCTTGTAGGCTTTTGGCTCGTTTCTTCATCTCTATTTTATGGAATGAAAAAGATCCTTTATCATCAAACAGTATCCCAAGATATTTATAACATTGAACTTTTTCTAGCTCCCTCTTTTGGTGGTACCATTTGTATGTACTGCACTTCCGTTTCTTGATACTGACTTCCATTACTTTTGTTTTTGTTTCATTTATAGTCATTTTATTCTCAATTGAATACATTGATGTTTTGTTGCAGCCCTAGCCTTGTTTGGCTTAGCAGGACGAAGTCATCAGCGTATAATAAATTCGATATTTGTTTCTCAGTCAGCTTTGGTGAGTCTGCTAACTCATTGTTCATTGCAGGTGTAAAATCTGATAGAAATAGATTAAATAAATATGGAGCTAAACACACCCTTGTTTTAGGCCTTGAGTTGTATTAATTTTCCTAGAAAGCTTTGAGCCATTCCCTAGTCGGACTCTTGTCCAAGTATCAGTATATAACAATTGTATTGCATTTAAAAAGGCAGGAACTAATGCCATAATGATCCAGTTTCCTCCATAAAATTTGCCTATTCACACAGTCAAAGGCAGCTTTAAAATCAACAAAACATAAATATAGTGGATGGTTTTTTGTTTTATATTTTTCCATTAGAATTCCCAGTGTTAATACATGTGTTGCTGTACCTTGGCCTTGTACAAAAACCCGATTGGTTTGGTAGAATTAAATGCTTTTCATTAGCCCAGTCAATTAACTCCTTAAGCAGAACCAATGCAAAAAGTTTAGCTTCAATATCTTGGAGCGTAATTAATCTATAATTGGATGGGAGGGACCAGTCCCCACTTTTATAAATAGGAGAAATTATAGATCCCTTCCATGACTCAGGGACTGATCTTGATTGGAGAGCGTGATTAAATACTGGTGTTAGATAGGACGACCAATATGGACAGAACCCCGGGAATCCCATTTGGGCCAGGGGCACCATTGGATCTCTGATTCTTTATTTATTTACATACTTGGTTTTCTGTTATCTCTATAGTATTAGTATTCTTTTCTCCTCCTATTCCATTTATAGCCAAATTAGTAGAATTCATAACCATGTTTGGAGTAGGATTCAGGTGTATATCTATAAACGATATCCATTCAGATTCAGTTACTGTTGATGAAGTAGATTTCCTACTAGCTCTATTCAATTTGTTGACTAGAATCCAGAAGTCTCTTGTATTACTCCTTTTGCAAGCATATATAAAGCTTTCACCCACAACAATTGTTTTTCTTGCATTTTATCCTTCCAGGTCAATTTCCTTACTTCTGTATTTATCCTTTTAAGTTTTACTCTGTTACGTTCTTTTTTTAATAGATGACTTTCAAACAATATTTTCACCATTGAACATGGTGGTTTTTCCTCCACTGACCTTAATTAGCATATTTTTGAGATTGACTGGTAATTAATTCCTTTATAAAGAGGGACCATTTTTCGATAGCATTCGAGTAATCTCCTTCGAAATGTAACTCAAAAATTGCCTGCGCACTATTTGTTTAAAAAAAAAAATATATATTTTTATTGATTTTCTTACATGAATATATAAACATATATATGCAAGGCACGACACATTTGAAATAAAGTAAAATACAAAACAATAACCAAATAGATATCCTTGCTATGCAAAGTAATGCAATATAACTTATAAGTTATTCTTAATACTGCAAAGTTTCAATAGGGAGTCAATTAGATTCCTCTTTCCAATGCTTAATTGGATCCCAGATTTTTTTCCCAAATTTTCTCCCTCTTTTCCCCTTTCTAGCATATATTGCCTTTTCTAAATTATATATTACCAATAGTCGAGCAAGCCACTGGTGATACGTTGGCGGTGTCGGATCTAACCAGGCGGAAGTTATGCATAATCTTAATACTGCCATTGCGACAAATATAAAATATCCCCCCTTCATATTAATATCGCTTTGATTAACACCGAGAAGAATTATCGATGGAGACAGGGTTATTTCAGCAGCCAAAACTCTGGAAAGAAATTCCTCAATATTCTTTTGTGTTGATTGCAGATGGGTACATGTTGCAATCATGTGTGTCAGATCCGCCTCTAAACTTCCACACCTAGGACATCTGATCCCCGAGGTCCCTCCCCACTGTGCAATTCTCGCAGGAGTATAGTAGAGATGGTAAATAGTTTTGTAGTGCTGTGCCTGTAGGGATGCAGAGCATAGAATACTCTGTCCCAGCTCTAGTGATACAAGAAAACACTCTTCTGCTATTTGTACCTTTGTTGCCCATTGCTGCGCCATTTTATCCTTGTCATCCTGCTTAGCTTTTATCAGTTCCAAATAGAACCTCCTGATCGTGCAATCCGTTCCTGCTTGTACTAGATCCATAATTGAAATCCTGCCAAACCCAGTCGGGCCCCCCCGCTTTGTTTCAATATAACTTCTTATTTGTAAAAACTTAAAAAAATGTCTGCGCACTATTTGTAATTGAATCGTTGATGCTATCTGACCAATGAAGTTTCTTGTAATTTACTGACACTATTTCTCCCGGAAGTGTTGTATAGTTTTCAAATTTTAGACCGTTTAGATTCAACTCAATTATTTGTTGATCGTGGTCACTTCTATCTGTTCCTTCTATCTGATATGACAGAATTTTGTGAAATAAATTCAACGATGCTATGGTATAATCTATTCTGGACCTATGATCCCCTGCTTGAAACGTCCATGCAGGTGGCGAATCTTGCAGAAATCGCCCATTAAGCAATCTTAAACTTATGGTTTCTAATATTCTTTTACAAAAGTCTTACCAATGTTTCCATTCTTTTGTTCACTCATGCCCATTGTTAATGAGAAACTGGGGATTGACCATAATTAATTTTGCCGTATTTTATCATCTCTGACATAAGACCACAAAATATTCATGTTAAAATCTCCAGTAATACTGATCTCGGGTTGGGAGTCATTGTCTAGTTGCTGCAGTATCATAATTATCAAATTGTTAGCCATATTTCTTCATGAATTAATATCGGGATGAATATATACGTTGATTATTATAAGAGATTTAACTGTATTTTGTTCCTTGTATCGTATTTTGACAATTAGATAATCCTTTTGACTTTGGATGTCCATTTCACTTTCCATTTTTAGATCAGTTGATATAAAAATAGCCAAACCCCCACAAGGTCTGCCATAGTTACTTGTTTTCTTAGCCACTGAATAATAGCCCTTATAGCCTTCTAACCTGAAGGGAACTAAAGCCCAAGTCTCTTGTAAACAAATGATTTGAAAACAGCACAAGGTAGCTAGTTGCTTGTTCTGGATCTTTGCTTGAACCCCATTTATATTCCAAGAACATATTCTAACCCTTTCATTCATGATTGTTGGCCCCCTTAAAGGAACTTCAGTTGGTGGATGTCAATCCTGCCTGACATTATGGAGAGCAGCTGTTAGCCAACCTAAATTGACAGTATCAAATAATAAGTCTCCTTTTTTCTCCTCTAATGATCTTAAGAGATGCCGATTGGTCATACCTATGTTTTTTTTTAATATGGAGCATTTCTTATTATTCTCGGTTCTTGTTTGATTATGATTTTGTAATTTTGATGAAACAAAAGGGCTAGGATAGGAAGGTTGGAGGGGAGTTGTTATTTTTATTCCCCAGTCCTGAAAGAGATTATGTTCTTGCATAATAAGGCTAGCAGCAGTAGATGATGTCCAAGTGTCTATTGTCGATTCTCGATTATTATTCTTGATTGTGAGAAATTCAAATGTCGGTACATTTCATTTTTTTCAGTAAAGGAACTGCATTACACAATTTTAATATATTACCACGATTCAAGATATTGTTATTACCCCTAGATTTATAATCCGGCGTAAAGATTACCTGCACAACTCACTCTTTTTGATTTGGGTTAGTTAATTTAATTTGTTGCAGGCTATTTTCGTCTTGAGCATGCTCAGTTAACTTCCCATTATGATTACTAACAGTTTGAGACCAAAATTTCAGTTCCCAGACCTTGTGGTAATTTAATAGCCCTCCAGGTTTTTAACAAATCTCTATTCGTTTCATCCCCCCTAGCAATCTCGCTCTTTGCTCTTTTTGTTTCCAATTGTGATGGCTTATTTTCCACCCTTTTGTTACTTTCCTCCACTTGCAATGTTTCTGCGGACTGTTTTTTTCCATTCTCTATCATTTTAATACTATCAGTTTGCTTGTTTAAGCATTCATTTTTCATAACTGTTTGTGCTTCCGATAGATCTTTATTAAATAGAGGGTAAAAGGGTTTTGTTGGTAATATTTGTTTACCGTCATCTTCACAATATAATATTTGGTCATAGTTGTTTCCAGTGTTCGATCTCACTACATCCAAGGCATTTGTATTTTTTATATATTTAGAAACTTTATTTCTCGCTTTCCGTTGTTTTTTCCTCTGTCTTTTGGATAGATGAACTTCCGGTGCTGCGTCTGTCGTTGTTGATTGTGTCGAACATAGGTTTATCACTTCTTGATCATTTGTTTTATCAACTATTGTTTTTAAAACATCGGGAATGGTAGCCAGTTTGTTAATTAGTGGGCACAACTACACTCTGCATACGTAGATATTGGTTGAGCTTGTGCCCTTATTATTAAATTATTTAGTGTTGTTATCTTCTGTTCTATTCTGGCTACAGAGGATGCCATAGCTCTCAAGAGGTCTATTTGCACCTCCATTTTGTTGGACTGACATGTTAAAGCTTCCAGAGTTAATTGTGAGGTTTTGAAGAATAAATCACAAATTGCTCCCGAGTTCCAACTTCCTGATACCTGAATACCTGGACTATGGTATTGCCCATTTATTGATGATTGATCCTTATACTCATCTTTTTGTGGTCCTTAAAGATCATGTCCCTCGTCACATGAATTAATGAATTGTGGTCTACTATTCAAAACGTCTTTTTGATACGGAGTGCTCCAACGCTGCAGAGTTTCTGGGTTGCTGTTATATTCATCCATATTAGTTTGAGATCCGTTATTTTGATTACATTTTGGCTGGTCCAGCTTTTGAGCAGAGTTTATGTTAGACAAATTAAGATTTGGTTTCAGTGGGGTATTGGCTTCCCTTATAATTTTCACCCCATCAATTAGTTCTTTTAAAGCTTCTTGCGTGGGTTGATTTGTTTGGCCCAAATTAGATGGTTCCCCTATACCATTAGCTTTTCTGATTTTTACTTGCACTTCTATTGGCATTGGCTGCCTAGTTGGTAGTTGTTGAGTATCTCCCATCGTTGGACTCGTGCAGTGTGGGTCCTCTTGTTGAAAATGACCAGTAAGTGGGATAGTTAACATCTCTAGATCCGTTATTTGACCCCAGTGGGTGCCTTGGTCCTTAGTTGAGTTTGACATTCGCTCCACTTCCCAGTCTGTCTCAGGGTGGCCTGGTTCACTTACTCCTTGCTTAGGGGATGTCATATTTGTACCGCTAAGTGGTTTAAATGGAGTTTGAAGACCACATGAGTTACTTAGAAATGTTAGCATGGCACCAGTTGGATCTTTCATAAAGTCAAACTTTGACGGCGACATTTCCAGTTTCCCAAATGTATGGACCTTAGATGATTTAAGGGACTGTATATCACCTGCCTGTTTTATTTTGAATGTAACTAATATTAATGTTTTGTGCAGAAGTAGGTCGCACACTGCTCGTCACACCAGCAAGTTGCCCCAAAGGACTGTGGTAAATGTAGTGGCGACGGCGGGTACGCCTATGCCACGATGTGTAAAAAGAACAGTATGTGTTGCGTTAGCCATCCCTGGACATGTGTTTCGAGGTAGTTGCCTCTCGTCAGCAGGGAGCAGGTCAGTGTAAAGGGGTGCCGTGTGGACTGCCAAAATGTAATTAAAAACAGGTCAAGTACCTCTCATGGCGCGCAGGTGCAGATCCAAGGCTCGTCAGCCCATTGGCTCAAGGGAGCCGTAATAAATTGTGCAGAAGTAGGTCGCACACTGCTCGTCACACCAGCAAGTTGCCCCAAAGGAATGTGGTAAATGTAGTGGCAACGGCGGGTACGCCTATGCCACGATGTGTAAAAAGAACAGTATGTGTTGCGTTAGCCATCCCTGGACACGTGTTTCGAGGTAGTTGCCTCTCGTCAGCAGGGAGCAGGTCAGTGTAAAGGGGTGCCGTGTGGACTGCCAAAATGTAATTAAAAACAGGTGAAGTACCTCTCATGGCGCGCAGGTGCAGATCCAAGGCTCGTCAGCCCGTTGGCTCAAGGGAGCCGTAATAAATTGTGCAGAAGTAGGTCGCACACTGCTCGTCACACCAGCAAGTTGCCCCAAAGGACTGTGGTAAATGTAGTGGCGACGGCGGGTACGCCTATGCCACGATGTGTAAAAAGAACAGTATGTGTTGCGTTAGCCATCCCTGGACACGTGTTTCGAGGTAGTTGCCTCTCGTCAGCAGGGAGCAGGTCAGTGTAAAGGGGTGCCGTGTGGACTGCCAAAATGTAATTAAAAACAGGTCAAGTACCTCTCATGGCGCGCAGGTGCAGATCCAAGGCTCGTCAGCCCGTTGGCTCAAGGGAGCCGTAATAAATTGTGCAGAAGTAGGTCGCACACTGCTCGTCACACCAGCAAGTTGCCCCAAAGGACTGTGGTAAATGTAGTGGCGACGGCGGGTACACCTATGCCACGATGTGTAAAAAGAACAGTATGTGTTGCGTTAGCCATCCCTGGACACGTGTTTCGAGGTAGTTGCCTCTCGTCAGCAGGGAGCAGGTCAGTGTAAAGGGGTGCCGTGTGGACTGCCAAAATGTAATTAAAAACAGGTCAAGTACCTCTCATGGCGCGCAGGTGCAGATCCAAGGCTCGTCAGCCCGTTGGCTCAAGGGAGCCGTAATAAATTGTGCAGAAGTAGGTCGCACACTGCTCGTCACACCAGCAAGTTGCCCCAAAGGACTGTGGTAAATGTAGTGGCGACGGCGGGTACGCCTATGCCACGATGTGTAAAAAGAACAGTATGTGTTGCGTTAGCCATCCCTGGACACGTGTTTCGAGGTAGTTGCCTCTCGTCAGCAGGGAGCAGGTCAGTGTAAAGGGGTGCCGTGTGGACTGCCAAAATGTAATTAAAAACAGGTCAAGTACCTCTCATGGCGCGCAGGTGCAGATCCAAGGCTCGTCAGCCCGTTGGCTCAAGGGAGCCGTAATAAATTGTGCAGAAGTAGGTCGCACACTGCTCGTCACACCAGCAAGTTGCCCCAAAGGACTGTGGTAAATGTAGTGGCGACGGCGGGTACGCCTATGCCACGATGTGTAAAAAGAACAGTATGTGTTGCGTTAGCCATCCCTGGACACGTGTTTCGAGGTAGTTGCCTCTCGTCAGCAGGGAGCAGGTCAGTGTAAAGGGGTGCCGTGTGGACTGCCAAAATGTAATTAAAAACAGGTCAAGTACCTCTCATGGCGCGCAGGTGCAGATCCAAGGCTCGTCAGCCCGTTGGCTCAAGGGAGCCGTAATAAATTGTGCAGAAGTAGGTCGCACACTGCTCGTCACACCAGCAAGTTACCCCAAAGGACTGTGGTAAATGTAGTGGCGACGGCGGGTACGCCTATGCCACGATGTGTAAAAAGAACAGTATGTGTTGCGTTAGCCATCCCTGGACACGTGTTTCGAGGTAGTTGCCTCTCGTCAGCAGGGAGCAGGTCAGTGTAAAGGGGTGCCGTGTGGACTGCCAAAATGTAATTAAAAACAGGTCAAGTACCTCTCATGGCGCGCAGGTGCAGATCCAAGGCTCGGCAGCCCGTTGGCTCAAGGGAGCCGTAATAAATTGTGCAGAAGTAGGTCGCACAGTGCTCGTCACACCAGCAAGTTGCCCCAAAGGACTGTGGTAAATGTAGTGGCGACGGCGGGTATGCCTATGCCACGATGTGTAAAAAGAACAGTATGTGTTGTGTTAGCCATCCCTGGACACGTGTTTCGAGGTAGTTGCCTCTCGTCAGCAGGGAGCAGGTCAGTGTAAAGGGGTGCCATGTGGACTGCCAAAATGTAATTAAAAACAGGTCAAGTACCTCTCATGGCGCGCAGGTGCAGATCCAAGGCTCGTCAGCCCGTTGGCTCAAGGGAGCCGTAATAAATTGTGCAGAAGTAGGTCGCACACTGCTCGTCACACCAGCAAGTTGCCCCAAAGGACTGTGGTAAATGTAGTGGCGACGGCGGGTACGCCTATGCCACGATGTGTAAAAAGAACAGTATGTGTTGCGTTAGCCATCCCTGGACACGTGTTTCGAGGTAGTTGCCTCTCGTCAGCAGGGAGCAGGTCAGTGTAAAGGGGTGCCGTGTGGACTGCCAAAATGTAATTAAAAACAGGTCAAGTACCTCTCATGGCGCGCAGGTGCAGATCCAAGGCTCGTCAGCCCGTTGGCTCAAGGGAGCCGTAATAAATTGTGCAGAAGTAGGTCGCACACTGCTCGTCACACCAGCAAGTTGCCCCAAAGGACTGTGGTAAATGTAGTGGCGACGGCGGGTACGCGTATGCCACGATGTGTAAAAAGAACAGTATGTGTTGCGTTAGCCATCCCTGGACACGTGTTTCGAGGTAGTTGCCTCTCGTCAGCAGGGAGCAGGTCAGTGTAAAGGGGTGCCGTGTGGACTGCCAAAATGTAATTAAAAACAGGTCAAGTACCTCTCCTGGCGCGCAGGTGCAGATCCAAGGCTCGTTAGCCCGTTGGCTCAAGGGAGCCGTAATAAATTGTGCAGAAGTAGGTCGCACACTGCTCGTCACACCAGCAAGTTGCCCCAAAGGACTGTGGTAAATGTAGTGGCGACGGCGGGTACGCCTATGCCACGATGGGTAAAAAGAACAGTATGTGTTGCGTTAGCCATCCCTCGACACGTGTTTCGAGGTAGTTGCCTCTCGTCAGCAGGGAGCAGGTCAGTGTAAAGGGGTGCCGTGTGGACTGCCAAAATGTAATTAAAAACAGGTCAAGTACCTCTCATGGCGCGCAGGTGCAGATCCAAGGCTCGTCAGCCCGTTGGCTTAAGGGAGCCGTAATAAATTGTGCAGAAGTAGGTCGCACACTGCTCGTCACACCAGCAAGTTGCCCCAAAGGACTGTGGTAAATGTAGTGGCGACGGCGGGTACGCCTATGCCACGATGTGTAAAAAGAACAGTATGTGTTGCGTTAGCCATCCCTGGACACGTGTTTCGAGGTAGTTGCCTCTCGTCAGCAGGGAGCAGGTCAATGTAAAGGGGTGCCGTGTGGACTGCCAAAATGTAATTAAAAACAGGTCAAGTACCTCTCATGGCGCGCAGGTGCAGATCCAAGGCTCCTCAGCCCGTTGGCTCAAGGGAGCCGTAATAAATTGTGCAGAAGTAGGTCGCACACTGCTCGTCACACCAGCAAGTTGCTCCAAAGGACTGTGGTAAATGTAGTGGCGACGGCGGGTACGCCTATGCCACGATGTGTAAAAAGAACAGTATGTGTTGCGTTAGCCATCCCTGGACACGTGTTTCGAGGTAGTTGCCTCTCGTCAGCAGGGAGCAGGTCAGTGTAAAGGGGTGCCGTGTGGACTGCCAAAATGTAATTAAAACAGGTCAAGTACCTCTCATGGCGCGCAGGTGCAGATCCAAGGCTCGTCAGCCCGTTGGCTCAAGGGAGCCGTAATAAATTGTGCAGAAGTAGGTCGCACACTGCTCGTCACACCAGCAAGTTGCCCCAAAGGACTGTGGTAAATGTAGTGGCGACGGCGGGTACGCCTATGCCACGATGTGTAAAAAGAACAGTATGTGTTGCGTTAGCCATCCCTGGACACGTGTTTCGAGGTAGTTGCCTCTCGTCAGCAGGGAGCAGGTCAGTGTAAAGGGGTGCCGTGTGGACTGCCAAAATGTAATTAAAAACAGGTCAAGTACCTCTCATGGCGCGCAGGTGCAGATCCAAGGCTCGTCAGCCCGTTGGCTCAAGGGAGCCGTAATAAATTGTGCAGAAGTAGGTCGCACACTGCTCGTCACACCAGCAAGTTGCCCCAAAGGACTGTGGTAAATGTAGTGGCGACGGCGGGTACGCCTATGCCACGATGTGTAAAAAGAACAGTATGTGTTGCGTTAGCCATCCCTGGACACGTGTTTCGAGGTAGTTGCCTCTCGTCAGCAGGGAGCAGGTCAGTGTAAAGGGGTGCCGTGTGGACTGCCAAAATGTAATTAAAAACAGGTCAAGTACCTCTCATGGCGCGCAGGTGCAGATCCAAGGCTCGTCAGCCCGTTGGCTCAAGGGAGCCGTAATAAATTGTGCAGAAGTAGGTCGCACACTGCTCGTCACACCAGCAAGTTGCCCCAAAGGACGGTGGTAAATGTAGTGGCGACGGCGGGTACGCCTATGCCACGATGTGTAAAAAGAACAGTATGTGTTGCGTTAGCCATCCCTCGACACGTGTTTCGAGGTAGTTGCCTCTCGTCAGCAGGGAGCAGGTCAGTGTAAAGGGGTGCCGTGTGGACTGCCAAAATGTAATTAAAAACAGGTCAAGTACCTCTCCTGGCGCGCAGGTGCAGATCCAAGGCTCGTCAGCCCGTTGGCTCAAGGGAGCCGTAATAAATTGTGCAGAAGTAGGTCGCACACTGCTCGTCACACCAGCAAGTTGCCCCAAAGGACTGTGGTAAATGTAGTGGCGACGGCGGGTACGCCTATGCCACGATGTGTAAAAAGAACAGTATGTGTTGCGTTAGCCATCCCTGGACACGTGTTTCGAGGTAGTTGCCTCTCGTCAGCAGGGAGCAGGTCAATGTAAAGGGGTGCCGTGTGGACTGCCAAAATGTAATTAAAAACAGGTCAAGTACCTCTCATGGCGCGCAGGTGCAGATCCAAGGCTCCTCAGCCCGTTGGCTCAAGGGAGCCGTAATAAATTGTGCAGAAGTAGGTCGCACACTGCTCGTCACACCAGCAAGTTGCTCCAAAGGACTGTGGTAAATGTAGTGGCGACGGCGGGTACGCCTATGCCACGATGTGTAAAAAGAACAGTATGTGTTGCGTTAGCCATCCCTGGACACGTGTTTCGAGGTAGTTGCCTCTCGTCAGCAGGGAGCAGGTCAGTGTAAAGGGGTGCCGTGTGGACTGCCAAAATGTAATTAAAAACAGGTCAAGTACCTCTCATGGCGCGCAGGTGCAGATCCAAGGCTCGTCAGCCCGTTGGCTCAAGGGAGCCGTAATAAATTGTGCAGAAGTAGGTCGCACACTGCTCGTCACACCAGCAAGTTGCCCCAAAGGACTGTGGTAAATGTAGTGGCGACGGCGGGTACGCCTATGCCACGATGTGTAAAAAGAACAGTATGTGTTGCGTTAGCCATCCCTGGACACGTGTTTCGAGGTAGTTGCCTCTCGTCAGCAGGGAGCAGGTCAGTGTAAAGGGGTGCCGTGTGGACTGCCAAAATGTAATTAAAAACAGGTCAAGTACCTCTCATGGCGCGCAGGTGCAGATCCAAGGCTCGTCAGCCCGTTGGCTCAAGGGAGCCGTAATAAATTGTGCAGAAGTAGGTCGCACAGTGCTCGTCACACCAGCAAGTTGCCCCAAAGGACTGTGGTAAATGTAGTGGCGACGGCGGGTATGCCTATGCCACGATGTGTAAAAAGAACAGTATGTGTTGCGTTAGCCATCCCTGGACACGTGTTTCGAGGTAGTTGCCTCTCGTCAGCAGGGAGCAGGTCAGTGTAAAGGGGTGCCGTGTGGACTGCCAAAATGTAATTAAAAACAGGTCAAGTACCTCTCATGGCGCGCAGGTGCAGATCCAAGGCTCGTCAGCCCGTTGGCTCAAGGGAGCCGTAATAAATTGTGCAGAAGTAGGTCGCACACTGCTCGTCACACCAGCAAGTTGCCCCAAAGGACGGTGGTAAATGTAGTGGCGACGGCGGGTACGCCTATGCCACGATGTGTAAAAAGAACAGTATGTGTTGCGTTAGCCATCCCTGGACACGTGTTTCGAGGTAGTTGCCTCTCGTCAGCAGGGAGCAGGTCAGTGTAAAGGGGTGCCGTGTGGACTGCCAAAATGTAATTAAAAACAGGTCAAGTACCTCTCCTGGCGCGCAGGTGCAGATCCAAGGCTCGTCAGCCCGTTGGCTCAAGGGAGCCGTAATAAATTGTGCAGAAGTAGGTCGCACACTGCTCGTCACACCAGCAAGTTGCCCCAAAGGACTGTGGTAAATGTAGTGGCGACGGCGGGTACGCCTATGCCACGATGGGTAAAAAGAACAGTATGTGTTGCGTTAGCCATCCCTGGACACGTGTTTCGAGGTAGTTGCCTCTCGTCAGCAGGGAGCAGGTCAGTGTAAAGGGGTGCCGTGTGGACTGCCAAAATGTAATTAAAAACAGGTCAAGTACCTCTCATGGCGCGCAGGTGCAGATCCAAGGCTCGTCAGCCCGTTGGCTCAAGGGAGCCGTAATAAATTGTGCAGAAGTAGGTCGCACACTGCTCGTCACACCAGCAAGTTGCCCCAAAGGACTGTGGTAAATGTAGTGGCGACGGCGGGTACGCCTATGCCACGATGTGTAAAAAGAACAGTATGTGTTGCGTTAGCCATCCCTGGACACGTGTTTCGAGGTAGTTGCCTCTCGTCAGCAGGGAGCAGGTCAGTGTAAAGGGGTGCCGTGTGGACTGCCAAAATGTAATTAAAAACAGGTCAAGTACCTCTCCTGGCGCGCAGGTGCAGATCCAAGGCTCGTCAGCCCGTTGGCTCAAGGGAGCCGTAATAAATTGTGCAGAAGTAGGTCGCACACTGCTCGTCACACCAGCAAGTTGCCCCAAAGGACTGTGGTAAATGTAGTGGCGACGGCGGGTACGCCTATGCCACGATGTGTAAAAAGAACAGTATGTGTTGCGTTAGCCATCCCTGGACACGTGTTTCGAGGTAGTTGCCTCTCGTCAGCAGGGAGCAGGTCAGTGTAAAGGGGTGCCGTGTGGACTGCCAAAATGTAATTAAAAACAGGTCAAGTACCTCTCATGGCGCGCAGGTGCAGATCCAAGGCTCGTCAGCCCGTTGGCTCAAGGGAGCCGTAATAAATTGTGCAGAAGTAGGTCGCACACTGCTCGTCACACCAGCAAGTTGCCCCAAACGACTGTGGTAAATGTAGTGGCGACGGCGGGTACGCCTATGCCACGATGTGTAAAAAGAACAGTATGTATTGCGTTAGCCATCCCTGGACACGTGTTTCGAGGTAGTTGCCTCTCGTCAGCAGGGAGCAGGTCAGTGTAAAGGGGTGCCGTGTGGACTGCCAAAATGTAATTAAAAACAGGTCAAGTACCTCTCATGGTGCGCAGGTGCAGATCCAAGGCTCGTCAGCCCGTTGGCTCAAGGGAGCCGTAATAAATTGTGCAGAAGTAGGTCGCACAGTGCTCGTCACACCAGCAAGTTGCCCCAAAGGACAGTGGTAAATGTAGTGGCGACGGCGGGTATGCCTATGCCACGATGTGTAAAAAGAACAGTATGTGTTGCGTTAGCCATCCCTGGACACGTGTTTCGAGGTAGTTGCCTCTCGTCAGCAGGGAGCAGGTCAGTGTAAAGGGGTGCCGTGTGGACTGCCAAAATGTAATTAAAAACAGGTCAAGTACCTCTCCTGGCGCGCAGGTGCAGATCCAAGGCTCGTCAGCCCGTTGGCTCAAGGGAGCCGTAATAAATTGTGCAGAAGTAGGTCGCACACTGCTCGTCACACCAGCAAGTTGCCCCAAAGGACTGTGGTAAATGTAGTGGCGACGGCGGGTACGCCTATGCCACGATGGGTAAAAAGAACAGTATGTGTTGCGTTAGCCATCCCTGGACACGTGTTTCGAGGTAGTTGCCTCTCGTCAGCAGGGAGCAGGTCAGTGTAAAGGGGTGCCGTGTGGACTGCCAAAATGTAATTAAAAACAGGTCAAGTACCTCTCATGGCGCGCAGGTGCAGATCCAAGGCTCGTCAGCCCGTTGGCTCAAGGGAGCCGTAATAAATTGTGCAGAAGTAGGTCGCACACTGCTCGTCACACCAGCAAGTTGCCCCAAAGGACTGTGGTAAATGTAGTGGCGACGGCGGGTACGCCTATGCCACGATGTGTAAAAAGAACAGTATGTGTTGCGTTAGCCACCCCTGGACACGTGTTTCGAGGTAGTTGCCTCTCGTCAGCAGGGAGCAGGTCAGTGTAAAGGGGTGCCGTGTGGACTGCCAAAATGTAATTAAAAACAGGTCAAGTACCTCTCCTGGCGCGCAGGTGCAGATCCAAGGCTCGTCAGCCCGTTGGCTCAAGGGAGCCGTAATAAATTGTGCAGAAGTAGGTCGCACACTGCTCGTCACACCAGCAAGTTGCCCCAAAGGACTGTGGTAAATGTAGTGGCGACAGCGGGTACGCCTATGCCACGATGTGTAAAAAGAACAGTATGTGTTGCGTTAGCCATCCCTGGACACGTGTTTCGAGGTAGTTGCCTCTCGTCAGCAGGGAGCAGGTCAGTGTAAAGGGGTGCCGTGTGGACTGCCAAAATGTAATTAAAAACAGGTCAAGTACCTCTCATGGCGCGCAGGTGCAGATCCAAGGCTCGTCAGCACGTTGGCTCAAGGGAGCCGTAATAAATTGTGCAGAAGTAGGTCGCACACTGCTCGTCACACCAGCAAGTTGCCCCAAAGGACTGTGGTAAATGTAGTGGCGACGGCGGGTACGCCTATGCCACGATGTGTAAAAAGAACAGTATGTGTTGCGTTAGCCATCCCTGGACACGTGTTTCGAGGTAGTTGCCTCTCGTCAGCAGGGAGCAGGTCAGTGTAAAGGGGTGCCGTGTGGACTGCCAAAATGTAATTAAAAACAGGTCAAGTACCTCTCATGGCGCGCAGGTGCAGATCCAAGGCTCGTCAGCCCGTTGGCTCAAGGGAGCCGTAATAAATTGTGCAGAAGTAGGTCGCACACTGCTCGTCACACCAGCAAGTTGCCCCAAAGGACTGTGGTAAATGTAGTGGCGACGGCGGGTACGCCTATGCCACGATGTGTAAAAAGAACAGTATGTGTTGCGTTAGCCATCCCTGGACACGTGTTTCGAGGTAGTTGCCTCTCGTCAGCAGGGAGCAGGTCAGTGTAAAGGGGTGCCGTGTGGACTGCCAAAATGTAATTAAAAACAGGTCAAGTACCTCTCATGGCGCGCAGGTGCAGATCCAAGGCTCGTCAGCCCGTTGGCTCAAGGGAGCCGTAATAAATTGTGCAGAAGTAGGTCGCACAGTGCTCGTCACACCAGCAAGTTGCCCCAAAGGACTGTGGTAAATGTAGTGGCGACGGCGGGTATGCCTATGCCACGATGTGTAAAAAGAACAGTATGTGTTGCGTTAGCCATCCCTGGACACGTGTTTCGAGGTAGTTGCCTCTCGTCAGCAGGGAGCAGGTCAGTGTAAAGGGGTGCCGTGTGGACTGCCAAAATGTAATTAAAAACAGGTCAAGTACCTCTCATGGCGCGCAGGTGCAGATCCAAGGCTCGTCAGCCCGTTGGCTCAAGGGAGCCGTAATAAATTGTGCAGAAGTAGGTCGCACACTGCTCGTCACACCAGCAAGTTGCCCCAAAGGACTGTGGTAAATGTAGTGGCGACGGCGGGTACGCCTATGCCACGATGTGTAAAAAGAACAGTATGTGTTGCGTTAGCCATCCCTGGACACGTGTTTCGAGGTAGTTGCCTCTCGTCAGCAGGGAGCAGGTCAGTGTAAAGGGGTGCCGTGTGGACTGCCAAAATGTAATTAAAAACAGGTCAAGTACCTCTCATGGCGCGCAGGTGCAGATCCAAGGCTCGTCAGCCCGTTGGCTCAAGGGAGCCGTAATAAATTGTGCAGAAGTAGGTCGCACACTGCTCGTCACACCAGCAAGTTGCCCCAAAGGACTGTGGTAAATATAGTGGCGACGGCGGGTACGCCTATGCCACGATGTGTAAAAAGAACAGTATGTGTTGCGTTAGCCATCCCTGGACACGTGTTTCGAGGTAGTTGCCTCTCGTCAGCAGGGAGCAGGTCAGTGTAAAGGGGTGCCGTGTGGACTGCCAAAATGTAATTAAAAACAGGTCAAGTACCTCTCATGGCGCGCAGGTGCAGATCCAAGGCTCGTCAGCCCGTTGGCTCAAGGGAGCCGTAATAAATTGTGCAGAAGTAGGTCGCACACTGCTCGTCACACCAGCAAGTTGCCCCAAAGGACTGTGGTAAATGTAGTGGCGACGGCGGGTACGCCTATGCCACGATGTGTAAAAAGAACAGTATGTGTTGCGTTAGCCATCCCTGGACACGTGTTTCGAGGTAGTTGCCTCTCGTCAGCAGGGAGCAGGTCAGTGTAAAGGGGTGCCGTGTGGACTGCCAAAATGTAATTAAAAACAGGTCAAGTACCTCTCATGGCGCGCAGGTGCAGATCCAAGGCTCGTCAGCCCGTTGGCTCAAGGGAGCCGTAATAAATTGTGCAGAAGTAGGTCGCACACTGCTCGTCACACCAGCAAGTTGCCCCAAAGGACTGTGGTAAATGTAGTGGCGACGGCGGGTACGCCTATGCCACGATGTGTAAAAAGAACAGTATGTGTTGCGTTAGCCATCCCTGGACAAGTGTTTCGAGGTAGTTGCCTCTCGTCAGCAGGGAGCAGGTCAGTGTAAACGGGTGCCGTGTGGACTGCCAAAATGTAATTAAAAACAGGTCAAGTACCTCTCATGGCGCGCAGGTGCAGATCCAAGGCTCGTCAGCCCGTTGGCTCAAGGGAGCCGTAATAAATTGTGCAGAAGTAGGTCGCACACTGCTCGTCACACCAGCAAGTTGCCCCAAAGGACTGTGGTAAATGTAGTGGCGACGGCGGGTACGCCTATGCCACGATGTGTAAAAAGAACAGTATGTGTTGCGTTAGCCATCCCTGGACACGTGTTTTGAGGTAGTTGCCTCTCGTCAGCAGGGAGCAGGAATGTGTAAAGGGGTGCCGTGTGGACTGCCAAAATGTAATTAAAAACAGGTCAAGTACCTCTCATGGCGCGCAGGTGCAGATCCAAGGCTCGTCAGCCCGTTGGCTCAAGGGAGCCGTAATAAATTGTGCAGAAGTAGGTCGCACACAGCTCGTCACACCAGCAAGTTGCCCCAAAGGACTGTGGTAAATGTAGTGGCGACGGTGGGTACGCCTATGCCACGATGTGTGAAAAGAACAGTATGTGTTGCGTTAGCCATCCCTGGACACGTGTTTCGAGGTAGTTGCCTCTCGTCAGCAGGGAGCAGGTCAGTGTAAAGGGGTGCCGTGTGGACTGCCAAAATGTAATTAAAAACAGGTCAAGTACCTCTCATGGCGCGCAGGTGCAGATCCAAGGCTCGTCAGCCCGTTGGCTCAAGGGAGCCGTAATAAATTGTGCAGAAGTAGGTCGCACAGTGCTCGTCACACCAGCAAGTTGCCCCAAAGGACTGTGGTAAATGTAGTGGCGACGGCGGGTATGCCTATGCCACGATGTGTAAAAAGAACAGTATGTGTTACGTTAGCCATCCCTGGACACGTGTTTCGAGGTAGTTGCCTCTCGTCAGCAGGGAGCAGGTCAGTGTAAAGGGGTGCCGTGTGGACTGCCAAAATGTAATTAAAAACAGGTCAAGTACCTCTCATGGCGCGCAGGTGCAGATCCAAGGCTCGTCAGCCCGTTGGCTCAAGGGAGCCGTAATAAATTGTGCAGAAGTAGGTCGCACACTGCTCGTCACACCAGCAAGTTGCCCCAAAGGACTGTGGTAAATGTAGTGGCGACGGCGGGTACGCCTACGCCACGATGTGTAAAAAGAACAGTATGTGTTGCGTTAGCCATCCCTGGACACGTGTTTCGAGGTAGTTGCCTCTCGACAGCAGGGAGCAGGTCAGTGTAAAGGGGTGCCGTGTGGACTGCCAAAATGTAATTAAAAACAGGTCAAGTACCTCTCATGGCGCGCAGGTGCAGATCCAAGGCTCGTCAGCCCATTGGCTCAAGGGAGCCGTAATAAATTGTGCAGAAGTAGGTCGCACACTGCTCGTCACACCAGCAAGTTGCCCCAAAGGACTGTGGTAAATGTAGTGGCGACGGCGGGTACGCCTATGCCACGATGTGTAAAAAGAACAGTATGTGTTGCGTTAGCCATCCCTGGACACGTGTTTCAAGGTAGTTGCCTCTCGTCAGCAGGGAGCAGGTCAGTGTAAAGGGGTGCCGTGTGGACTGCCAAAATGTAATTAAAAACAGGTCAAGTACCTCTCATGGCGCGCAGGTGCAGATCCAAGGCTCGTCAGCCCGTTGGCTCAAGGGAGCCGTAATAAATTGTGCAGAAGTAGGTCGCACACTGCTCGTCACACCAGCAAGTTGCCCCAAAGGACTGTGGTAAATGTAGTGGCGACGGCGGGTACGCCTATGCCACGATGTGTAAAAAGAACAGTATGTGTTGCGTTAGCCATCCCTGGACACGTGTTTCGAGGTAGTTGCCTCTCGTCAGCAGGGAGCAGGTCAGTGTAAAGGGGTGCCGTGTGGACTGCCAAAATGTAATTAAAAACAGGTCAAGTACCTCTCATGGCGCGCAGGTGCAGATCCAAGGCTCGTCAGCCCGTTGGCTCAAGCGAGCCGTAATAAATTGTGCAGAAGTAGGTCGCACACTGCTCGTCACACCAGCAAGTTGCCCCAAAGGACTGTGGTAAATGTAGTGGCGACGGCGGGTACCCCTATGCCACGATGTGTAAAAAGAACAGTATGTGTTGCGTTAGCCATCCCTGGACACGTGTTTCGAGGTAGTTGCCTCTCGTCAGCAGGGAGCAGGTCAGTGTAAAGGGGTGCCGTGTGGACTGCCAAAATGTAATTAAAAACAGGTCAAGTACCTCTCATGGCGCGCAGGTGCAGATCCAAGGCTCGTCAGCCCGTTGGCTCAAGGGAGCCGTAATAAATTGTGCAGAAGTAGGTCGCACACTGCTCGTCACACCAGCAAGTTGCCCCAAGGGACTGTGGTAAATGTAGTGGCGACGGCGGGTACGCCTATGCCACGAGGTGTAAAAAGAACAGTATGTGTTGCGTTAGCCATCCCTGGACACGTGTTTCGAGGTAGTTGCCTCTCGTCAGCAGGGAGCAGGTCAGTGTAAAGGGGTGCCGTGTGGACTGCCAAAATGTAATTAAAAACAGGTCAAGTACCTCTCATGGCGCGCAGGTGCAGATCCAAGGCTCGTCAGCCCGTTGGCTCAAGGAGCCCGGATCCCGCACCCGCGCGCCGTGAGAGGTACTATACCTGATAATTTTTGGCAGTCTACAGCACCCCGCATACGTACCTGCTCCCTGCTGACGAGAGGCAATTACCTCGAAACACGTGTCCAGGGATGGCATTTTAAACTTTTTACTCGTGGCATAGGTGTACCCGCCGCTGTCACTACATCCTCCAGAATCCTATGGGGCTATTTGCTAGTATGACGAGCGGTGTGCGACCCACTTCGCATTTTGTATTTAAAGCTCCCTGAGCTATGGGTTGACGAGCCCGGATCCCGCACCCGCGCGCCGTGAGAGGTACTATACCTGATAATTTTTGGCAGTCTACAGCACCCCGCATACGTACCTGCTCCCTGCTGACGAGAGGCAATTACCTCGAAACACGTGTCCAGGGATGGCATTTTAAACTTTTTACTCGTGGCATAGGTGTACCCGCCGCTGTCACTACATCCTCCAGAATCCTATGGGGCTATTTGCTAGTATGACGAGCGGTGTGCGACCCACTTCGCATTTTGTATTTAAAGCTCCCTGAGCTATGGGTTGACGAGCCCGGATCCCGCACCCGCGCGCCGTGAGAGGTACTATACCTGATAATTTTTGGCAGTCTACAGCACCCCGCATACGTACCTGCTCCCTTCTGACGAGAGGCAATTACCTCGAAACACGTGTCCAGGGATGGCATTTTAAACTTTTTACTCGTGGCATAGGTGTACCCGCCGCTGTCACTACATCCTCCAGAATCCTATGGGGCTATTTGCTAGTATGACGAGCGGTGTGCGACCCACTTCGCATTTTGTATTTAAAGCTCCCTGAGCTATGGGTTGACGAGCCCGGATCCCGCACCCGCGCGCCGTGAGAGGTACTATACCTGATAATTTTTGGCAGTCTACAGCACCCCGCATACGTACCTGCTCCCTGCTGACGAGAGGCAATTACCTCGAAACACGTGTCCAGGGATGGCATTTTAAACTTTTTACTCGTGGCATAGGTGTACCCGCCGCTGTCACTACATCCTCCAGAATCCTATGGGGCTATTTGCTAGTATGACGAGCGGTGTGCGACCCACTTCGCATTTTGTATTTAAAGCTCCCTGAGCTATGGGTTGACGAGCCCGGATCCCGCACCCGTGCGCCGTGAGAGGTACTATACCTGATAATTTTTGGCAGTCTACAGCACCCCGCATACGTACCTGCTCCCTGCTGACGAGAGGCAATTACCTCGAAACACGTGTCCAGGGATGGCATTTTAAACTTTTTACTCGTGGCATAGGTGTACCCGCCGCTGTCACTACATCCTCCAGAATCCTATGGGGCTATTTGCTAGTATGACGAGCGGTGTGCGACCCACTTCGCATTTTGTATTTAAAGCTCCCTGAGCTATGGGTTGACGAGCCCGGATCCCGCACCCGCGCGCCTCGAGAGGTACTATACCTGATAATTTTTGGCAGTCTACAGCACCCCGCATACGTACCTGCTCCCTGCTGACGAGAGGCAATTACCTCGAAACACGTGTCCAGGGATGGCATTTTAAACTTTTTACTCGTGGCATAGGTGTACCCGCCGCTGTCACTACATCCTCCAGAATCCTATGGGGCTATTTGCTAGTATGACGAGCGGTGTGCGACCCACTTCGCATTTTGTATTTAAAGCTCCCTGAGCTATGGGTTGACGAGCCCGGATCCCGCACCCGCGCGCCGTGAGAGGTACTATACCTGATAATTTTTGGCAGTCTACAGCACCCCGCATACGTACCTGCTCCCTGCTGACGAGAGGCAATTACCTCGAAACACGTGTCCAGGGATGGCATTTTAAACTTTTTACTCGTGGCATAGGTGTACCCGCGGCTGTCACTACATCCTCCAGAATCCTATGGGGCTATTTGCTAGTATGACGAGCGGTGTGCGACCCACTTCGCATTTTGTATTTAAAGCTCCCTGAGCTATGGGTTGACGAGCCCGGATCCCGCACCCGCGCGCCGTGAGAGGTACTATACCTGATAATTTTTGGCAGTCTACAGCACCCCGCATACGTACCTGCTCCCTGCTGACGAGAGGCAATTACCTCGAAACACGTGTCCAGGGATGGCATTTTAAACTTTTTACCCGTGGCATAGGTGTACCCGCCGCTGTCACTACATCCTCCAGAATCCTATGGGGCTATTTGCTAGTATGACGAGCGGTGTGCGACCCACTTCGCATTTTGTATTTAAAGCTCCCTGAGCTATGGGTTGACGAGCCCGGATCCCGCACCCGCGCGCCGTGAGAGGTACTATACCTGATAATTTTTGGCAGTCTACAGCACCCCGCATACGTACCTGCTCCCTGCTGACGAGAGGCAATTACCTCGAAACACGTGTCCAGGAATGGCATTTTAAACTTTTTACTCGTGGCATAGGTGTACCCGCCGCTGTCACTACATCCTCCAGAATCCTATGGGGCTATTTGCAAGTATGACGAGCGGTGTGCGACCCACTTCGCATTTTGTATTTAAAGCTCCCTGAGCTATGGGTTGACGAGCCCGGATCCCGCACCCGCGCGCCGTGAGAGGTACTATACCTGATAATTTTTGGCAGTCTACAGCACCCCGCATACGTACCTGCTCCCTGCTGACGAGAGGCAATTACCTCGAAACACGTGTCCAGGGATGGCATTTTAAACTTTTTACTCGTGGCATAGGTGTACCCGCCGCTGTCACTACATCCTCCAGAATCCTATGGGGCTATTTGCTAGTATGACGAGCGGTGTGCGACCCACTTCGCATTTTGTATTTAAAGCTTCCTGAGCTATGGGTTGACGAGCCCGGATCCCGCACCCGCGCGCCGTGAGAGGTACTATACCTGATAATTTTTGGCAGTCTACAGCACCCCGCATACGTACCTGCTCCCTGCTGACGAGAGGCAATTACCTCGAAACACGTGTCCAGGGATGGCATTTTAAACTTTTTACTCGTCGCATAGGTGTACCCGCCGCTGTCACTACATCCTCCAGAATCCTATGGGGCTATTTGCTAGTATGACGAGCGGTGTGCGACCCACTTCGCATTTTGTATTTAAAGCTCCCTGAGCTATGGGTTGACGAGCCCGGATCCCGCACCCGCGCGCCGTGAGAGGTACTATACCTGATAATTTTTGGCAGTCTACAGCACCCCGCATACGTACCTGCTCCCTGCTGACAAGAGGCAATTACCTCGAAACACGTGTCCAGGGATGGCATTTTAAACTTTTTACTCGTGGCATAGGTGTACCCGCCGCTGTCACTACATCCTCCAGAATCCTATGGGGCTATTTGCTAGTATGACGAGCGGTGTGCGACCCACTTCGCATTTTGTATTTAAAGCTCCCTGAGCTATGGGTTGACGAGCCCGGATCCCGCACCCGCGCGCCGTGAGAGGTACTATACCTGATAATTTTTGGCAGTCTACAGCACCCCGCATACGTACCTGCTCCCTGCTGACGAGAGGCAATTACCTCGAAACACATGTCCAGGGATGGCATTTTAAACTTTTTACTCGTGGCATAGGTGTACCCGCCGCTGTCACTACATCCTCCAGAATCCTATGGGGCTATTTGCTAGTATGACGAGCGGTGTGCGACCCACTTCGCATTTTGTATTTAAAGTTCCCTGAGCTATGGGTTGACGAGCCCGGATCCCGCACCCGCGTGCCGTGAGAGGTACTATACCTGATAATTTTTGGCAGTCTACAGCACCCCGCATACGTACCTGCTCCCTGCTGACGAGAGGCAATTACCTCGAAACACGTGACCAGGGATGGCATTTTAAACTTTTTACTCGTGGCATAGATGTACCCGCCGCTGTCACTACATCCTCCAGAATCCTATGGGGCTATTTGCTAGTATGACGAGCGGTGTGCGACCCACTTCGCATTTTGTATTTAAAGCTCCCTGAGCTATGGGTTGACGAGCCCGGATCCCGCACCCGCGCGCCGTGAGAGGTACTATACCTGATAATTTTTGGCAGTCTACAGCACCCCGCATACGTACCTGCTCCCTGCTGACGAGAGGCAATTACCTCGAAACACGTGTCCAGGGATGGCATTTTAAACTTTTTACTCGTGGCATAGGTGTACCCGCCGCTGTCACTACATCCTCCAGAATCCTAGGGGGCTATTTGCTAGTATGACGAGCGGTGTGCGACCCACTTCGCATTTTGTATTTAAAGCTCCCTGAGCTATGGGTTGACGAGCCCGGATCCCGCACCCACGCGCCGTGAGAGGTACTATACCTGATAATTTTTGGCAGTCTACAGCACCCCGCATACGTACCTGCTCCCTGCTGACGAGAGGCAATTACCTCGAAACACGTGTCCAGGGATGGCATTTTAAACTTTTTACTCGTGGCATAGGTGTACCCGCCGCTGTCACTACATCCTCCAGAATCCTATGGGGCTATTTGCTAGTATGACGAGCGGTGTGCGACCCACTTCGCATTTTGTATTTAAAGCTCCCTGAGCTATGGGTTGACGAGCCTGGATCCCGCACCCGCGCGCCGTGAGAGGTACTGTACCTGATAATTTTTGGCAGTCTACAGCACCCCGCATACGTACCTGCTCCCTGCTGACGAGAGGCAATTACCTCGAAACACGTGTCCAGGGATGGCATTTTAAACTTTTTACTCGTGGCATAGGTGTACCCGCCGCTGTCACTACATCCTCCAGAATCCTATGGGGCTATTTGCTAGTATGACGAGCGGTGTGCGACCCACTTCGCATTTTGTATTTAAAGCTCCCTGAGCTATGGGTTGACGAGCCCGGATCCCGCACCCACGCGCCGTGAGAGGTACTATACCTGATAACTTTTGGCAGTCTACAGCACCCCGCATACGTACCTGCTCCCTGCTGACGAGAGGCAATTACCTCGAAACACGTGTCCAGGGATGGCATTTTAAACTTTTTACTCGTGGCATAGGTGTACCTGCCGCTGTCACTACATCCTCCAGAATCCTATGGGGATATTTGCTAGTATGACGAGCGGTGTGCGACCCACTTCGCATTTTGTATTTAAAGCTCCCTGAGCTATGGGTTGACGAGCCCGGATCCCGCACCCGCGCGCCGTGAGAGGTACTATACCTGATCATTTTTGGCAGTCTACAGCACCCCGCATACGTACCTGCTCCCTGCTGACGAGAGGCAATTACCTCGAAACACGTGTCCAGGGATGGCATTTTAAACTTTTTACTCGTGGCATAGGTGTACCCGCCGCTGCCACTACATCCTCCAGAATCCTATGGGGCTATTTGCTAGTATGACGAGCGGTGTGCGACCCACTTCGCATTTTGTATTTAAAGCTCCCTGAGCTATGGGTTGACGAGCCCGGATCCCGCACCCGCGCGCCGTGAGAGGTACTATACCTGATAATTTTTGGCAGTCTACAGCACCCTGCATACGTACCTGCTCCCTGCTGACGAGAGGCAATTACCTCGAAACACGTGTCCAGGGATGGCATTTTAAACTTTTTACTCGTGGCATAGGTGTACCCGCCGCTGTCACTACATCCTCCAGAATCCTATGGGGCTATTTGCTAGTATGACGAGCGGTGTGCGACCCACTTCGCATTTTGTATTTAAAGCTCCCTGAGCTATGGGTTGACGAGCCCGGATCCCGCACCCGCGCGCCGTGAGAGGTACTATACCTGATCATTTTTGGCAGTCTACAGCACCCCGCATACGTACCTGCTCCCTGCTGACGAGAGGCAATTACCTCGAAACACGTGTCCAGGGATGGCATTTTAAACTTTTTACTCGTGGCATAGGTGTACCCGCCGCTGTCACTACATCCTCCAGAATCCTATGGGGCTATTTGCTAGTATGACGAGCGGTGTGCGACCCACTTCGCATTTAATATTAATGTTTGTTGCATTTTTCTCTTCCTTTTAATAGGAGGGAAAGGTGACCGCTCCTTTCCTGACCTCATTATACACCCTCTTTAAGCTGAAGATGACTTTCCTCCTTTAAAGAATCAAACGGGCCAGTGAAGAGACCAATGGGTGCTTAGATTGAGCTCCAAAAAGACACCTCCAAACACCTCCAAGGAAAACACCACCAAAATACACCTCAGTACAGGATCCGCCAGTGATGCTGATTAATTATTAATAAATTAATCAGTTGATTGATTAATATCCGGGCTGCGGGTAGGGCTGTGGGCAGTAGGCATGCAGGGTAAAACAGGGTTAGGGGGCGCTCAAAAAGGTTGAAGTCTCTTGACATTTGCTCCTTTGCATAGTTTTTACAGATTTTTATTACAGATTCCAGTGGCTGTGGCTCCACGGCTTATTGACCAATCAACCTCAACTGCCATTCGCCACACGCCACTTGCCACTCACCACTCACTGTTCATTGCTGGGGTCTCTACTGCACTCAGTCGTCCACAGATCCGCAGCGATCTGACCCCCGCAGCAGCGACCGGAGCACCAGCAGCACCTTAGCACCAGCAGCACCGCAGCACCTTAGCACCCCGGCACCGGCCGCCTCGGCCGGCACTCCTGCAGCAGGATAGGTCGCAGGAGTCAAAAACACTGAGGCACCAATATGGCAGGACGCCGGGAAAACCTTCAGGAGCGGGAGCCAGTCGCACAACAGCCGGGCGGCCGAGATAGGCTCCTCGCTCCTCGGTTCTGCTCGATGTAGATGTAGATGTAAAAACCGGGCAGCAGATCAAGGCTCCTCTGACCCCCGCAGCAGCTGCCGCACCAGCAGCGCTGCAGCACCTTAGTACCGCGGCACTTGCAGCGGCCGCTTCGGCCGCTGCTTCTGCAGCTGAATAAATCACAGGAATAAATCTCAGGAGTCCAAAACGCCGAGGCGGCCGTATGGCAGGACGCTGAAGATGCCCGGAAAACCTTCAGGAGCGGGAGTGGGTGCCGGTTGTACAAAAACCGGGTGCAGATCTAGGCTCCTCTGCTTCGCTCCTCAGCTCTGTTCTGCTCGATGTGAATGTAAATGTGGAAACCAGAAACCGGTCGGACAGACTGATCACCGCTCTGTACGCATGTCGTAGCTGTGTTTCTATGGTAGTGATGATACCATCTTGCTATGATAGGGTAGCAGGGAGATAGGACGATAGTTGCCAGAAGGAAGTTAACAGATTTCTACTATATTGCGGTCACAAACCCTGTGAATGTATGAATCACAATGGTTACTACTTGCGCAAAAGTATTTTGTACATCAGGCCCTTCACCCATTGCTTTATTCTATTGTTAATTTGACTAGTACGTGTCTGAAGCAGAGTGCCATGCCATTCTCTAACAATAGTTCTGTACAATGCTACTTTTTTGTACACGTGTGCACCTTAGCTATGTCATTGATTCCACACCTGTCAGTCAATTAATAGCTAAAGGATGATGATGTCATTTTTCAGACACAATCTCACCATGATTTTTCTATGCATTGACACACATACTCGGCCCCACTTCTGCTGGGATTCCCGATGAAGACAGGCTCGGTGCACTAACAACACACTCGGACACCTTGATCTTTACAAAAGACAGACTTAAAATTACATCTGACTATTAAAAGCTCTGTAACTTTATTATTTATTTTTCTCCAAGATTTTGCTCCTATTGTATCACCCGACAACGGTCTAATCGAGTACTGCATTACCAGTTGGATCGCATTTGTAATGTTGTATCTGTTTCACCACACCCACCCATTTTGGCAGGTCAACACCATTTTATGTTTCTGCTTCTCGCACTGTGAGAAAGATGAAGGGTTTGGTTGGGGTGGGCGGGTCTGCTCAAGGGCAGGGGAGGAGTGGCTTGCCCAATGCTGCAGGCCCTGATTGTTAGGTCGGCCCTTTAGGGCCGACCAAACCAGTCAGTCATGTGCACTCTCCCTTTTCTCCATGTAGGCTGCATAAAGCCTACATGAAGAAAATTACCTCCCCATAGACACCTGTGTAGTCGGCGTTCCAACCAATCACAAAGCTGGCTTATGGGAAGGGAGGGAGGCTGCCTGCTTCCTGTTCCTACGGAGGCAGGAAAGCAGGAGCCGAAGCTGGAGCTTAGAAAACGCGGGACCCTGGAAAGGTATGTTTTACTTTTTTTATTTTTTTATTACGTAAAACACCCCTCCAGCTGTGACCCCCCCCTTACTTCGTGACCACTCACCCGCCCCCCATCCCCATGACCCAGTCCCGGCCCCTCCAACCCGTGAGCCATGTTTGTTGTGACTGTTATCGCCAGTGCTTCACTCTGATAGAAGAAATACTTGCTGCCAATTTTTTGCTCTTTTTTCTTGTAGAAATTTCCATTGTGTTTTCAGCGACTAAAGTGTACTCATCTAGGGAACTGGTGAGTCTCATTACTTTAACATTGTACACTCTAAGTTCTGCTCTTAAAGACCAATAGGATCTTATACTTGAACACGAGCAGAGTAGGGTAAACTGATTCTTCAATTTCCTGCAGACAATTGTATGCGGACCTTTTCTAGCAGTTAGCTCTTATCTGGTTCCCTGCTAAGAATAATTTATCATTATTAATTTCATTATTTGACCACTGTATTCAGCGTTTATTTATTTCAGATAAATACAATTGCTTATTTTATACCTTCTGCAAACAGAAATAACATTGCATTACAATTTCTCTTAAAAAAGGGTAACACACCTAACGCCTTAGGTAAGTCTTTTCCAGCACCATTGATTTCAGATCCATGCAACGGGTCACAGACATATGTTCTGATGACGCCCGTATCTCACTACCCATACTAGTTTGATACAATGACAATATATGTTTTGATTAATTAAACTCTATAACCTTATTCATTCATTTGTCTCAGTGATATGTATAAAGGCTAAACTTGTTCTTTACATTGCATGCTCCACCACTGTTTTCTCAGATCTTTTTCATGTGGACAATTCATTTAAGCACTGTGACATAACTTTTTTATTGTCTGTTTTGAGAGCACACCTGTCACTGCGCTATTAAGTGAGAAATACAAGGAGAAAAGCTTTGGCTCCACCCACATTTTGGGGGCCTAGAGTGCATGGTTTAATTGGGCAGAATTTGTGTGCTTCCACAAATAGGTGCTTGTCCTCCTCTGCAGCTCTGATCATTATGTTTATCTATCCACACACATGACATTGTAATGCTGCTAAAGTGTCTCAGTTAACTGGGTAATCTACAGTGCTTTTCTCTCGCAGAAGCTTAGATGGACGGAGGGCAATTATTAGCATATATGGATTTTTATGTGTCACTTGATAGTGCAATTTATGTGCTGATGTGCTCAACAACAAAAAAACTTTCATTTGATTAACAGGCAGAGGGGCTTGAACTCCGCCCACATCTTGGTCTCCCTGAGTACGAGATTTGATTGAGACAAATTTGGATGCATCGCCTAATAAGATTGCATGTAATGCAATGTGTGGCTTATGGGAACATTTATACTTAAAGCAGCAGAACTGAATTGTAATGTTAACAAGGTAATGATCATGGCTATAAAGCTGATCTTTTAATGATGAAATATTAAGATAAAGGCATGAGGCCTTACATTTATTGTGCAAAGCATGTGTTAAAGTATTACTTCATATGAACGCCTACAAATATGTATTTTGTTATATGGAATCTCACAGATTACCATAGCAAGGGTTTTGATTCTACCCACCCATTCTGACAAACCCTAGGGGTTTCACTGTGATGATTCTTATTACGCTCTCTTGATAGAGTGGTGTATTGTTTTGCAAGCTTTATTTTTCTGCATATTTCTAAATTTATAACTGTATGCACAATTGTTGCCAGTTTATGTACCCTTCAATAGACTGGTGATTGGAAGAGCGTAATGCTAATGTTAAAAGGTAAAGGCTTTATCTACTCGTTCATTGGGAAAAGCATGCCATATTTCATAGGTTTGGTCTGTTTGTAATGAAAACTTACGACAAAGCCAGTAGGCCAGAATTACTTATTATGAAAAACACGCCTTAAAGACAACAGGCTTTTATGAGTGAATTATTATTATACTAAGAAATCATGTAGACATGCACTTTGTTACATTAAATTTTACTGCTACTGTAGTAGTACAAGAATAGTAGTGAAGAGTTTTGGTGTTGGTGATCTACACAAACAAACTGTGGGGATAGAAAATAGGCACTATAACAATCCTAATTAGACTCTCTTGAGAGAGACAGTATATTGCTCTGCCAAATGTAATTGTTATTAGTCTGAATTAAAGCTACATGGCATCTTATAGATTACCTTAGCAGGCAAGGGTTATAGTGTTGGTTACCCCCTCTGACAAGCATGAGTATCGAAGATTTGCACTGCGAGAATCCTTGTTAAACCCTGTGAGGAGATATACTATTTTGCTTTGCCAACTGTACTTTTGTATGCATTTGCAATTTTATAACTGTATGCCTGATAGTTGCCTAGTGGGAACACTTACGCTCAGTATAGAAGTACTTAGTTAGTTATGGTGATAAGGCAATGATAACAGTCATAAGCTTGATTGGTGTGCAGGGAAATGTTATGCCCAATGTCTTAGGTGTGCCCTGATATTTAGGAAAATTCAGTACAAAGAAGGCAGTAGGTCTGACTTATTTATTGTGAAGAGCATATGGTAAAGCCAGTAGTGCTTTCACATTATGTTACTGCGATGGAAAGGTATTTGGTTCCTTGTATCCTCACATATTGCCATCGTAGACAAGGATTATGTTGTTGGTAATCCATTCTGGAAAACCCGTGGAGTATGTTTTCACTGTTATGATTCTTGTTATGCCCTATTGAGAGGGGCTTCATATTGTTTTGTCCACTGTAATTTTGTACATATCTGTGATTTTATAAATGTATGTCTGGCGGCTGTCAGCTTCTGCTCAATAGTGTCAAGCCATTGCTAAAGGGTAGAGCCTTAGCCGTTCACTTGGAAATATCAAATTATTTATGTTTGATATGTTTATAATGAAAAGTTATAAAACATCAAGTATGCCTTATTTACTTATTGTGAAAAGTATGTGTTAAAGACAAACAGCAATTAAGGGTGGATTGTTATTACGCTATGTGAAAGCCTGTAGGCAGGCATTTTGTTGCATGAAATCTCCCAGATTACTATAGTAGGTGAGGGTTTTGGTGCTGGTGAACCGCCTGAACAAACCATGGGAATAGAAGATATACACTATGGTAATCCTTATTAGGCTCTACTAGTAGGGATCTTGTATTGTTTTGAGATCTGGATTGTGTTCATAATATTTTTTTCTATGGTATATGTGATCGTTGCCTTGTTGGAAGGCTTATGAGCAAACAGATCAGGTCTGAGTTGCTTATGGTAACAAGTGAATTAAAAGGGGTATAGGCTTGCTTGTTTATAATGAAACATTATGCTAAAAGCAGTAGGCCTGAAATGTTGATTGTGAAAATCATATCTTAAAGTAAATAGGTATTTATGGGTAGATTGCTATTACTCTGTATTAAAGCCTACTGATAGGAATTGTGTTCCATGAAATCCCACACATTACCATAGTAGGCAATCATTTTGGTGCGAATTCAACCCCTCTGACTAACCATTGGCATAGAGGATTTCTACGGTCAGAATCTTTGTTAGGCCATCTTAGAGAAATTGTATGTTGCTTTGCCAACTATAATTTTGTACACTATGTAATTTTATCACTGTGGATCATGGTTACCTTCTGGTAAAGCTTATGCTCATTACAGGAAGGTTCAGTTGGCAATGGTGATGAGCCATTGATAGCAGCTATGAACCTGATTTGGTTCTCAAGGAAAAATAAATGTTTCTATTGTCATATGTCTGATCTGTTTATTAAGAAAAGTTATAATAAATACATTATGCTTGGCATATTGATTTTGAAAAGTATATGTTAACATCAAAAGGCATATAAAGGTGGATTTTATTTCTCAATAAGAAAACTACAGTTAGGTATTTTGCTGCATGAAGTGTCAAATTACCTTGTATGCAATGATTTGGTGTTGATTACTGCCTCGAACAAACCCTTGGGGGAGAGGATTTACACTGTAATAATTCTTGCTAAGGTCTCTTCTTTGATATCCAGCAGGATCTCATTACAAAAATCATTATATAATACATACATCCATATATATAAATATATATCCATATAGATAGATAGAGGACCTTTGGGTCCACTCCGTTCTGTTATGGGTCAGTCTGCATCAGTTTCTTAAGAGGATACTATAGCTCTACAGGAAATGCTTATTGATTGCTTGCTTGCTACTCATTTAATTTGCAGTGCACTACATTCCACATGCTATCTAACATACAAAGGGGTGATCCTGTGCAGGTGATGGGGGCGGGATCAGGATAATCAAGTATACACAAAAAATACCCCCTACACCATAGATTGGTATAGCACATTGGCAGATGTATAAACCTTACATATGCCATCGGAAATTAAGGCCTCTGGTTTCTTTCTCAGTGTGCTCCCTGCAGCATATAGTAACATATATATATATATATACACGCGGTTGTAATGTGCATGGCCATCTTGTTTTCTACTCTATTTATGGTGCTGGGTCTAATTTTTACTTCCTCTAATTGATCTACCCATTATTTTTATTTATTGTATTAGTGTGTGTTTTTGTGTCTGTATATTTTACGTTTTGTTTAAATGTTCGGGTTTTTTCATGACTTTTTGTATTTTTATTTATTTTCCCCTTTACTTTCTTAATTTTTCTTCTTTCCTTTCCTTCATTCTCCAGTTTATTTTCTTTACCCCACCTAGCGGCATGGCAGAGCAGAGCCACCAGGGAAGTGGCTGCACCAGGCCCCTCTTAACAGCCAGCAGCAGCCACCTATATTGTGGGATAAATGCTGCTAAGGTGTGCAGGCTATCTTCAGTATGCTGGCAGGCTCGGCAGGCCCAGCAGTGAATACTCTCTGAACTGGGAAGTGGGAACGGTGCCTGTGATGCACCAGCCAGGTTCAGTGACACACTGCTCAGCTTAATTTCTTGACTGGGAGAAGGACCTGCTCAACCTGCTCGGAGTCGAGATTCCAGGGCTCTGTGAGTATTAATTGTTTGTTCTGTTTGTGGTCTACAATGCTAAAAAAAAAATTACGAATAGCATGCTGCTCCCACTCAGAGGGAAGTTACGTTTAGTTTACGTTAAGAATATTTTTATTATGTGATCCACTATCTGCTAGGCAGGGTCTCAGCACTACCTAATCGTACTCATCATCGGCGCACGCTTTGGCTGATTAATTAAGAAGCCGTTGCAGACACCTCTGTTCTCCTGTCACCATTGTGAATCAGTGATATCAGTAAGTTAGCTTTCTCTGTGACTTTGTTTAAGTAGCTTGTACAGTTCCAAGCGATTTCACAGTGATGTGTTGTATGCATCTATGCATTGCAAAAAATGGAGACTGAGTTGGTCCATCAAGGGGGTTGAGAAATGAAAATATAATCAAAGATCATTCACTGGAATGCGTTAGTTCCAAATGTAGTTTTTGTTAAGGAAATTTAGAATTGCGATTTTAATTAGTAAGTATGGCCAACACAACGATAGTCGATAGACACAAAACTAGTACTATAGGTGATCTGTTTTAGATAAGTACAATGTGACTGCGTTTGTCTGTCATAAAACTTTTGTGTAGATTACCTGCATTACTGATCTATTTTATTTTATGTTCTTCATTTGTTACATCAGCACCCAAGGGCAAGAAGAGGGACATTGCGGAAATGGGTCCAGGAGTAGCTGGTCAGTAGAAGGCGCCGACCACCAGTGCCATAGCCAAGTCCTATTATTTATTATTATCATTTCCCTACTGTTGGGTTTTATGATTGTTGTGGGCTTAGGGTGCAGTCCTGGGGTATTGGAATGTTGGTCCTGGATTCTAGGACTGGAGTTGCTGCCTGGAGCCTGGTGTTTCTTGAGAGAAATAACGTTTCTCTGACACCTCTCCCTGCTGTCTTCCTTTCGCAAAGCAACGAGGATAGGATATGAAGCCAGCTCTATTTTCCTCTGCACACTATGCTACTTTTAAATGCTGCCTTTTAATTATTTGTATACTGTCTCCTTTTTTCCCAAATCCCCTATTCAATTTTTGTTTTATTCCTGAAAATTTTTCCTTATTGCATAGTTTATTTTTGGTAGCTGTCTTTTTGTGCTCTGTACTAGTCTCTAGTTTACTTATCTTCTGCTGTGTTGGTAATCTTTCCCTCTCTTCTATATATCTTGTGATACTGTAAGACTAAGAAAATATATTTGGTACTCCACTATCTACCGTAAACATTGCAGGCCCAAGTAAGTTAGTATTATAAATAATATTCACCATGTATGTTTGTTGAGAAGGCTTATGTTTTTCTTACTCATGCTTTAACAGTTAAAAAGAGAGTGGTCATGGTCATGGACCACTCCCTCCCCCAGTGCTGTGTGCTGTGTAATTCATTTATACAGTGTACGAGCAGTTTCCATGACATTGCACCATGGCTGGAAAGTATGAGGTCTCATTGCATTTGGTAAACACCACGTCTTTCCATCATTCCACCCCTTTGTTGTTCTTCAATGACTCTGAGTTATCATTATCATCATAGGTTATAGCTCTGCCCCTCTATTACAAAACGTTTTTGGTTGGCTTCACTACCCGGCTTGTCTAACATTGGCAACCAAAAAAATGGCCAGAGTGATATTTTTGTTTGAAGATACTGCCTTGCTAACCGGACTGCAATGAAGTATTGCGGTTGTATTATTTTGATTAAAAAAATGAAGGGGAGGCATATCAGGCATATAAAATATGTATAATGATTTATTCTAGCCACACAGACCACCAGTGACACCTGCTCGAGTGCCGCTGCAAGAGCAGAGTTGGTTAGAGGGGGAGAAGCAGTGGCAGGGATGGGCACTGACATGTCATATAATTGCTTGCTTATTGACAATTACTATTATACTCACTAGATAGTACCAGGGCATTGCCCACTTGTGACTGTGAACCCCGCACACTTTACCAGCTGCAGCAGGGTTGAGTTATTATGGTCTCTTCTATCTGCAACTCATCAAAAACTCACAAAATGAGCATTGATGGCTTGAAGGAAATGTGAAAGAACAGAAGGCTAAAAGAAAGAATGCTTGAAAATGGTATATGAGTGAAAGGGTAGGTGGATGAAAATGTGCCTGGGTGGGTAAAGGATGGATGGGTGAAAGGATGGTTGGAAGTAAGGGTGGATATTGAATGGATGGATAATGGATTGGAAATGTTGGTGAAAGACTGGATGAGAGAAAGTAAAGCTTAAATCATGGTGGATTTGGGGGAATTAGAATGAAATGATGAATTAATATTTATATTGCTTGGATGAATAAGCAAGGCAGCTCTTCTCATGGAGAGGGGCATGCTGCTCACCTACTTTGCTTACTTTATTTATGTAGGGTTAATAAAGCGATGGTTCAAAGTGGGGGGGTATTTGTTTAATTTTTGTTCTACTCCCTTGACTCACTGTATTTTTTAAGAGAGGCAGATGTATCTCACTCATAATGATTTATCATCCCCCTCTCCACCCATGGCATTTTGCCACCCATTAAGGAAGTGCAGCATGGTTCAATCTGTAACTGCAGTGATGACTGTGCAATGTGCATCTGCTTCAGTTAATGCAGCATTTATACAGTTGTCAATGTATTGCAAATCGAGCACACAGGATGTATTTCTCTTCACCCACTCTGTTACCGCTTAGTACTTTACTCCTTATCTTTTCCTAAGTTCTTTCTTCCCAGCCTACCAAAAAATTGACGAATCCATTCTTTGCATGTGCCGTATTTGATTTTCTAGCCATGTGAAGTGATTACAGAATACATTTCATGGTTTCCCCTTTTATCTTTTGTTGACTAGTACAGTGACTGAATAAGCCAAAGATGATCAGTTTAGTTACAGTGACCACTCTATTCTATATCAAAAGCTCTACCCTACTTGCCTAATCCTTCTAACCTACCCTGCAGTAGAGTAAGTCAAGTTTCCTTTCCTTACTTCCCAGCAAATGAATTTGCTGGAAATAATATGTGGTGGTGGGTGATGGCAGTGAGTAAAGTGGGAATAAGTGCATGACTTGATTCCAAGTTTGGCGTATAGGATGCACTGCAACAAACATGCCAAATACAATCTATTTGGCCCGTTCCTTTCCTTGTAGTGCAGTGTATTGTTTTCCCCTTCTACTTACGGCAGACAAAATAACATTTGCATTTCATACTGAGGTGTGAGATGTAGTAGCTTATTTATTAATCATCTGCCTCTTTGGAGTAAGGTTAGAAAGAGAAATGCATTTGGTGAAGAGCAAGGCCATTTGAATAAAAAATAGATAATTGCCAACAACAGCTGTCCCAGCTACAGACAGTAGCAATATACCCTATTCACTGGCTAGAAATCAGCAAGGGCACCATTAATTTAGCACAACACACAACCTGTACTCCGTAGTGTATAATGCCTTACTCATTAATGAGAGGTAATTTATTTTTCCCCTCAAAATGTCTGGTTCCTTACATGAAAAGCCTTTAGAAAAAAAAAATCACAGTTTTTTTTTCTGCCTTGATACTTCTCTGCCACACAATCAATGCTTTTTATGCAAGGCATGTGTTGATAAAGCATAACACTGGCTTGCTGACTCTCCTAATCACAATCACATCAATTGCAATGGCCCTAGGGGACCAGCAATGTACTGCTACCGTGCCACCCACTAATTTAAAACAATTGATTGCATAGAGCATTATTTACAATTTATCTTTTATTTTTTCATCAATATAACACCCACCAGGCAGTAGATAGTGGCCAGTCTGCGGTAGCAGAGGCTGGACCACAAGCAACAAGAATACTGGTGGCTCGTGGTCCAGGACGATCAAGAGGTGAAAATAGCTGCCCCATAGCCGGGCCCCGGGGCAGCCTGTCCTCCTCAGCCTCCAGCCTCCTGGCCATCCCATTGCTGGTGTCACCACCTGCTGACAGCAACTGCTGCTGCCACCTCCCACACTGACAGCAGTCCTATACTGTGGTGCATCCTGTACACTATGGAGAGCAGGCTCGACATGATGAACCAGAGCCTGCACCAGCTCTGGACCCAAATGGAAAATGCTCTCTTCTAGTCCTTTTAAAAAAAACTGTTTTGGTGGGAGACACCTGTGGGTGGAGAGGGTAGGAAGGGAATATGGCAATATATATGACTAGTAAATGGTGGGGCAACATAAATCTGACAGAAAAATAATAATGTTCCACTAGCTAACTTTTATTTGCAAAGACAGAAGTTCAGCCAGAAATAATTGAAACGTTCTATGGCTGCACTGGCTTACTCAGCATGTGAAGTAGAGTGTGTCCTCAAACTCAGGTGCTTCACCCAGAAGTTGGTCAGCTAACACACTTGAATCTGACCAATTCTCCTCCTACTCTTCTGCTATTTCAGAAATGGTGTAATTGTGTGGTATGAAATTTTAGTTCTTTTTAAACATAGGCAATATCTCCACGTTTAGAGGTGAGAGACTGATCCTTCTCACTGTAACAGCCACACCAACTGCATTGAACACACATTTAGGAGACACACTGGCTTCAGGACAAGCCAGATTAATGTTTGCCACCCTGCTGAGCTCTGACAATTGGTGCATCTTCCCATACCGATACATCAACGTGTTTTGATGCATATAGACCTCTTTTGGATCATCCAGATACTCCTGAAAAACCTCTGGATGGTCATTGGTGCTGTCACTTGCTCAACCTCTTTTGTCATTGCCTTTGTACTGGTATAAAGCCCTGCCGATTGAAACCAGTGCAGAGGTTGGGTCAGGTCCTTCTGTAGTTGTTGGCAGTTTTCTGGTTGATGGTGCTGTTGGCTACTGTGAGACAAGACTGCCCTCTCTGGAAGTTGAAGGTGTCACCCCAGGACTGCGAGGTGGGACGCTAAATTCCATTTGTTCTTCTACCAGGTCTCTGACTTGCTCAACAATCCACCTCTTGCATTTTGAAACATCCCCTTCGGAAAAACTAATGAAAGTGGGCACAATTCTTTTGTACCTTGGATCAACTAGTGTGACAAAGATATACTGTTGGGATGAGATGATGTCATGTTGCACGCTTGTATTACAAGCCAAGTGAAGAATTAGGCTCTCAACCAAGGCATGCACTATTGTGTTTGACACCTTCTTTAGCTGGTCTTGTAGCAGATGCAACAACGGGATAGCTTGGCCTTTTGTACTGTCCTCATTGCTAAATTCTGGTGTGAAAACCATCTGTGTCAAGCATTTGATTAGACCCCATTTGTCCACATCCATGGTCATGGCTTTCCCAACTGCATCCCCTCCTCTTTAAATGACATGGTCATTGATCTGTTTGTACTGCTCAAACAAACGTTGCAACATGTAATAGGTCAAATTCCAATGTTTTGGCACCTCCTTTATCAGGGCTTCAACTGGTGCCTATTAGCATGCTGAATAATCCACAACTGTTTCCAGGCTTTAAAAGAATGACTAAAATCAGTGCAGATTATTCTGAAGGTGGTCAGTATGTTAGTGAGTATATGCTCTTTTTTTGCACGTCTTGAAGCACCAGGTTGGTGCAATGGGCCAAACCCAGGACCCTGAAATAGCTACTGTCTGACATGGCCTTGACTATGTTACTATTATTGTCCATGGCAACAAATCCATTTCTGAGACCTCTGGGTCTGACACAATCATACACCTTGCTGTGAAATTCCTCCAAGATGTTTACAGCTGTATTTGATTTCTCCATGGCGATCATGGCCACTGTTGCAAACTGCCGAAAGCTCCTAAAACTTTCTTCACGGCCAATACCTGTAGATATCATTTGCTGTACCCCCGCAAAAGAGATCCAGTGTGCAGTAATGCAAATGTATTCAGTCGCATGACAATTGATTCACATGTCTGTCATCAGGCGGATCGTGCAAACAACACTTTGCTGCAAAGTGTGTCCAACCAATTGCAACACATCTTGGAACAGCAACTTTGGCGAAATAGGTCTAACTTATAACCTTCCATTTTGGGTAGATGCGTGCTACAAATGCTAAGAATCTCACTCCTTCCACAAAATAAAAAGGGAGGAGATCCAGCGCTTATATTTTTGCCAGCTTCCCATTCTACAAACATGCCTTTGGGTGGTAGCTCTCCTGCCTAAACATGCCCATAATAGAAGCCTGGACTTTCTTCTTTTCTGGGGCCACTGACACTGGCAACTTTCGAGAACTAGGTGGTGGTAGACTCAATGTGTGACATGGTGAGGCAGTTACTGTGTGCCATGGATGTGGACGGGGCTGCTTAGTATGAGGATGTTACCCTCTTTCCCTCATCACCTCCCCTCATTATTGGACTTGTAGCTGATGTTTCCCAGCATTCCTCACCACCACGACCATGTTCAGCAATCTTTTCAAGGTGATCCTCCAACTTGATTGCATGGTGTTTTTTCATACAAGTCATTTGGCCCCCATTACCATATTGTGAATCATGGTTACCTTGAAGAACCTTTGTGTGGAAAATGGTGCATACTGCAACGTGTTTCCCCTCTTTGCTAACCGTAAAAAAGTCCCAAACAGGGAGAAGTACTTTTTTACTATGTCACTACCAATGCCTGGAGAATAAATGGAGGTAGGTGGGTGTGTTGTTGATTGCTTCTCTGCAGTGAATACTTCTACTGAGGTAGGGTTGTGTACAGATCTCAGGTAGGGCTTTATAAATATGGGAGTGGGCAATACTACATGTGCCACTCACTCAGAGCAGGTTGAGTAGCAATGTTGGACTCTTCTGTGACAATGACTAGATCATCGTTGTCATCCTCTTCATCATCCCCTTCCCTATTTTAAGGCTTACAGGAACATTTCTTTTCCCTTGACTCTCCTGACACTTCTTGGTCTCTGCTGGGGTCCACTCCAAGTCCATAACACCATCATCAGAAGGGGTGCTTGGAGAAGATGGTAGAGTAGTAGCCTTTCTTTTCCTTGTTGGCGATCTAGGAGCGAATGATTCTATCAAGAGGAGGTTCTTGGTCAGCCGGAAGCTCTACCTCCTCTCCTCTCCAACTTCAGGAGGATCTACTATTGGCAGCTGCTGTCCACTTTGCTACGTTTCCTGAAATGATTGGGTACTGCTTTGCGAAAGGGGCAAATCCTACTCAACATCACTGCTCATCGGCGTCGCCATGATTACTGTGGCTGCCTCATATGGTCCTGGGCTTAGGTTGGGGTGATGCAGGAGTGCTGCTCCCAGCTTGGTTCCCCAGAGGAAGGTGCGGCAGGCACAATATGTTGTCTGAAAATAATTTTTGGCAACATGCCACTGGTGGAAAGCTGCTTCATCTCACTGGCTACTTTCTTTTGAGCTTTTGCGGTCATCTTAAAGCTCTCAGTTGGCAGTGGCACTAAGCTGCACAAGCGAGAGAGATTGGAGGACTGATGTGTGACATCGCTATACAGGCCTTCTGTTTAGCAGTATTTTTTAAAAAAGTTTTTCTATAGCGTGAACATGACCACCGGGGGTGTTAGAGTGCTTTACAGTGTACAAGTCAAGAAAGGATACGAGGGGTGAAAACAGAAAAACAAAACAAAATACCAACTTAATAGTCTAATACAACTGGGCCCCCTAGAGAGCATTGGAAGCTAGGTATCCAAGGCAAAAGTTTCATAATCTGTATCATTTTTGCTTCCTTGAAAA
Source organism: Triturus cristatus (assembly GCF_964204655.1). Classification (NCBI taxonomy): domain Eukaryota; kingdom Metazoa; phylum Chordata; class Amphibia; order Caudata; family Salamandridae; genus Triturus; species Triturus cristatus. The sequence continues at coordinate 466,361,755 of NC_140584.1, read as the reverse complement.
AGGCAGTATAGGAATTCAGGCTATGTTACGAACATGGCCACAAAGGGTATCATAGCACTTTACAGTATATCAGTTGCGAACAGAATAAGCGGAGGTAAAAGAGGACCAACAGATCCACAAACCATTCTTCACATTCTTAACCAACTAGGATGATCTCTAGCGCTTTGGAAGCTCCATTTCTATGGCAAAAGTTTCTTCATCAGTATCACTTTAACTTTCTTTATTTGAAAAAGGGCAATAGAGGGATTCAACCTGACTTCAGGGGTAAGGAGTTCAATACCCTCGGGCAATACCCAAGAATGCTCGATTGTAGGGATTTTTTTATTGAATTTTTGTGGTTTGAGCAGTAATGTGCTGGCACTTCTATAGAATCTACCAGAGAGCTCCAGTTTTTGAGAGAGGTACATTGGGGTGTTGAAATGAATGCCTTTATGTGCCATACATGCAATTTTTTGTTGTATCCTAGCTTCATATGGGAACCAATTTAGGGATGTCAGCTCTGGTGTGATATGATTGTTTCTTTTAGAGCCTGTTATGAGCCTTGCAGCAGAATTGAGGGCAGCCCTGAGAGGGCCGTCTTCGATCTAGGAAGGCCACATAGGGTTGCACTTCCATAATCCAGCTTAAAGATCACTAGGGCTTGACCCGCAACCTTTAAGTCATGTGAAGGGAGGAAAGGTTTTATTTTCCTTAAGATGCTGAGTTGGAAGTTTGCTCGTTTGGTGTGTCTACTAATGCGCTTTTGCATGTTCAGACTCTTGTCTAGCATTATTCCCAATGAGCTTGTGGAATCAATGATGTGTTGCGTGCAATTAAGAGCTGTTAGTTGAGACTGCTTGGGTGGTGCTATTAAGTGGAATTCAGTTTTAAGGGCGTTTAGCTGTAGGTGGTTACTTGTCAACTAACTTTGTGTTTTCAGTAAGACTGAGTTGAGGGACTTGATGTCCTTAGGGGAGGCAACCTTCAGGTAAAGTTGGGTATCATCAGTGTACATGTGTTAATGAATGCTAGATGACTTCAGAATTTCTTTTAAAGGCTCCATGAACAGGTTGAAGAGAGTGGGTGAAAGCACGGATCCCTGTGGAACCTCCAGAGTGACCAGTGAAGGATGAGACAGGGACTGGTTCACCTTGAAGCTTTGTTTTTTTTTTTGTGGAGAAATGAGGAGAACCAGTTTAGTACTGGCCCAGAAAGCCCCATCCTGTGCAACAATTAGATTGTCATGCTTAACCATATCAAAAGCTGACAAAAGGTCTAGGAGGATCAGTAGGCAATATTCGTTTCGATCTATCAATCTAAGTGCATCATCTACAATGTGAGTGAGGGTGAATTCTGTGCTATGACCTTGCCAGAAACCAGATTGAAATTGGTCCAGTAGCCGGAATTGTTCAATGTGGTTGCAAAGCTGGACATGCAAACAATTCTCAAGTAGCTTTGCCAATGTGGGGATGTTAGAAATTGGGCAAAAGTTGTGTAGGTCAGAGGGATCTGCAGATGGCTTCTTTAGAATAGGGGTAACCTGCCCAAACATTAGGCAGTCTGGAATAGCACCTTGCAGAAGTGAAGGATTGACAATCTTAGCCCAGAGTGGGAGTATGGAGGCTCTGACCTCAGAGAAGAAGTTTGATGGCAAGGACTCGTTGAAATGGTTAGATGGTTTCAGAGTAGCCAGAGTTTTGCATATAGTACTTTCATCTGAAGTATTAAATATGTTCCAGGAGGCGTTGTTTTTGGGGGGGGCTGAGCCGAACTGGCAGGATGACATCCAACCAAGGAACACGGAGAGTGTTAGGTGGTGCAATCGAAAGGTGCTCCAAGGCTGACCGTAGTTCAGCTTTGATCTTAGTAGCCTTATCAGAGAAGAAGTCAGTGAATTTTTTGCCGTTAGGCTGCAGATCTAGACCCAATGAGGAAAGGTTAGGTTGACTGTTTGATTGAAGCTTGAAGAGCTCAAACAGTTTTTTGGAACTTTTTTTGCCTGCTCTAATTGGTTTCTGAAAAAGGTGGATTTAGAGCATCTGATGCGTTTCTTATAGATATTTCTCAAAGATTTCAGCTGGTTAAGATGTTCAAGGGAGGGAGAGGACCTCCACAGTCTATCTGCTAGTCTCAGATTCTGTCTTTCAGTATCGTTGTACTCAGGTTTGGAAACTTTGGTGGACAAACTTTTTAATTGTAGAGGCGCCATTGAGTCTAGAACACTTGTCATGGAGCGGTTATGGTGGTCCCTACGGTCAGGAACATCAGACATGTCCACAGGAGGGGGCAGAATGTTATCACAGCGAGCAGTCAGATCACTCAAGTTGATGTTTTGTAGACATCTTTTCCAATGTCTGTGGTTCTTAGGCTGGACTCTGTTAACTCTCAAAGAATCTGAGATGAGGAAGATGATGCTGTGATGGTCTGCCAGTCACACAAGATGATAGATTGGAGGTGAATGGAGTTGAGCTTACCAATGACTAGATCTAAGGTTGCTCCTTTAATGTGCATAGGGTTGTCACAAATTTGGATTAGCTTAAGGTCTACCAGGAAGGATTTAAGGCTTTTGACTGGCACATCATTCATGTTGTTCCAATGGAGGTTGAAATCTCCATGGAAGATCTAAGTGCCATGGAGGTCTGCGTTAGATGAGATGATATCTATACTCTGTTCTATGAAGGGAAGGCTGTCACTTGGAGGGTGGTAGAACGTCTGCAATTTGCATAGATGCGTATTGCTACAAGCAACCTCAATGCACAGGTATTTGCAAGATGGCAGGAGAGCCAATTGTGATTGTTTGACTGATAGAAAGGGTGCAGATGAGGCATTTAGCTAGGTTTCAGTCAGCATAATAAGGTCAAGGTCATGTGCAAGATGAGGGCAGCAATGTCAGCATTGTATCTTACTGCTGATCTGCAGTTGAGAAGCAAGCATTTAAGTTTTGGATTGGTGTCTAGTGTGGTAGAAAGTGTGGTGGTGGTGACTCTCGTAAAGTTGTTCCCATTTAAGGCTCTGGTGTTTAGTCTACATTCCCAGAAAGGATCCGGAAATAGTGCTTCTATTTGGTGCAAGTTTGTTGTGGTGGCAGAGTGTGTAGGATCATATAAGAGTAGGAGGGAATGAATATCCTTGTCAGACAGTGGATCTTTAAATCTAGAGGACCGAGAGGGGTCATTAGGGTGGGGTGCGGTTTTCCAACTTTGGGGTGGGGATGCCATGTTAGGTGGTGACCTAGTTGGTGGGGGGAAGCAGGAAGCCTGGTACCTGAGTTAGATGGGAGCACGCGGTTAAGGCAGTTAGTCTTTGTGGACCAGCCTAACCTCTGATTAAAGGGCAGCTCCGAGGTGATATGCAATAGACTTCGAACCTCTGCCTTAAGTTGTTGCAGGCAAAGTGTGATCTCATCTAATCTCGCTTCCAATGAAGTTTGGGAGTAGGTTTCTACTACTGGATGATGGGATCAAAAGGCCTGGAAGAGCATGCAGATGCAAGGTAGGGTGGGATTCAGGGACTTCTGGCTGGGGGCTCGGAGGGGAGGGTGAGTTAGGGGAGGAAGGGTTAGATGGATATTGACCCAAAAGAACTTGCAGAAGCAGGGTAGGGTTGTGGAATAAGTTGGAGGATGAGCGGTGCAGCCCTTGGCCAAGAGGCAGTATTGGGGTCATAGGAGACATGTTAGCCCAGTTTGGATGATCAGACGCCGGAAGTGTTACCGATTTTGATATAGGGAGAGTCTTGAGTATACTACGGCTCCTAGGGAGGGGGAGGGTTTAATGCTAGACTCCGTGTTCTTAATGATGGGGAAATTATTGTCAAACATGGCTAGGTTGCGGTGTGAGGCTTGGATAAGGATAGTCCCATTTATTTTCGTAAAGGGAGATGGTAGCTTCTGCTCTATATACCGTAGAGGGAACAACTGTCACTCTAAGACCATGTGGAGCCTTCATGGAAGTGGAGATCTGGAGCAGTGAGTAGAGGGCCTGCCTCCATAGAGCGTGTCGTTTTGTAAAAAAGGGGAGATCACTTTTAGTAGCACCTTTTTTTTATGGAGAAGTCTATGCTTAAAGTTTTTTACTGCATTTTTTGATAGGTTAGGAGAATATTTGATTATGAAAGCATTCTCGGGTGGATGGCTCCAGGTTAGGAGAGATGGAACTTGAGGGCTTTGGATCCATGTCAAAGCTAAACTCAGCTAGTGGCATAGGGAAAGTGAATAACTAAAGTTAGGGATCCAGATAGTAATAGGAGAGGTGTTTTATATATTCAATGTACCAGCTAGAGGGACACCTAAAGGAGCACCTCTGAAAGGTGTGGCCAAGGTGGAGAGCATGGGTTTGAGGAGCAGGCTACAATCTGGTCGGGCCGCCCTTGACTGGGTTCAAGGAGCAGGGAAGTTGTTAGGGCATCCCACAAGGCTGTTTAGTAGAGTTAGATATTGGTGAATTGAAGAAATCTTAACGGACCATGTCTCTTAGAGGTCAGATAGTGACCAATAAAGCCAGACTGGCAAATGAATCTGAGTGGACTGTGTGGGGGCAACTCAGGACATAGTAGAAGAGAAGGCAAGGCAAGTGATCAATCGGTCTTAGTTGTCCACCTCAGAACGATCATAATCAATTTTGCTGACTAACCAATATGAGACCATCTATCTTGGGCCAATATGATAGGAGGAAAAGACGCATCAACAGACATTAGGCTTTTCCAATAGGAAATGTTATTCTATTTCACAATAGGCATTGCAAGCAAGTCATTAAGGGGAAACCTCAGTGTTCATGTATGTAGGATTGAAGTAAACTGACCAATCCAAGATGGCCACCATATGTGGAGGATAGAGCATTCCTCTTTCTATTTTCATGGCCAGCAGTGTAAGGATCAGGGGAAGAGAGCACACCTCTTCTATTTCTCTTAGCTGAATTAGGAGCACAAAATGGATGCCAGAAGATGGGAGACTCAAAATGGGTGCCGCTCACAAATGGAGACCATGCAGATGAAATCAAAAAGAATACCTCAGAGGAAATGTGAGCCTGAGCATCACACTGGGCCTTCTGGATCCAGCCTACTTCAACTGTGATGCTCACAACAGGAGGGAGCTTCACCAGATTAGCTGAGAAGTTAAACTCAGAGGATAGAGGGAAGTGATCCTGCCTATCATGCCACTACTCACAGCGTGAGGGCATAGAGTCCGACTTCTGAGGAGATATGTCAGCTGCCACATGGACCTGCAAATCGGGGCCAGCCCCATTTGGCAGTGTCGGCAGCATGGAGCAGGAAGAATAAACGGAGCTGGCGTGAGGTAAGTTCCAGAGAGTCTTGTGTTGGGCCAGAGAAGGGCAATCAGGAAAGCTGCAGTATTCAGGCAGCCCTACCGTCACCGAGGCTCCTCCAACTCGACTCACCAGCCACAACAAAAGAGGAGGGATTTGCAACACAGATGCGAAAAGTCACAACCTCCGTAGGCAGCATTCAAAGTGGAGTGATCCACTGCTCAGATGCGGAAAGTCATCCACCTCTGTAGGCAGCAGCAGTCTCGTCAAGGCAATTCGGTCCACCGGTACGCGTAGCAGGGAAGCAGGGATCAGCCACATTCCACGTGAAGTCGAACCTCCGTAGGCACTCTCTCTTCAAAGGTGATGCGGTTCACAAAGGGCACGCTGCAAGTCAGTGGGGGAATCAGAGATCAGATCCAAAGGCACCAAAATCAAGTGTTCAGATCCGGCATTATCTGAGGTAGGATCAGGACAGCAGACTCTGGATAGCACGGTCCCAGCAGCGGCCAGCAGGAGTAAAAAAGCAGACACCAAGGCACAACTCCAACTGTGTTCAATTCCAGCATAAACGGTGTGAGGATGGAAAGAGCATGCAGGGGATATACACCAAGGTGATCCCTACCCTCAGGAGCTTGTAGAGAGAGCTCCCACTCGATGGGCCATCTTGGGTCCTTAAATGTCTGTACGCAGTACTGCGGGAGATGTCTGTTCTCTTGTGTACCTATAAGCAAACAAGCAAGAAAAACATTTAGTGAAATGTGACACTGTTGCACTTTGAATTAATACAGACAGACACAATATTAGTGTGGTTGGTTACTTAAGTAGTAAATAGTAAATACTTTAAAGTCAACCCACAATACCATACCATAAAATGTAATTCCCCATCCGTAAAACACACACAATAGACAGATAGAGCATGTACATTTATGTCCATCAAGGAGTCACCTGCGGCACTCAGGGAAGTGCATGGGTAAATGGAATAATTATCTTTTTAAAAATACTTGTAAGTTTGTGTGTGTATGGCAAGCAATGTGGTCAAGGGAGAAATGTAATAATCATTAAAATAAAAGATGATATTGATGTGTCTGCAGTGCATCGCAGCCAGGGTTTCCAGGAGGAAATGGAGTTATACCTAAAAAGAAAACTAAATGCTGTTGCATGCATGTGCGCCTATGGTGGATTGATGGATGGGTGAATAAATGGATCCACCAAGGCAAAATTAAAAAACAAATAGAACAAAATTAAATTAAAACATTTTTTAACATTTTTACAAAAAGTTTAAAACCACTTTATAAAAAAGTTACCATTTTGCCAGCCAGTGCCACATGGTCAAACAGCAGCACTGAGCAAGAAGGCATGGGGAACAAAGAGCGCATGCAAGCCAATTGCAAAAACACTCTAGCTGGATGCACAAAATGGCTGCCAACAAGTGCCACGTGGTCAAATAACAACACTGAGCAAGAAGGCATGGGGAACAAAGAGCGCATGCAAGCCAATTGCAAAAGCACTCTAGCTGGATGCACAAAATGGCTGCCAGCCAGTGTCACTTGGTCAAACAACAACACTAAGCAAGAAGGCATGGGGAACAAAGAACACATGCAAGCCTATGGGAAAAGCACACTGGCTGGATGCACAAAATGGCTGCCGGCCACATGGCCAATCAACTACAGCAAGCACAAAGGCATTGGGAACAAAGAAAACACATTCAGGCCTATGGACATAGACAACACAAAATGGCACCTGAGCACAAGGCATGGAGAAATAAGACAAATCAATGGTGCTCTATGGCAAACACACAAACACATTGGACAGACAAAGGGGGTATGGTAACACTGAAGAAAACACTACTATTAATTCAGCAATGCCAAAAACAAAAGCAAAAAATACCACATCCTCCGAAGGCATCAAATATTACCCCACATATACACTTTTGTACACAAAAAAAAGTGAAATACCAAACAAAAATCATACTTTTAATTTAATCATTTAATCCATTACCATCCCAGCACTAATTGATGTTTAAAAACAACATATACCACAGAAACTGTTATTTTATGCCCCTATGACTAGCACTAGCCTGGGCCTACTGGATGGCCCCTTGGCACACAAGGCCACATAGTAAAATAAATAAATATTGCAAATTTCACAAAAATGGAGAAATGGAATGAACTGTGCAATGTTGTTCCTTTACAAAAAGAACAACAATGAAATGCGAAAATATACCTAGGCCTCTACTGACATCCCTCGCCACAGCCACATCACAACCCACCTTAGAGACCTGCACTGGCTCCCCATCAACAAGAGGATAACCTTCAAGCTCCTCACCCACGCACACAAGGCACTCCACAACACCGGACCAGCGTACTTCAACAGCCGACTCAGCCTCTACACCCCCACCCGCCAGCTCCGCTCTGCAGACCGCGCGCTCGCCACCGTCCCCCGCATCAAAAGAGTGACTGCCGGTGGCCGATCATTCTCCCACCTTGCCACCAAGACATGGAACACCCTCCCCATCCTCCTGCGGCAGACCGAAGACCTCCTAACCTTCAGAAGACTTCTCAAGACCTGGCTCTAAGAACAGTAGCAGCTCCCCCCCCCCCAGCTCCTTGAGACCCTCACGGGTATGTAGTGCGCTTTATAAATGCTATGATTGATTGATTGATTGACTGAAAAAAATGCAGGCCATCTGTCACAATACCTTTGAAACATCAGATAAAAGTACAAAAAAATACTGGTGCATGCCCTTTAACAAACAAACAACACCCTTATACAATAGCTTGTAAAATCTTACATACCTTCCCTTAAATCCATTGGTATATATGCAGCAGATATGGAAAGTGAATCTCCCAGCTACAAATCTGAATGAAAAATGGCCAAGAGATGGACAAAGCACTGGGAGACATCTGCTGGACAGGAACAGGAAGTTGGAGTCTTTGGGGCACTTCCTTCCAGTTTGAAATTTTTGTTTTAAAAAAGGCTTCTCACAGAAAAAAAAACCTCCAGCCCGTTGGAGAAGAAAATCCACTTGAAAAGCCTCTTAGCTGCTTTTCAAGTACAAAAGCTGTTCTAGCGGTGAATTCATGATTGTCATTTGCTTGCTGTTCCTAAGGGCGCCTCCATGTATGTCTGTCACACTGAGCTGGGGGTTTCGTTCCTTACAGATCAAATAAAGATGCAACCCATATTATTGTTGCACAAAGTTTAGTCATCAGAACATACTGTCCTGAATCAGTCAATTATCAGGGACTGTCTTAAATCAATTCTGCGAGTACGTATGCCATGGCTGGTGTATATCCAACGCTTTTGTATCAACTTGGGGCACCCAGAGTACTTTGAGAAGCCAGAATCCCTCAAAGCCATTGCCAGAAAACCACTGGAGAACAATAGCATAACACACCTAGAGAATTGAAGATTGACTGACGAAATATTAAAACCCTCTGTTTTAAATAATCAACCTATTCTAACTACTTATAAAATGCAACATTACTTGAAAGGTGTATCCAATTCTAGACATAGATTTGTCCTGACTCATTGTAGAATGGATACCTTTCATCGTTTAATTAGCTTCCCTGATATGAACAACGAGTCATCAAAATTAAGAAACTGCCCTTGTGATAATATGACGACACAGGGCACAATGCATGTTGTACTGTTGGAGACACCGTTACATTTTATCTTCTTTAAAAATACAACACTTCACTCTATGTTGCCCTGCCTATCTCTTTTTACAATAGTTGCCATCCGCTAAGATTTGCAGTGGAATGTATCAAGCTTCTTATGGGCTGCTCTTTCTGCTGGAAAGAAAATTGTACAGCCCCTATGATTAGCTTTGGGTAATTTTATATAATTAAGTATATTATGGTGCACTATTAATAAGCTCTTATAAATCATTTTTCACAAATTTTAAAATGTATAATGTAGCTATTTTTGCAAACATTGTTATGTAATTGTACAGATGAATGATCTAATGTAACAAGTACTTTGGTAGGATTGCATATCAGACCCTTAAACTGAGGTTTTTCTCTTTCCTCCCAAATACGTAATCACTTTGCGCAAATGTTGCTGATGGGCAGTGACAGGGTTTGACAATCACTATAATCAATCGTTTTAAATGTATTTTTAGATCTTGTTAAATATCAAGTGTGTTTTAGATACTTTTTTGTAGTTTTATGAACTTAATTTAGATCAAATTAAGTTATTATTAACTGATTGTCATTACATTGGCGCTGTTGCAGCTAAAAGCAGTGTGAGCGAGCTTGAAGCCTCGTGCAAGCTTGCTAGTGTCCCGAGATTATAGCAGAGCTTGAAAGTAAGCAGCAAAACAAATCTTGAGCATACGAATGGATGGCAGAATTAAGGAACTCCGTGCTCCTCCGTTGACCTAAGGTGTGCCTAAATTCTGCAAACTCAGTGAGCGGAGCGGAGTTTTACACCTAGGTCTTATAATAACACTCAATAAATGATTGTCCTTTTTTTATTCAAAAAGGGAAAAGTATATTTAGTACACACACTACTCAATAATATGCAGTAATTTACAAAAATACAGAAAGCTGATGAAAATACCTTATGATAACATTGTGCAATCACTTTTGACTCCCCAAAGCCACCACAAACTAGCCAAAATAAACAAGCTCCAGAGAGCATTATGGGGTGCTCCTTGTGAGTGTTGTGCTTATTTTATTAGGTGCTCTTCCGTTGTCCTGGGGAGAGCTGAGTCTTTTATTTTCATGGTTCTTTTGGGATTTTGGCAGTGCAGCATTGCACCACTGGCGATTTTTGTTGTTTTGGGATGCCCGGTCCCACCCACACAATCGCACTTCCTTTCTGTTGAGGGACAGCCAAGGAAGCCCAGCCCGGGCTGTCCCCACATGCTCCCCACATGGGAAGCAATCATGTGTGCTGCTGCGGGAACCAGAAGATCTATCCTGACTCACCTGCTTATGTGGGCAGGGCACAAAACTTGTAGCAGCCTTCCGCTCCTCCTAGTCACAGGGAGGGGGACATATTGGGGGAGAATATCAGTGCTCCCCAAGTAACCGCCTCACTTGGGGTTTGGAGATGGGGTCCTGGCCTCCATTGGATGCCTTTGAAGCGTGGGGAAATCACAACTGCGCTACCCCTCTTTGGTGGCCATTGGAGACCCAGAGATGAGGATCGCAGGCCCCAAAATTATAAACCCAGCCTGGGGGGTTGTGTTCCCAGGTCCTCTGTAGCATTAGGGAAGGGGATCCATACGCCCCTTCTCCTTGCTCCACTGCTCTGGATCCTCTACTCGCGGCGATCCCCAGGCCAGAAGAGCGCCACATGCTCAGGATCACACTGGGGGCCTAAAGTCACCCAACCTTGAAAGTGCCATATTTCAGTCCCCGTTAGGCTACTTTTGACAATCTGGGTCTTGTTTTGCTCCTGGTGGTGAGCCCCAGGTCCCTGGAGCCCTTTTTGTAGAACTCCTGGTCTTGGAGGGGAACTTTGCAGGGAGCTGGTTTCACTGGCTCCCTGCACCAGCCTTTCTCATGGTTTTTCCTCTGAGTGTCTCTCCTTGGTGCAGAAGCCCAGATATTCCCCCAGCTAGTCCTCAGAGGGTCTTAGGGGACCAGCTTCCCGGGTCCTGGGAAGACCCCAATTGGTACTGGGGGCAATTCAAATCAGAGACCTTAGCCCAGAGGGCCCTCATGGGGTTCTTACTCCATTTGTCCATAGCATCCACCTCCAGTTCAAGTGTACAGCAGAAAAGCACAGCCAAGTGAGCTCTCCTACCTGTGCTAGAGCTTTTAAGTGGGAATAGGTGGTTCCAACAGGGAAGCAACTCTGGCCTATCCTGGGGTGCCACATCACCTCTACCCCTGTCCCAGCCTTCCAGTATAGCCTTCTGGGACTTTTCATCATGGCGTCATCTAGGAGTCATTTGCCACTTCTGCTCTGGGACCTCAGCTCCACCCCTCACTGACATTACTGCTAGCCTTGTCCCAGCAAACCTTCAAAGGAAGCCACCTACTGGATTTGCTCCAGGGGTCTGGACTCCCTTCTTCCCTTAGTGTACTCAGGCAGGCCCATCCCTGGCACAGAAGAACTGTCAATTCTTCCCTTTGTGTGGGGAGGTCTTTGTTCTTGCCGCTGGAAAGAAATATAATTAACTTAGCCCAGAAGAGTGATAAATGGCCTGAGTTCTGTTCCTGAGCTGAGCCGGAGAAATAGGGCTTTCCTTGATGACACTTAAGGTGTACAGATGTGTTCTTGGACTTTGCAGAATAGATTTCCTCATACCGGTTACACACTAAATCGGTTTGACTCTGGTGTTTTTAGACTATGGGGAAGCAAAACTGCACTCTAATGCACCCTTCCCATAGGTGTACCATGGAGTATCTCTGCAGACAATACAGTAAACCACACTGACTTTCCTTATGAATGTACTAGCATTATGAGGCCTAACCTAGGTCAATACCCAATCGTGCTGAATCTCCTCTGTGCCAGACTACCTCTGCACAGTTACCGGGCAGCACATGACAGGAGTTGCCCACATGCAGCCCTCACATGTGTGCACATGTGTGTGCACAATTCACAAGTAACCAGCCAAGTGCCCTGTTCCCATGCAGCGTTGTAGTGGCCTTACCTTGAAAGGCAGACACTGGCAGTAAACACGCGCAGTGGGTGAGTCACAGGTTATGAGGCTCCCCCACAATAAAAGATAAAAACCAGGAGATCAAAAAGAAAAAAAATCAGAGGGGATTATTTGAGCACAACACCTTCTTACACTTTCAATTTAAACAGTAACTCACATCAATAAGTAATGGGTCTGAATCATAACATTTAGCTGTAGTACACCTTTTAGTATAAATGTGTGACTCTACAAAGATGGTTTATTTAGTGATTACATATGTGATAAATCCACTTTCGAAGTTAATACTTTTTTTTTATGCTAATCATTTACCTTTCCAGGAGTTTAGGTGCAAAGGTCTGAGAACAAAGGAAGACTTTTTTGCTCCTAATGTGAATGTTTGCAGAGTTGCTCCAACATACCTTATTTGTGAATAATAGTTTTCATCCTAAGGAAAAAGAGGGGTTGTGATTTTTAGCTACACATTTTGACGGTGGGTCTATCAAGGAATCTATATTTAGTTTGAGCTACTTTTAATAAGAAAGTGGTTTTGACCATATTTAAAAGTTTCATTATTTAAATTAAAATGCATATAATTGATTCTTAAGATGATAGTTACTATTTTATATAATATGATAAGTATACATAGTAAGTTACTATATATTATTATAAACCAATTCAACCTTGGCAAAGTAAATAAAAATAAAAATACAATAATGAATTAATTCTGTCTCTAGTACATATGAGCATAATTAATTGTTAACAAGTGAATGAGAGCTAATAGATCAAACTGTTGAAATCTAAATCTTAGAAATCAATTTTCTGTTGGTCTTACTAGTTCTTCCTGGCAAATGAAAATGTCCCTGTTACATGGATCTTTTCTCTTCCCAGTCTCAAAAATATCAGCACACAGACTGCATGCACGATTTGTCAGAGCCCGTGCCAGGCTGTCATTCGGTGAGTTAGTAAGAGGTTAATTCTCACTGTCTTCAAAGCAGCTTTTAATCCCAGTGATTCTGGACAAATCTAGTTGACATCGCTTCTCAGTTCTTTATCTGTCCAATAGGAGGTTTTCCTGACAACAGGAAGCAGTCTTTGATGTTCTCCTATTCTATTCATCTCATTTCTGTGAGTGTGGTGTGAGCATGGCTATGCTAAAGGTTGCTTATTGTGAATATCTTGCCCAGAAGACCTTGGCAAATGGGCATGGGGAGGATTTTTAGCACCATCCAAAACCAACTCCTTCTAGCCCTTTTTATGATCATAACAAAATACGTCAATGCTAGGCTAACGCATTCTATCTCCCTCATAGAGTACGTTCCGTGTTTTCTTATCAACGCCTCAGTTTCAAAGACATCCACTGAGTGTTGTTCTTCTTTGGCATTCTTATGGTAAACAGATGGCAAGATTCTCCTTGCAGGAACATGCCTTCGAAGCGTGGCAAACTTGCCCTGTCAGGATGTTCCCAATACAGAAGACAGATCCTTTAAGTCCTTTATCTGAGGAGGCATTTGATCAGCGATATTCTGATTTTGACTGATGGCTATCAATAAGGGTGGTCATTTCTTACCTCAAACTGTCTGAAGACCCAAATGACACTCCCAATTGTCATCCCATTTCATTCCTCTCATTTGCAGCAAAGATAACTGAATACATCCCTGATCTGCACCTATCTCAATATGTTGAATCAAATAACATTCTGTATCAGATTCAATCAGACTGTCATCTCTTTCACAGCACTGAGAGAGCCTTAGTATCTGCCATCATGCTCACCTGTTAAACATTCACTAGATAGTTGGCTGCTCTAATTTTATGAGGCCTCTCTGCAGCTTTTGATATGGTCACATACTCCATCCCCATCCTCTGCATAATAGATCTGGCCCTCAACTGGATCTCATTTTTTCTGGAAGAGCACTATCAGTTGGTTTCTACGCTTCCTTTTCAATCTTCCGCCAAACCTCTCTTGTGGAGTCCTTCAGGACTCTCCCTTAAGACCAAATGTTTCAATATATACATAGCTCCCTTTGTGATCCTCATCCAATCCTACCAGCTGTGATTTTATGCCTACACTGATGACACATACATCATACTGGACCTCAACAATGATCTTCACCTCTATCAATTTATTTGATGGTTTGTATGAGAGCAGTGGCTACATGAATGAGTGGCAGCATCTTACGCCTTAATACATATATTAGAGAAGTATTCTTCGGCAGCACCTCCTCCAGGCCATCTTGATGTCCTAGAAATGTAGGTCCTTCATCTCCCACTGTTGTTTCGACAGAAAATCTTGTAGTCATTTTAAATCTTGGATGTCTTTTCCAGCACACATTAATAAACTTACCAGCACCCTGTTGGGTTGTTCTGGGGTTTTGGTGGAGTGTGGAATCTTTGGGTGAAGTCTTTCGGAGAAAATTCTGTTGTTGGCCGTTGCTTCCTGACAGCAAGGCCAGTTGTTATGTATCATTAAACTAATTTAACCACCTACCTGGGCTCCGTATTTTCACATACATCTTCCTCTTATGAAGGCTCTGTGTAAACTATTGCCTGAGCTTCCTAAAATCTTTAATAAAACTGTCAGATAGTCTATTATTTTATCTGACCTTCCAATTGCAAAGTGCTTTATCCCCGCCTCCCTACTTACTCCATGTCAAACTGCAAAGCATTTAGAATGCAACATGGATGTCAATTAGGGTGGGCATTTCTCTGAGAGGCTGGAAGGTTAAGGTAGGAGGTTTTATTAGTGGAGGCTGGTTTTTTAGGATGCAGCAGTTTTAGAAGCACAACAAAGTTTCTTGCATATTAAGCTGTTTTCAGGCAACAATAAAAGCGGTGAGTTAACTCTGGTGATTTATTAATGCACCTGCTGTAGAGAGATTGGAGTTTTGTCTTGTGACAGTTTTCACTTGTCTAAGGTAGTGCAGAGTGTTAATATGCCTACTGCAAATAACGTGTGCCATGCACATCAAAGAATAATATTTTTTGTGGATAGCTCATGTTTTTAATAACCCCGGGCAGAGAACTCTGCTCCACCAGTGGAGTTTACAGAGTTTTGCCTACTCTGCGCTCCGTTGAGAATGCGGAGTTCAGGCTAAACTCTGACTCCGCAGCGGAGCAGAGTTAGCCGGCCCCTCCACCCTCCCTAATTTTATTATAACAAAAAAAAATCACTTACCTGCTGTGGCGTCTCCTGACTGCCCTCCTCCTCGCCGTGGTCTCTCTCTCCTCCACATCCTCGCCTTCCTCGTCCACAGCAGGTAAGTGCCTTTTTTTTGTTATAGTTAAATTAGGGCTCCTGGAGGGGTGCGGAGCAGAGTTCCACTGAGTTATTTTCAAACTCCGTGGAACTCCGAGTAGTGGCACTCCGCCAACTCCTCCCGGGCTTAGTTTTTATCAGTCTTTTTATCCTGATGTGGCTAAGAAAGGTTTGTTTGGCCAGAAATAAATTTGTCTTATTAAAGTCAACCCTAACCACTGTGTTATGTTCTAAATCCTGAATTTCTGCTTCTTCAGATCAAGGACTCTTGCAAAGTGCCTGCCAGTATGGATGACATATGAATCCTACAACGTGTATTCTTCTTTGCCTTATGTAACATTGTCTATACAGTCATACACTGATTTACATACATATGATTGATTTTCTCTGTATGTGTGTGTGTGATGGATTTTGAAAATGTTTAAAGTTTTGCTTTAAGAGCAATGCTAAACGAATTTTATTTTAAATGTGGACTGTAACATCTGCATTTTTACAGCACGCAGGGTGCCGTAATTATCCCCGTTTTTAAGAAAGGTGATCGATCGCTGCCAGGTAACTACCGGCCTATAAGCCTTATAGATACCATCCAAAAGGTAGTGGGGCGTGTGATCGTCAATAGGCTCCTGGACTGGGCGGAAGAGACTAATGCCCTTTCAACTTTCCAGGCTGGCTTCCGACGATCCACAAGCACGGTGGATCAGGTCTTTCGTTTCACCATGATACAATGGAGGACGGTAGTGCTCGGCAAAGGAAGCCTGTATGCGGCCTTTGTCGATCTACGGGCTGCTTTCGATCTTGTCCCCCGACTAAAGCTATGGGCGGTTCTTCAGAAGCAGGGCATCCCAAACGATTTGTTATCTATGATAATGAGGCTTCATGAATCAAATTATGCAAGAATCCAGTGGGGTGGTTTAGGTTCGGTAACCTCAGACTTCCCAGTTGAGAGGGGAGTCCGGCAGGGATGTTCGATGGCCCCAGTTCTTTTTACACTTTATATTAATGATGTTGTAACACGTATGACTTCTGCACAAGTGGATGCTCCTTTTTTAGACGGGATTAAAATCCCCATTTTAATGTTTGCTGATGACACACTCATCCTAGCTAAAACTCCTAGCGGATTGCAGTGTGCTTTGTCCATCTTTGACCAATTTTGTAGTGAGTACGGCCTAGAGGTAAATATTGCCAAAACCAAGCTGATGACTTTCAACCCCTATTGTAGTTCTAAGACAAAAATTACCTTAAATAATCGACCGCTGGAGGTAGTGAACAATTTCATGTACTTGGGTATGCACATATCTAATGCGAAGACCTGGCGGCACCATATCGAAATTACAACAAATAAACATAGGCAATTGGCAGGCGCAATTAGCTCAGAGCATAGAAAATCCTTCACCAAACCTGTGAAACCTGTCTTACAGGTCTATGAAGCAAAAGCTCTGGGTTCTGTACTTTATGGCGCAGAGCTGTGGGGTTTTGAAAAAATGCCTGCTCTTCAACTTTCAGAGAACAAATTTTTTAGGGCCATCACAGGTGTTCCCAAAAGTACTCCATTGTTGCCCCTTAAGTATGATTTGGGCAGAAGAGCCATTTTAGATTTGGCGCGGCTCCGCCCAATATTGTACTGGCGCAGGCTATGGACAACACCTGCGCTTTCTCACTATGCAGGGGGTTTCTTAGATATTATAAGAACCGATGTCCATCACAAAATAGGTTGGTTAAATGCGCTTAGGGCATCCTTGCTTGAGCTTGGTTTGAGCACACTTTGGGAAGATCCTGCAGGTTCAACCTTCCCTTCTAAAAGTATGCTTAAGACCATTTATTGGGAGAAGGTTGCCCAGCGGCATTGGTGCAGCTCCAGCACTGGTAATATGACTAGAGAGTTCCTAGAGGCCAAGATGTATCCTCATCTTGAACCTTACTGGGACATTATAACTAAGCCCAGAGACAGGAAGCTTCTCTTTCAATTGAGAGCTGGTGCACTCCCCCTCAGATTTTTGACATCAAAGTGGGAAGCGGGAACTAGTGCTGTCTGCCCTGTCTGTGGTACAAACAAAGAAACCATTGGTCATTTTTTGTTTTCTTGCAAAGTTTATGCTTTACCAAGGCGTATATGGCTGTCCCCGATGTGCAAAAATTTAGGAACTACCAGTAGCACTGTTGCTTTACGTATTATATGCACCAGTACATTGCCCTGAATTTCGGTTGCTACTGCAAAATATCTAGGATGGGCGTGGATGATTAGATTGAGACTGCTAGTCATTTGACTATTCTCTCGAACAGGGAGAGACTGCTAGTCTTTTGACTATTCTCCCCCTTGCTATTTTTAGCATTTTACTATTTGTAATCTGTTTTTTTTAAAAAAAAATTTTTATCAATTAATTCTTTCTGTTTTTTAATAATTAGTATCCACTGTTATTAATGCGGAATGTTAAACCCAGGGTTTCAAACATGTTTACCTGCCTGAAGTTAACAAATAACACTTGTCGCTAATTGACTATAATGTCTCCCTTATGGACGTAATTCAGCCAGAATTTGTTTAAGTATGTATGCATCGAATTATACTGAATTTAATAGTTTTTTAACTCATTTAATGAAATGTTTATTGTAAATTGTACTTTGCTTTTATGAATACTATTCGAATAAAGCATACTTTTACTTGACTTGACTGACTTGAATTTCTGCTTCTTCAGATCAAGGACTCTTGCAAAGTGCCTGCCAGTATGGATGACATATGAATCCTACAACGTGTATTCTTCTTTGCCTTATGTAACATTGTCTATACAGTCATACACTGATTTACATACATATGATTGATTTTCTCTGTATGTGTGTGTGTGATGGATTTTGAAAATGTTTAAAGTTTTGCTTTAAGAGCAATGCTAAACGAATTTTATTTTAAATGTGGACTGTAACATCTGCATTTTTACAGCACGCATTCATGCCTTTGGGCATTGTGGCTGTTAGATAAGATATTGTTGATGGTAAGTTATGCTAATGGAGAACAAGCATATTATTGATCAACACAAGTACTTACCAGTGATGGGCATGTTTTCTGTTGAAGAAATAATGATAGTAAACCTGGAAAGGTTTAATGGCTCCACAGGTTTAGAGGTATGTATACCATGTTACGGAAAGGAAGGCTGCTAGAAGAACTTTACCTGCATTAAATAGCACTGTCATCTATGTTCCAAGACTGAGATTTAAGTACATGCTACTCTTAGTTTCTAAAACAAATGATAACGTGAACTTGTTTTGAACATTATCGGCCCATTAACCTTCCCATTTTATAAGTTATTTGATATTGATAATGGCTGATTTTAACTTGAGTAGCAAATTTTTCATTGTTTAACACTATTGGATAGGTTCTTAATCAATGCTACATCATCTTAATTGTATATCTGAATATACTATCTGAAACAATGTATGCCACTACATTTTCAATGGGAAGTATGTATGTGTATAGGATACTTCTGTATCTGAAGAGATTTTCCAGGCTCTGTGTGTGATGTAAGGAACCAAACATTAGATGCATCACTTCCTGTGATAGCACCAAGCCAAGTGTCATGCAATGTTGGTTTGTTTGATTTCATGGGGTCCAAATGCCTCGCGATGTCACGTCCTGCAACAACATCAGAGTGAGTCAAAGGGCCAGGTATGCCACTTCCTGTGATGTCACCGGGTCAAGTTTGTGTGAAGCCATCTCCTGTGGCATCAGCCGGGGGTCACATGGCTTGGAATATCACTTCCACTAACCCTGGCATTTTGATAAATTGACGTTCATGGAATACAGTTGTCTGCCTAATTCTTGGACTAGCCAAAGGTTCCAAAATATCTAATCATCAATCCCTTTGTTGGATGTTCATCAAATGTCTGTGTCACAAAGCTCTCTTTACCTCGACTTACCACATTTCAGATCATTTTACTCAACAGTCCCATCCAGATCACTGCAATTTACCCCCAGATTTCGAATAGACGAACTTAGTGGCTGGTCTTTTTCTTTCATCACTGCCAAAATCTGGAGTGCTCTTCTATTTTTATCTTGTTTCTATTAGCTGTCTCAACTCTTTTCGTAAGCTCTTGAAAACCATTTTTTTATTTCTTTTCTATCTGAATAGCTCACTTTCCTTATTTGGTATTCAGCCAGTGCCAGGACACTGTTTTGCTCGGTAACAGCATGCTCAGCAAAAAATTATAGCGATCACCCAATGCATTCACACTTCTTCCAAGCTAAACGCAGACGAATTAGGCATGCACTGCACATATTTACCAAAAAGTAAAGGGGCATATCATCAAGCATGGCGTTAAAATTATCGCTGCTTTAGCGGCAGAAAACTGCAGCTAAAGCAGCGATAATGGGCTTGATAATATGCCGCAGAGAATTCCAATAGTTGACATCCGAACATGGGCTTCTATGGGAATTCTCAAGGGCACATTATCAAGCCCATTATCGCTGCTTTAGCGGCTGTTTTCTGCCGCTAAAGCGGCGATAATTGTAACGCCGTTTCTTGATAATATGCCCCAAAGTTGGTTCTTTCAACAAAAAAATCGACTTCACTCATAATCCTATATAAATCTGTAGTTTAGAGTTCATGGACTACAAAATTCTGAGTTATGTTATTAAGCCCAAGGGAACCTACAAAGTAATCAGAATGTTTTGTTATGATTTGGGTAAGACCATAAATAATGTTAATTGCTTCTCCCAGGAGCATTCAACATACATCTCGTAAATGAAGTGGGATGCTTACTGGTAAGCTGTCTGGTAACAAAGTAAACTCTGACTCCTATTGGTTTCTCACCAAGAAGATAAATTGCCTTTTGTTTCTTTCCTATTACTGATTATCTTTTTGTTGCCGTTGTGCAATATTTTGAGAATATATAGTTTATCAACTAAAGTTTAAAATGTATCCCTTTTCTCCTTTTCTGTTCATTACTAGACTCCTACTCTCACGTATTCTACGTTTTTACCCTTTTCATGATCCCCCTGTGAGCAATGCTGTGATGTCAACATGTATGACTGCATCACTTACATGTCAAACATTATGAATAATTTGTTATGTTGATCCTTTTAATTTTCATCTAGCTCTTCGACCACAAGTTGACCCAAACTTTAGAAGTGACGGGGAATGGCCTATTCTCCTTGCTTCCATTTCCCATTTGAGCTCTTGTGTGATTTACTTGACTTGTTTTAAAAGGCAAAGGAAGTCTATTAGGGTCCCATGTTCAAATCAAGAATGGCTAGTATAGGCCCTAATCTATCAAAAGACAAATTGTAGGAAGCAATGGATGTTGCCCTCTAAAAGATTTTAGGTGTTTTCTTGAGAAAGCCTTTAGAACCATATTGTGGATTCCCTCACAAATTTTCAAAATCCAGAGTGCAGAGTCAGTGTGGATGTGCGTTGTGCTTGTGTGAAAAATGTGAAGCATCCAAATGCGGCTCACATGACCTGTGAGACAAGCAAGTACCCCGCCCCCTCCGTCAATGCTTGTTGTCCACCAGTTTCTGGCCCCTATGCCTTCCCTTCCTTTGCCCCTGTACCCTGATTGTGCCATGCGTTGGCTGCAGCCACCCCCACACACATATATAGCAAACGTTTTGCGGCTTCTTTAGGGCAGGAAGTCACTGCTGTATGTTTTCACACACTATGGTTCTCTTAGTGTCCTCCTCTGCCAAGATCATGTGCGAGTGTGAAAGTTTTCTTAGCCCACCTGCTAAGTAGCATCTACTGCTTTTAGGAGGAGAAGCTGTTAGTAAGTACAGCTAAATGTGGTGGAGCTACCTTAGTTGACTGATGGACCAATAAATAGTTTTTGCAGGGCAGGGTGAGGCAGGCATGTAGGTGAGCAATGAGAAGGGGATGGTTGGGAGTACAATGAATGCAAACTGAGTCATTTAACAACGCTCTCATGTCAAGGAGGTGCTGGCGGTCTGGTCAGCTTCCACTGTTCATCATCTTGCATGCTTTGACATCTGAGCCCCTACTTACACTATCATCATACCATCATTGCTTGCAACTATTCATAATGCCTTTGCAGCCATTGGACTCACCACCAAGAATCAGTGATTCGATACGTACGAACACCATTTACAATGAATCAAAGACCTATTATTTACAATTCCCCTCAATATAATGCAAACCAAGTCCCAAAAGATTTCTCAAAAAATGCCAGGTCACAAGTCAGCACACCTACAGATCTCAAATGACTAAAGAGCTTTTCCAGAGTGATCCCGGCTTTGCTAACAGATTCACAGTTGGTATGAGATTCAACAATCTAATCTGTCTTAGAACCTCAGTAAATTGGAAATCAACTCATTTACCTCACTGAACTCTAAGCTGACGTCAGTGAATATGGAAAACAGACATAAAACAAACATTAAAGCAAATCTGAGATAACTTTCAGCTGGAAGGTACTCTGAAAATTAACACTAATTTAAATGTTTCACAAGTGCCATCCCTGACGACTTGAAATCAATTGATAATTACTCTGCGATTGATTCAATCTACTGAGTAGATCCTTCACTTGATCACAGGAAGTTGAATAAGCCAACTAATAACTTTCTTGAAAGCTCTATGGCCAACTCTGCCCTCTTAGTGTAGTTAACCGGCTTAGGAAATGTACCACTCACAGAGCTGCATTGAAGCCTTCAGCTTCTAAAAACATCCAATCCTTCAAACACCTCACCTTGTGTCTCTAAGGAAATTGACAAACGGCTTACACCACCATTCCATTCACTTCTACAAGCAATGAGAACAGTGAGTACATCCCTATCAAAAATAACTGATACCCTCGGGTCTCAATCGTCAGCTCTCTCAGAACAACCATTGTTACAAAGCTATATAAAAAAAGAACTTATAAACATAGGTGACACTCAGAAGCTTATCTTGACCATTCAAAGTGTTCTCCATAGCTTGAAATCCCATTATGCCACATCTCCAAAGTATAAGATATAGTAAATCTAAATCTACTCCGACTTTTACTAGCAAAACTGTTAGCAATTAAACCCAGTTTTTGACAGCTGCGATCCTTCCTTCAGTGCCCAAATCGGACACTCCAATCCCGTAAACAAGCATACAATGCAGACATTACTTGAAAGACATTTCAAAATCACGGACCAAAAAATCTGCTCCTATTACAAAGTCCCTCACCGGAAAGAACATTTAGCCTCCATTTGAAACAACAATTAATGTCCCATCAACAAATACTGTCCCGGGACTTCTTTTACCAGGCATTCATTGTGGTAAATGTCAATGTTACATCTGTAGGCACTGCTTAAAAAGACTAAGGCGATTACTATTATTATTATACAGCTTATAGAGCGCCTGGTTACTCCAACGCAGTGTCCCCGTGCTAGGACACCAATAGTACCATGACAGCTGGCTAAAGCCCCCCACCCGCCCAACAGCCTAGGTCCCCCAAGGAACAGCTATGGAAGCCTACTTCCAGCCACCAGGGGGTTGCTGGAAAAGCCACATCTTAATTTTTTTCTGGAACAAAGTCTCGGACGGGCACGTCCTTAACTCAACAGGGAGGTCATTCCAGGCCTTAGCCGCAAGGAAGCCAAAAGAGCTCCCACCACCCCATACCTTCCAAACCTTAGGCACAATCAACGTTGCCATGCCCAAGGACCTTATGTAGCATGCAGGTCTAAAGCCGGTAAGAAGGGGGTGCAAAAAGCTAGGACCTTTCTTGTTGAATATCCTGTGGCTAAAACACAAGGCCTTAAAGGTGACTCTGGCCTATATGGGGAGCCAGTGTAATTTGCTCAAGGCCTCCCCCAGTGAGGCTCGCCTAGGAATATTCAGAATTAAAGAAAATTGCAGCGTTCTGAACCTTCTGCAGGATGTTCAGATTTTTCGGGGTCACTCCTATGTACAAGATGTTGCAATAATCTAGACAGGACGTAACAAAGAGCCTGTATAATGGTACGTCTGGCATCTAGTGGGAGTGGATACAGGATCTTTCGCAACATTTTAAGAATGCCAAAGCAGGCGCCAGCCACAGCTGATATCTGCTCTGAATAAGAGAGGGTGTCCTTGAACCATACCCCCAGATTCTTGACCTTATCCTTAGGGATCGGAGTCGGTCCTAGCTCCTCCGGCCACCATAAATGTGACCAAAGAGAGGGCTGCTTACCAACTACCATCACCTCTGTCTTTCCTGCATTCAGCTGCAAACAGCTGAGCTTCATCCAATTGGCAAGCTCCCCCAGGCATACCTTGAAATCAGATGCCGTTCCTGCCTTCTTTTGCTACAGGGTAACGATCAACTGTGTGTCATCGGCATATGACACCAATTTTACCCCATGTCTCAGCACAATATCTGCCAAGGGGCCCATGTAGATATTAAATAGGGTGGGGCTCAGAGCCAAACCCTGCGGCACCCCTTGAGACAGAGGACAGACTCTGGATTTAAAAGAACCTGGAAGGATCTATTCTCCAGAAAATGTTTAATCCACTCCCATGTCCCTCCACCGACCCCGGCCTCCCCCAACCGTTCCATAAGAAGGACGTGGGAGACCGTGTCAAAAGCAGCACTCAGGTCTCGAAGGATCAGTGCAGCAGTTCTTTCCTCATCGGCTGCGGTTTTCAGGGCCTCTGAGGCAAGAAGAAGGGCCCACTAGGGCAAAAAAAAAACGAATTTTGTTGCGCGCGCTGCATCGCATTTGGCGATGCAGCGCGCGCAACGAAATTCGTTTTCATTATTTTTTTCGTAACTTACCTGAAATCGGCCCTATGCCACATTTTACAATCCCCCACACTGCCCCTCCCCCACCCCACGTCACCGCCCCGCTAACACGCCCTATACGGGCCGTGGCTGATCATATTATAATACACTACTTTTTCGTTGCGGAAGGACTTGCAGATTATCTCAAGGAAAAAGATGATCCTGATCCTCAACGAATAAGGCTACTTTTAATTTAACGAAAACCAAAGGAAATGATGGCCGGAGTGTTGAACATTGCAAGCACTCACCCCCAGTCAACTGATCTGGGTTTAATCCACCATCGTTCTTTAGCCCACTCTGCCACCCCAGTTCAGACATGGCCATATGCAAATCAGTCTGACCCTGTGCCTCATGGGAACAGTCGAGCCCAAACTGCCAAGCCATGTCTTCCCTGGACCGGAAACAAGCTTCCTAGGACCGGTTTCTGGCATTTCAGCCGTCTTCAGCCAGGCTTGC
This sequence comes from Triturus cristatus, assembly GCF_964204655.1. NCBI lineage: Eukaryota > Metazoa > Chordata > Amphibia > Caudata > Salamandridae > Triturus > Triturus cristatus. The sequence goes on along the minus strand of NC_140584.1, from coordinate 466,337,478 downwards.
TTGAATCCAGTGGCAAAGTGAGCAAGGGACTCACGTCTGAGCATACCCTGCCAACTTATGGCGAACAAAGCGAAAACCAAAGGAAATGATGGATGGAGTGTTGAACATTGCAAGCACTCACCCCCAGTCAACTGATCTGGGTTTAATCCACCATCGATTTTTAGCCCACTCTGCCACCCCAGTTCAGACATGGCCATATGCAAATCAGTCTGACCCTGCGCCTCATGGGAACAGTCCAGCCCGAACTGCCAAGCCATGTCTTCCCTGGACCGGAAACAAGCTTCCTAGGACCGGTTTCTGGCATTTCAGCCGTCTTCAGCCAGGCTTGCTTGAATCCAGTGGCAAAGTGAGCAAGGGACTCACGTCTGAGCATACCAAGCCAACTTATGGCGAACAAAGTGAAAACCAAAGGAAATGATGGACGGAGTGTTGAACATTGCAAGCACTCACCCCCAGTCAACTGATCTGGGTTTAATCCACCATCGTTCTTTAGCCCACTCTGCCACCCCAGTTCAGACATGGCCATATGCAAATCAGTCTGACCCTGTGCCTCATGGGAACAGTCCAGCCCGAACTGCAAAGCCATGTCGTCCCTGGACCGGAAACAAGCTTCCTAGGACCGGTTTCTGGCATTTCAGCCGTCTTCAGCCAGGCTTGCTTGAATCCAGTGGCAAAGTGAGCAAGGGACTCACGTCTGAGCATACCCTGCCAACTTATGGGGAACAAAGCGAAAACCAAAGGAAATGATGGATGGAGTGTTGAACATTGCAAGCACTCACCCCCAGTCAACTGATCTGGGTTTAATCCACCATCGTTCTTTAGCCCACTCTGCCACCCCAGTTCAGACATGGCCATATGCAAATCAGTCTGACCCTGTGCCCCATGAGAACAGTCCAGCCCGAACTGTCAAGCCATGTCTTCCCTGGACCGGAAACAAGCTTCCTAGGACCGGTTTCTGGCATTTCAGCCGTCTTCAGCCAGGTTTGCTTGAATCCAGTGGCAAAGTGAGCAAGGGACTCACGTCTGAGCATACCAAGCCAACTTATGGCGAACAAAGCGAAAACCAAAGGAAATGATGGACGGAGTGTTGAACATTGCAAGCACTCACCCCCAGTCAACTGATCTGGGTTTAATCCACCATCGTTCTTTAGCCCACTCTGCCACTCCAGTTCAGACATGGCCATATGCAAATCAGTCTGACCCTGTGCCTCATGGGAACAGTCCAGCCCGAACTGCCAAGCCATGTCTTCCCTGGACCGGAAACAAGCTTCCTAGGACCGGTTTCTGGCATTTCAGCCGTCTTCAGCCAGGCTTGCTTGAATCCAGTGGCAAAGTGAGCAAGGGACTCACGTCTGAGCATACCCTGCCAACTTATGGCGAACAAAGCGAAAACCAAAGGAAATGATGGACGGAGTGTTGAACATTACTTTTAATTTAAAGCTATCACCAGTCTGAAAATCATAATATTAAAAGTTCTTTAAATTTGATGAACCAAAGAACAATAACATGAGTATCAAAGTTATCAATCCAACAAAACACAGCTAGGAAATCAAGACTTCATTATTTCAAGTCTCAAATCTCAGAAGTTTCATGATCATATTTCAACTGAATGGCTTAGAGACTGTTTACAACTGTTAATGTCTTTTTTTCAATGTTATCTTGACTAAAAACACCAACAGGGCTCGCTTTTCCCGAGAACAGCATTGACGCACATTAGTTCAGCAAAAATGAACATCACAAGCAACTGATGGCTTGTTTAAAAAACCCTGGTGCCAACAGTTAGACTCTCCGATTAAGGAAGAAAACATACACTACTGAAGGGAAATATGCAATATATGGAGGAATTCTCAAGAAGTAGCATAGTTCAAACTGTGTACAGAAATTAGAGAGAAAAATACATAGTCATTTTGGTCATTAATCTGCTATGGTACTGGGTCTCACGGAAGTGCAAGTGTTCATCTAAAATCAAAAGAAATACTGCACACCCATATCAATGAACTTTATTACAATAGGTCTTTGACTACCTTGGTCATCCCTGAATATGGCGATTCCGTGCTCAAGAGCACACAAGATGATATAATGCTGATTATCAAAAAAATTACAATGCTCAAAGTTGACTGGTCTGAACAGAATACCTGTTGATGTTATCAATCAGGCCCTAATTTTTTGGAGCCTATAATTTAACAAACTATCCTCTCAACACTTACATACAGGCCAAATCTTTATCACAGGACTGGGGCGATACTATAAAGGACCTACAGAAGAAGCAAAAAAGTATCATCTCATAGTCCTTCTAGATTCAGAAGAAACATGTTTTGGTAAATACATGATTGATTTTCTTTACACCTGGACAATGAATAACAAAATCTATCTGGATTCAGGTCCAGCTGTTCTATAATCAATAAAATTGTTAGATTAAAACTACTGGTAGAAAAAACTTTAAAAAAGAAAGCTTAATCTAAGTGTTTGTTATGTAGAATACTCTTCTGTCTTTGATAGAGAGAACAGGAAGAAATTCTGGAATATACTGTTGAAATGGGGCATTAACCTTAACCGTACAAAAACACTGGGCTTCAAATCAAGCGAACTAAAAGAGCTCTTTCTCCTAAAATGATAACATTAAATGTAGGGGTGGGCGGAATTTGCGTAATCCACTTTCGCAAATTATCGCGAAAATGTTAAAAATTATCGCAAACACGCGGAAATATCGCGAAGATGCGGAAGTTTTTTTCCCGCATGTTCGCGAGATTTTCTGCATGGTTGCGGCTCGCCAACTTACCCATGTGGTTGCTCGCGGGCGCGGCCATCTTGTTTTCAGTTGTCTCGTGGTGCATGATCGCGAGAAGAAAGACGTGATCGCGCGACGCATGACGTCACTGCGGGCGCGAACTGTCGCGAGACAGCGCAAATGGCTAAAAACAATACAACATCTCATGGAGAACGCGACCGGATCAAGAAAACTTGTCGGCGAACGCAGGGATTCAGGTAAGGCGATCGCGCGCGCGAGAATGTATTATTTTACAGCGCGAGCAAGAACTAAATTATCGCTAAGCTGCGGAATGCGGAAATTTTGACATTTTCGCGCTTTCCGCGGAATGGGAAAATGTCAAATTATCGCAATTTCCGCGAACGGAACGAAATTTTAGCCCAGGCCTAATTAAAAGACATAAAGCATAGCTCTATTTTGGCCCCTCTTCTCTTTTTCTTATATATCTTGGACTTAACATCATATCTTGACAATCGGTATGGTTTTGTACCAAAACTAGGCAATAGACCTTTTATCTACTTAGCATATGCTATGACATCATTCTATTCTCTGTATCACCTTAAGATCTGCAAAGCCAATTACTTATTCTACTGAATTTCAATTGGAAAAATGTCCTTCAAATTAACCTGAAGAAAACAAATGTCATGTCCTTCTGAAGAATTAAAATGTGGTGGAGTCAGCCTGTTATGAAATCCTACAGAATCAGTAACATCTTACAACTATGATGCTCTAACAATAGACAACAAGCTTTCCTGGTCAGATCACATTGCAAATAAAAAGAAGAAAGCCTTATTCATTACAAGAGCAATAAAGAGATTCTCTAAGATCTAAGAGGTCGGTCTATTAATCAATCCCTTAAAGTAATCCCTTTGAGTTAAGTTGACACCATCACCCCTATATGCCTCTGTTTTCTCCATACACAAAACGATAGACAAAATTAATCAAATTTGTATAAAGGCGATAACAACTTTATTGAGCCAATGTTATTCAACTCCATTGTCTAAAATAAGGCTCAAGGTATCATCACCCTTATTACTTGGATTATTCTATAGGACTAAGCTAAATTATGTCTGTGACTGTATTTCAGCAAAAGAGAATGCATTAAAACATTTATTCATCAAGGAATTCAGGCGATCTGAAGATTTAAATGCAATCCTGAGTCTTACATCCATAGTAATAGCAAATACAGTTAATTACCTTCCACCTTTATCAATTATTACAGACATCCCTCTCCAGGAACATATGGCAGTGATTTTTAACCGCTGACTACTGACTGCAGATTGTTGATGTGATCACTTTACAAAAATATAAATACATGCCTTATACAATCGAAACATACACCAATACAATTCTGGCTTATTTATCTTCTTCCTTGGAACCCAGCTGCAAAAACAAGTATTTAGGATTCTGTCTTTTATATTTTCAAATAGCACATTCAAAAGAATTTGGAACAAACAGTGTTTACCATCTAAAGTATGCAGAACTTGTGGATTCAAGGATGAGAGGCCATCGAGCACATCATATTTTTGTGCCCACCATTCTTGAACTTAAGGAAGAAATCTCTGAAGCAGCATTTACTGAAATCAAGAGATAGACTATTCAAGAAGTGTTAAGATACTGCTTCTGTTCCCAACACTGCCAATGTATTAGCAGATTACTGAAATCTTTAGATTTAGGTTTTGACCCTTAGAAATAGGTTTGTACTCAATGGAAAATATTTTGATAGTGTTATTGTAATATAAACGTTTTTACTATTTCTATACAATAAACTGATTCTAATTATTATTTAATGAATCTTTCATATTTGTCATTGAACCTGTGCCCCTACCAGCAGTAGGTATCACACTGTGGGATTGAGCCATCCACCAGACAGGTTTAACCAGAAATTTCAAACTTGTAGGCAAATTCTAAACACAGAGGGACTTATGTTTAAAGGATTTTAGCACTTGAAAAGCCTCTGATTTGCTAAATTAGGGGGTTTTGGATGCTATACCCCTTTTTAAATGGACTAAACTCATTTAATGATTTGGAAAAGGTTTTGCAATTCATTAGGAAACAGATAAGAATCACAATTTTTGAAAGGGGTATGGTCCACGGGACCACTACCTACTTCTAAAAACGGTTGAATAACTCTTAATTTTCTTTTCTTTTCAGCAAAAGATGCTGATAAAAAAAAGATTGTTTTATTTAAAAGAAATCACAGACATGTCATTGTGGCCAATAGTAGTGGGTCGCAATAGGTGACCTAACTCATGAATATTGATGAGCTAGGTCAGATTTTGAGCCGCTATGAATCTGTATGTTGTGAACCAGCCAATTAGTAAAGTCGGTTCACAAAATACCAATGAATTTGATAGAAGTCGGTGCCCAAATTGCAAACACTTTTACAATATCCATTTTATTCTAAATAAGAAATTGCAAACTGTGAGTCGTTATTAGTTGCAAATCTTGATTATTTTATTCGGAATCTTTGCACATGAAGGACAGAGTAAAATTAAAGCACGTCTTATGCTAATAATCTTTGTAGGATTCACATGAGCAAGTAACTCTTGACATTTATCGGCCCTAACAACCTAAATTAACCAGTGATTGGATATTGAGTAAGGAGAAATTTAAATCATCTACTCCTGTGGCCAGTGAGGTCTTGGGTTAGACCACTGAGCCACAAATGCCTCCAAGTCAGAGCTCTATGTAAGAAGACTCAGTCAGCACTCCTGAATACATTGACCTGTTCTTTCCTTCATGTAGACCACAACTTCACCACTGTATGTCCACTGAATGGAAGCCTGCACGACATGTGGTAGAGTCAGCTGGAAATAGGCTGAGAAGATATTTGGAAAAAGGCACCTGGAAAACAGTGATAGTTGAATGCCCTCAACCCTACATTTTTGACAGATCTGTGCCACAACAGTGGTGGAGCACAAATAATTTCAGGGGCTCAAAGAGAGTTGAAGTCTCTGCTTATCACTGTTATGGTGGCATTTTAGATGTGCCTCCCCATCATCTGGATTTTAGGAAGTTTGGAGAAGACTTAGACGCTTTTGACTGAAAGGGATGGGCCCAGCAGGCTGTTTATGCAAGTATGGCCACTTATCACACTTTCTGTATCAACCACAACTAGTACATCGCTGTTAGGCTTTCAAAAACAAATTATATTGTACTACATTATTCCAGTTTTGAGCAAACCAAAACTGGGCAGAGTAGTGATAGGCTTGAAGGGTTTCAGCCCAAAATTCAACTCCGGTATGATGAAGAGTGCAGGGTAACATAAGAGATTTGTTCAGACAGTTTCATATGCTTAAAAGTAGCAGACTGACAAAGTGTTGTATATGGAAAGCTGGAATATAGTAAGATGGTTTGGCAGTTCGAAGGGAGGGGCATTAGGAATAGATTGCTTAAAGCTTTTTAATAGCCTGTAAAGTTTTACAAAATTCTGTTAACTATTTCTCGGTCATCACTTGAGTCTTTTGAAAGCAGCTGATAATCATTAAATGATCCTGGACCCAATTCTCTACAGACAGCTTTTCTAAACATTGCAACAACATTCTGGGCCAAAGCTATCCAAAGTGACCCCAAAATGAAACTGCAGCACTTTAAAAAAACATCTGCAAATAAATAATACTCTACTTCTAGGTATTATTCTATACTTTTGAAGAGAAGACCTAATGATCCCTATTCACAAACAGATTCCTGAGTCAGACCCAGGATATTTCCTTATGATTACCCCATATGACTGTGAGGACTTACTGTATGCCAAATTAGGGCATTTTAAGACTGAGTAAACCAAAAACAAAGTTTATCACTTTTATACAAATGGGAATAATGTAAATGGACATGTGAATAAATCTACATGTGTAATTTTAAGGTTACACTTTTGAGTGACTTTACTACTTTTGAATTTCACCATTTAGGAGTGTAAAGCTACTCAGGGGGTGGGGTCTATAAAAACATGATAAAAGATGATGACGTTACTGTTAGTGGTGAATTGTATAACCATCTTTGATTTTTTTACACTTGGCATTAATTAAAGTTTAAAACAAACATTTTTTTTAAATTGTAAGATAAAAGTGAATGTAACTATTTTTATATATGTATTTTAAATGTAGAATCATCGTCTTTAAAAAGAATGTTAACTATATTTGAAATTATCTATCCATGTCACGTGCACTATATGTAGTTTGTGAATTATGCCAAGTTGGACATGGTAAAGAATTATGTATTTTTGGGCACTAAGGTGAACTTTGCCAAAATCGGACACTACACTGATCATGGATTTAATAGCACCTACTAATTTTATTTTAATTTAGTTCTTTTATAGCACTACTCATCCCAATTTAGAGTGTCAGAGTACTTTACATCACAGACAGAGACTGTGGGAAAGTGCCTCTTTTTGCATGGATAGCCCCTACTTGTTGCCTGATTTCGAACTGTAAGTGCACTGTGTCCCTGCTAACCAGATTCCCAGTGCCAGATCTCTTTCCCAAACACTGTACCATGATTGGAATAACTTCAGCTACCTCTGCAAGTCCCTAGTAAATGGTACCCCTGGTACCTAGGGCATGGGTACTGAAAAGGGTCCTCCGGGACTGCAGCACTGCTTGTGCCACCCCAGGGACCCCTCACCAAGGGTATGCACTCTGCCATTGCGGGCTGGTGAGTTGGTGCAGAGAAATTCGAAGAGTTGGCAAGGAACACAACCCTGTGTGCCATGTCACCCATACAATGCTTCAGGTATAGGTAAGTCACCCCTAATGCAGGCCTTTAGCCCAAAGGCAGGGTGCACTATGTACTATGTGAGGGCATTTTAGCATGAGCAAATATGCCACTACAATGTCCAGACTATACGGAGATGTTGTAAGTACACATCGAAGCCATAAAGAGTACATGGGCTGGATACTTGTCAACACGCGTTTCCTAGCTCCATGATGGCTTCATTGATTTCTAAGGTGTTTGGTACCAAACATCTCGTCTTTATAAATCCTGAAGTCAGTGTTGGATTTATTAATAAATTCACACAGGAGACCCTTTTAAAGGGTCCCCGGGAAAACGTACCAAGCACTGGTGTGGTCTCTGACTTGTTTTCGTCACCACCAGAGATGTTTCTGGTCTCATGGGGTGAGAGCCTGTGCTCTCAGAGGACAGAGACAAAGCCTGCTCTGGGCAGAGGTGCTTCACACCTCCCCCAGGCCAGGGTGGCCTTCCCGGGTGAGAAGCTTCAAATCCAACCCAGGAACTTCCAGTTAGTGAGGGATACCAGGCCCCTTTTCCTGCTCTACTTTTGGTGGGAGGAAAGGCTGGAAAATCAGTTAGATTAGAAGGAGGGTCCACACTTAACCTACACCACCCCTTGGGTGGGGCAGGCAATGTGAACCCCTCTTGTGAAATTCCACCTTCTTGGGATGCTGAAAAAACAACCTCTCAGGGCTAGGTTAGTGTATCTTCCTATAGGAAGTGGTCACTAGAGGGTCTAGGCACCCTAAAGGTAAGTAGCCCATTGGCTACTACTTTTCCCCCCTTGTAATGTCCATAAATTCAGTATTTAGCTGGCACCCGAGACCTGAACATCAGATTCAATGAACAAGAGCAGACCAGGACAAAGAAGACCTGCTGCACGAAAACTGCAGCCCTGCTGCTGACGAAAAAGGTCTGACTAGGAGACAAGGAAACCCTACTCACATGGAGCCTGGGTACTTATTGTTACAAGGAAACAGTGGCTCATGTGGATTAATAATTAATAATATGATATACGACACAAAATATTGATCAAAAAGAAAAAAGGGGTTAAATGTGGCGTCAGAAAGAAAAGTTTAGCCATACACATTAGAATTTTGGTGGAAAACTTTTGTTCTTTATATTCATAATAAAAGAGTTTTTTTGAAAAATGAACACAATATCACAATACATAATATACAAAACAACAGTCTTAGTACATGATTCTAAACAAGTGTCCCAGTGAAAAAAGTAATATCAACCTAAACAAAAAAGAGTGACATAAAGTGCAACATAGAAAAGGTTTCAATTATCGATTACAAAGGCGATCATAGAAAATGAAAGAATATGATTGTTAACACTTAATCATCGTAAGTGTCAAAGAATGATTCGCCTTTCTCGTCAACGGCGTTTCGACCCTGTTCTAGATAAAGGGTCTCGTCAGGACAGTTTAATGTAGGGACACCTGGTCGTCAAAGATATTGCCTAACATAGATATAAGTAGTGTCACCGTGCTCAATGTGAAACAAAACTACTCACAGGGGCCCGGCAGGGTACCCTGTGAGGAGAAACTCACGAGGAAACAAATGCCCAATCGTTGCTTATCCTATGTTTGTTGAATGATAGGGAAAGCTTAGCGTAAAAATCAATTTGTTGGCGGGAATCTGAAGGACGGAACACACATACGCGAACTGCGTAATAGCTGTCGCTTTTATCGAGGAATTCAATAGGCTCTCTCGAAATCTTCCGGGTGTATAAGTCTACCGCATTACGCTACAACAGGAGAAAAGCGTTCAATCTGTTTGGTACGATCACCAAAAAGGTGCCAAACCCTGCCTGATGCTTGACGGACTCTACAATTGCTGGGTGCTGTGTCCTCCAGAACCTGAAAGAACTCAAAGAACCTCGGACCACCTTCAGCCTTCAAGAAATTGCCAAGAAACTTCCTTGGAGTGAAGATATCACTCCTCTGCACTCTGCAGGCACTGATCCCATGAAGTTCGGTTTGTGGACTTTCTTTTCCCCCGACGACGATCTTGATGCAGCATAGAAGCAGGAAAGGGTACAACAGCTCTGGAAGGTATGATCTGTCTCTCCCCCAAGGTTGGAGACACCAGGGCCTATCCGAGCCGCACCATACCAATACCAGTGGCACCGGACCCCCATCGGCAAACACAGAGAAGAAGAGTCCTCAGTGGACGCCCATAGCACAAGAAGCAAGCACCTGTTGAAGAATGTTGAGACACCCAAGCCCCACTTGCTTAGTGGCCTAGCTGTCCTGAGATTGCCTCTCCAAGTTGCCTGCTCCTAACTGCACGGACCTCAGGATGCACGGCGCCTGACTGACCTGTTTGCTCTGCACCTGGCCATGGTCCATGGACCTCCAGAGTTGTAATAGAGCCCTAAATGTTAAAAGTGAGCAGTTGGGAGAAACACAAAATCAGGATTTAAACTGCAACACAGTGATTAGGGTTGTCTGTACTAACAAGACTTCATTAATTCCCAGAGGATTCCATCTTCCCAATCTTAGAAGAACAACAGATTGAGAAACAAACAATAAGGTTCTAAACCCATGACTTACAGTTTGCATGCAACTTCTTCATGGTGGTAAATAGGTCAATGTGCTAACTTAGAAGGATTGCAATTTATGAACTGGAAGTAACACAATGATCTCAGGGTCAAACACAGTAGTCTACTTACCTATATACAGAAAATACAAACCTGTGATCTGCATATTACACAAGGTGCTTTGCAACAGGCACATTAATCCTCTATGCTACTTTATGGGTCAAAACATTGATTGGACAAAACGCAGAACTCTCCCAGAACTGAATTAACCACCAGAGTAATGTTCCACTATTATAAAACCCCAGAAAATTGCTCGGCACACACATATCTCTGCAGCAGGTGTCTTAATCTTGTAATCCTGTAAAATATTTTAAAATGCAGCTTCTTTGTGGCCAGTCAAGTAAGCTAAAACAGATTTATTGTGGCATTAGTCACTGTTGGCAATTTCTTTTTTTAAATAAATCTATATGTTGACTGTCAGACTCTGTGTTCAATCTACACCCTTTGAGACTCCACTCTCCCCCCCTTTCCCTGCCACACTATAACACCCAATGTATGGGTTCTCTGAGATATTTGTTCCAATTCTAGCACTGCCGCTTGGTGTACATTTCATTCTCTTCTACAGTTCACTCAACTTTTGTCATCAGTGGCGGCTGCCTCTGAACCAGGGTGGTGAGGAGGGGAGTCGGGGTGAAAATAAATAAATATAAACTTACCTGCTTTGCCGTCGCATCTGCTGCACTAGAGCGATGACGACGCTGATGACAGCTATGTAATTGTAAGTATGCTAAAACTGGGTAGATAATATGTGCTGATAATGGTAATATTTGCGCCACTTGCCTCAGCGGCTGCAAGAAGGAGATCAGAACCAGCACACTGGCTGCGTTTCATAATTGGAGGTAACGAGTCCTGAATTCAACAGAACTGTTGCAGATAAAGACACGTTTCCGCATCAGCGGGCATACAGTGGAAATTCATGCAGAACAAAACACTATTAAACCAATGTTTAAACAGAAAAGGAAGCTCTGCTTAGTGTCTCAGACTAATGTCCTATCTTTCAATTAGATTATCCTCCTAATGTGCATGACGTTGTCGTCACTTTTAACGTGGCCTTACTTTTCACATTTGAAATAGACAGCTAGACGCGAGACGTGCATGTGCTCTGAATTCACAAAGCCGGTCTGGCTCTCAGGGGTGTGCATTCCATTGTTACGTGGTCTTCTGCTGGAAACGTACCGTGCGGATCAACGCATCTTTGTAGACTAGCAGTTGAGGTAGATGTCGCCTGCATCCATCAACAGCAAGTCAGCTAAGATCACGCCGGGAGGCAGAAACAATCCACGCCTTGTCACCCCCCGGATCACAGGTCTGCAACCCCCGGCAATTACTCACCTGACTCCTTGCACTGCCTGCATTTCCACTTTGACTGTTGACATTGTGCCGCGCACCCTCATCCTTTCAAAAACACTTGGCAGGAAAATGAACACAGTCTTCCGGGCACAAGAACATGGCTGTCAACCCTAGCATGGATCAGCAATCATCAGCGAAATGATAGCTGTCAATCTGGTGTTAACTGTTTCATTAAAAGACAACTGCAATGCTGGTTTGAGTGAATGAGGTAACACATTAACAATCAACACCTTTCAAGGAGCTGAGAATACATTAAGACTACGGCTACAGAGAGTGAAAATGGAGATGAGATGGCAGCTTGAGGAAAAGGGCCCGTTCAAACTGAGAGCACGAGAAATCTTCATGCTATGAAGCTACCTGCCCTGTCATCGGGGAAGAACGTTAGCGGTCAACCATCCCCTGGGCGCCTTGTTTGCATCTGGTCCCTAAGCGGCACGGGGTGCACTAGGTAATGACGGAAAGGGAACCCATGGCTACATTAAGCTAACATTAAGCCAGCCTAAAGCTGCCAATATAAAAGCGTGTCGAGCAAAATCGGCGCAACCTAAAACACACACGCAAACGTAGGAGTGTGTTTCCCTTCATTCGTTTAAGGTACACATGAAGATGCTGGAGTACAGGCCAGGTTCTAGTGGAAGAGGGTAATGGGGTGGGGGATGGGATTTATCTGAATTGCCTGAAACAGAAATTTAGATTTACTCTGACTTAGTCGTTTTCTCTTTTTAATTTCTTGTTTGCCTTTCAATGAATACACTTACACTATCAAGTCGGGGGAGTCTGTCCTCAGCTCCACTTTTGCATCACTTTTAACATGGGAAAAGCAGTGGTCGAAGTGGGGGAAAAAAGTAGGGGAACTGTGGGTGGAAAATCAGAGGACAGGATTAAACTAAGGACTGGATCAGTGGGCGGAGCCAGAGGTGTGGCCAGAATGCGCAAACATCCCAATTTTTAGTATTTGTTTGGCATTTCACTGCCCAGTTAAATCAACTAATGGATACACATGATTATTTAAGGTCATAATGAGTTATTGACATTAAAACACATTCACAAAGTTGGATATCCTTCTAATCACAGAATGTCCCAAATACAATAAAATGTGGAAGCACAAGCCATTTGTCGGCGAGCCATGAAGTTTGTCATCAGCACTTCTCCCTTTTTCCACAACAGCAGTTCAAACAGGAATGGCAAAATATCTTAGTTTGCAAATGTTTTCTATATAATTATGGCTCTGCCATATTTGCCTCATAATGCAAGATCTGCTGCATGATCTGACCATTTAAACTAATAAATTGTTTATAGCTCAAACGTATCAAAAGTTAATAAAAAATGTGACTTGTTGTGCTGCGGAGTGGATGGCTTATTGCAAAGGTTGACTATCACCTTTCTCACTGTTGCATTTGTATGTTACACTGGTACTAATAAGGCAAAATCTTTCCAGAGACTCTTAGCATGTGTACACATGTCAAAATAATAAAATATCAGAAAATATACTGCATTACGCTGCAGCCATTTTATTTTTTTAGAACCAATTTTTAATTGATTTTCAGTTGCAACAAAGAACACAGCACCATTTAGGAATACATCTTAAAAGGCAAGAACAAGACACAAACATATCACATTGGCATAAAAGATAGACGTACTGCAGCCATTTTTGAAAGCATAATTTAGTCAACACTGCACCATAATTTTGTCCTCCTTTGCTGCATAATTAATTCCAGGGGCCCCACAGCAAGCAGCACATGTTAAAAGTGCTTGTGAATGAAGCAGAGAGACTGTGAAGTTTGTGAACTTAGTTTGGTGTGCATTGTCAATCTCTGGTGAGTTGCAGCTACTACTTCTGAAAACAAGGCCCTTAGCACTGGTGGTGCCTTGTACATTAATGTTTGTTATTGCCCCCCAATGACCACCTCTGCCATGGATTCCCTCACTACCACCCTTTAACAGTGCCCCTCAAATCTCCATAACCACACTTTCAGATGCATTTAATTTGATTTACAGCACCACTCATACCTGTGTAGGGTGTCAGAGCACACATTACTCAGAGACAATCAATATGTGTGTAAATCACTGTATAGAAAATGTTACATAAGACTAAGGACTACAAGGTGTAGGAGTCACATGACAACCATACAAGTAGGCCGTATAGTTTAATAGTGATTGGTCTGGAGAAACACAAACTCAGAATTTAAAACGTAATACCATGGTTGGGGGTTCTCCTTAATAATCAGAATTGATTTCTGTCCAAAAGAACACTTTTTGTAACATTAAGATAATCAAAGACTGGGGGAAAAAACATTGCCGTCTAATTTATACCTTGCATTTTGGATGAGGCTCTTAGATGAAAGTTAGTAGCTCACTGTTCTATGTTAGGATTTTAACTTAAGAACTGCAAGTAACAAAAGGATCTCTCTGACAAAAGCGGTAGCCCCCTGACCTATTTACATTATGTGCACTTTGTGAACTGCATGGTACATGTTCTTTGCAGCAGGCACATTAACCCTCTGAGCTACCTTTCCATGAATCATAACTTCCACTAGACAAAATGATCTATCTCTAGGAAGAACATTAAACACCAGAGTCATCATGACATTTTTATTGTTGCCGAAAACTGCTGGAGGCCAGGAAGGAGGCAGCAAGCGCTTTTAAAACCTTAATATACTTGCACACATAATGTCTCCACTCAAAGTCAGCACCCGGTGCGGTCACACTGGTTTCACTGCCCTAGAGATGGCCCTTCTCAAGAGTCCTGTGACCACAGTGACAGAGTCACCGTTATTCTAGGCTGTGCTGCTTCATAGGCCTGCCCGCAAAACTGGAGGTGAACTTCAGTATGGATTGTGGTGGCAAACCTTGAAGGTTAACCCACACTTGCCCATGCTAGGGTCCACCTGCTGGTGCTAAGACACCAGGGCTTCTAAGCTCTTGCGAAGCCTTCTAAGGTCTAGCATGGGATTGTGCTCTCTCATGAGAGTGGTCTGGTGGACTGATTATTAAGGCTGAACCTGGTTCCCCAGTTCCAAATTCAGCAGCTCTGGCCATAGTGCCACATCCTCTCCCCCACTGAGCACCATACTGCCCCACTGAGAAAAACGTACACTGCCTTCAAGTACAATCCAATTGCTGCTGGCTATAAACACCTGGATGCGGCTCAATTTAAATGATGCACTAGACAAGAGCAATATGCAGCCTACAAAAAACAGTAACAACATCCTGGAAAAAGCAAACACTCATAGGGAATGCAAAATTTAGCAAACCATGTGAAATGTAAACAGGAACAACATGGTTACCTTAACGCTTTTACACTCACTTTTCAGAAATCAGTGAGTGCTTTTGCCAGAAAAGTTAAGGACATGACTACAGGGCCCTGAATGGACCCATTTTAATGTCCATTGCTTATATCCTTACAAAACGTAAGCAGTATGGTAAAAAAAAACACATCCTTGGACGCAGAGCCGCAGTACACATTTTGTTTTCCAATCCACACTTTGCAGTACCTCCAGGATTGATGCACTAGTTGCAAGCCCAGGGAAAACAAAGACAAGAAAACATAAATAGCGCTTCACTGGCAAACTATGTAAAAGTGGCGCTAATGTGTTTGGGTGTGAATAAAATCAATATGTCCAGTTTGCTACCATCCTGTCTTTCTTTATTTAGTCATTTTTCATATTTTTAACCTTTTATTCCAGATGCTGCACTTTGGAATTAAATTACGACATTTCCAGCAAAAAATGTTTTTCTTTTTTGGATCCATTTCACAGGGTAGCAAATAAAAGAAAGAAGAGGAAACAGAGTGAGAACCTCGTCTTGAAGTCACGGTTTTCAGTAAGAGAAGAACTGCTTGCTAGAAAGAGAGGGAAGAAGGAAAGAGTGGGAGGCGGGGGGGGGCAGCTGAAGTGGCAGAGCAGAAGTGGACTCTGTATTTTTCTTCTCTGGGCTAGAAGGAAAAGACAGAGTCCTGTTACTTCTCTGCCACCCATCCTCCAACGACCGCCAGGAACGCCGCGCTTTATTTATAGGCAATGGTGATTTCTTGCGTCCTGGGACGCATTTTCAAAATAAGAAAGTAGGGGAACGGAATCTTTGGAATTGAAGAAGTAGGGGCATGCCGTGCCCTGCCGATCCCGCCCACTTCGACCACTGGGGAAAAGTGACGCAAAAGTGGCGCAAGTGGCTTGTAAATCTGCCCCTTAACGCGTGAACAACAAGAGTACCATTGGTCAGTAAGAGGAGTAATTACCCAATTTATGGGAGTTTCCGCGCTGATTCCTGCCTGCGCCGATTCCTGTCTGTCATTTTCAATTTTCACGCAGATTATCATCTGGCCATTTCACTTGCTTTCAGCAGGTTGGATATCTGGGTGAAAAACATGGAATGTGTAGCCTCGGGTGTTGCTTTTAATCAGCAATACGGCCGGTAACTCTTGCTTCAGGCCCACTGTTATTAACGCGGAACTGCTAGAAACGCTCTTGCTCTTCTGGGTTTACCACAAAAACTGCCCTGCTGGATTGTCTAAATGGAAGTGTTTGGCTAAACCAGCTTAACAGTTCTGCCTTAGAGATGCCTATAATAAAATAAAGGATATCACTATTATTAAGGAGATACATTTTGGACCTTAAATTAATTCTGAATTATCTATATCCAATTTCAAGATCTTTTTGCTCTGATGAAGTGGAAATAAAGCGACGCCGGTTTTGTCATGGGAAACTGAATGAATGTAACAAATAAGTGACGTGCTCAAATGGAAGTTACAATTAAAAACGTACAACAAAATACTAAAGGAACATAAAATATGAATTTACAATTTTGAGCGTATTAGAATTATGAGAGGGATATACATATCCAGTGGTCCTTGCACTGGCCACAATTCTTTTATTTTATACAAATAAGTACTTCTCGATGCTTTGAGTGGGAGTGACCCAAACTATCCCGAATTTCCAAAAGATATCTATACTATGAACAATATTCCAAAACCATTTTATTGGAATAATAGTTTTGATTTGTCACAGACAATCACAAATAAAATCAGTTCATACTGACATACATACAGTAATGATAACATGAATTACATTACATAAATAGTTTTATCATGCAGTTGATCTTTGAAAATAACTTTCAACAAAGAAACACATCTAAATTTGTTTCTCTGTTGATGGTATGACTTACAATAATTTTCAAATGAGTGCCTAAAATATACACGTTTTGCAGAGGTCGTTCTACGCTTCCTCCGGGCTGCAAAAAAATAGAATGAGGCAAATATAAGAGAAAAGGAAAAGTAAAAGACATGTGTAGGAAAGTACTCTTTTTGACATGGTTAGCCCACAATTTTTGCCTGATGTCTGATGTATTTTCAAACTTTGAGCGCACTGGGTCCCTGCTAACCAGGTTCCCAATGCCAGATCTGTTTCAAACCTGCACCACGATTGGCATCTCTTTTGTTATCCCTAATAAATGGTAACACTGGTACCTAGGGCATGGGAACTGAAGAGGGTCTTCTGGGGCTTAAGCACTGGTTGTGCCACCCCAGGGACCCCTCACCAAGGCTATGCACTCTGGCTGCGTGTCTTGGTGCAGAGAAAATCGAAGAGTCAACTTGGCACACAGCCCCATTTGTCATGCCTACAGTACGCTGCATGGGATATAGGTAAGTCACCCCTACTGCAGGAATTTAGCCCTAAGGCAGGGTGCACTATATCCTATGTGTGGGCATATCAGCATAAGCAGATATGCCCCTACAATGTGCAGTCCATTCTGATATGTACTTGCACAGGGAAGCCATAAAGACCACATGGGACGGATATTGCCAACACAAGTTTCCTAGCTCCATGATGGCTTCACTGATTTCTAAGGTTTTAGTACCAAGCATCTTGTCTTAATAATTCCTAACTGATGCCAGTGTTGGATTTATTAATAAATTCACACAGGAGACCCTTTTAGAGGATCCCTTGAAAACCTGCCAAGCACTGGTGTGGTTTCTGATTTGTTTTCGCCAGCCTGACACTACCAGACATGTTTCTGACCTCATGGAGTGAGGGCCAGCACTCTCAGAAGACAGAGACAAAGCCTGCTCTGTGTGGTGGTGCTTTACACCTCCTCCAGGACAGGATGGCCTTTCTAGGCGGGAAGCTTCAACGGCAATGCCACCTTTGAAATCCAACCCAATATCCTTCAGATAGTGGGGGAGGCCAGGCCCCCTTTTCTGCTCCACTTTTGGCTGGAGGAAAGGCAGGAAAATTAGTTAGATTTGGAGAAGGGTCCCAACTTAGCCTACACCACCCCTAAGGCGGGGCAGGTGAAGTGAACCCCTCTCCTGAAATTCCACCATTTTGGGATGGTGAGAAACACCCCTAACAGTGCT
Source organism: Triturus cristatus (assembly GCF_964204655.1). Taxonomy (NCBI): domain Eukaryota; kingdom Metazoa; phylum Chordata; class Amphibia; order Caudata; family Salamandridae; genus Triturus; species Triturus cristatus. Next base: position 466,319,668 of record NC_140584.1, on the reverse strand, counting down.
AGGGTAGTGCCTCGTCCCACTGGAAGTGGTCACTAGAGGGTGTAGACGCTCTAAAGGTAAGTAGTCCATTGGCTACTACCTGTTTCCCCTTGTAACAGCCATAAATTCAGTATTTAGGTGGCACCCCGAGATCTGAACATCAGATTCAATGGACAAGAGAAGACCAGGACAAAGAAAACCTGATGCCCATTAACTGAAGCACTGCTGCAGAAGAAAAAGAGGCCAAACCCTGCATGCTTCTCCCAGGACTCGACAATTGCTGCTGCTTTGTCATCCTGAAACCTCAAAGGACTCCACGAACCCTGGAGTACCTCCAGCCCTGAAGAAATCCCTGTGAAGCTCCCTTGGAGTGAAGACATTACTCCCCTACACACCGCAGGCTCTGATCCCGTGAAGTTGGGTTTGTCGACGTGCTATCCGTGTTGTCCTCAATGCAGCACCAATGCAAGAAAAGGTATAACGGCGCTGGAGTTTGGAGACACCAAGACCTAACGCAGCCACATCATAAAAATACCCGTGGTACCGGACCCCCAACGGCAAATTCCAAGAAGATGAGTCCATTCCGGACTCCCGAAGCACCAGAAGGAAGCAATTGTTGAGGGACATCGAAGCACCTGAGAGCCATTTCCTGAGTGGCCCAGCTGTCCCAAGATTGCCTCTCCAAGTTGCCCCCTCCTGACTGCAAGGACCTTAAGACGCATGATGCGCTGCTGACCTGCTCAGTCTGCACCCGGCAGCACCGGCCCCAGCACCGGCTAACAAGCCCTGCTCCTGTGGTACCCAGGTGCTTGCAACCACCTACCTCCAAGGAGACCCACAAGACTTACATGTAAGTCCCTCTGCGCATTGCCTTTTCAAGTAGTTCCCTTTGTCTTTGTGCACCAGCTTCTAAGACTTTAGCACCTCTGCTCCCGGCTGATCCGGGATGCTCCCGAACGTCTCCTGCTGGAACTTTGGACCTGGTCCCGACATCGACCTAAAACAAGAAGGTGAACTTCATGAAAGCATTGCCTGAATTTCTATGCATTTCTTTTCCATTGTTTCCTATGGTGGATAATTGTGCGTATAAGTGATATATTTATTGAATTTTGCAAAATCGTTTCTCCAAAAGTACTTACCTTAGAACTGTGTCTTTGGTCATTAAAATTTTAGAAATATTGACATAATTTTTACAAATTTGTCTAGGATTTTTTCTTGAGTGTGTGTCTCATTTATTGCCTCTGAGAGTACAACAAATGCTTAACACTACGTTCTGATAAGCCTAACTGCTCACCCCCATACAACAAAAAGACAGTTAGCATTATTTACTTTTATCTCTTCCTGCTCTTTGGGGATTTCTCGCACTCTCTACAAAGTGTACTTCAATTTAGTATTGTACAGAAAGGCGATTTCCTTTAACGTATAAATCAAACCAAATAGCTAAAGGAAACTACTCAATCGCATATCTTGTATTAGGAATTCACAGAACTTTATGGACTACAACATTTTATGATTCTTCTTACACATTTGTCATACAATTCAGATACCTCAATAGTGTATTAAAACAATACATGTGCAAATAAGGGCATTAAGCTACAAGGAATGTATCTGAATAAATCTACTCTCATATTTTCATTTGTTTGCATAAATTACTTTTTTTTATTTGTGCAATAACCACTCCTCATATCCCTCAGTAATAATAAACAACATTAATTAATGATGGACTATATCATAAGAAAAGTATAACGCTACTCAGATTTATTAAAGTGTATGCATACATGAAGAGAAAACTAAATGCGGCAGCCATGGAACAGGGACTTCTATTAAAAGAGATTAGTTTAAATCAACTCCTTTTTTGAGAGGATAGGGCATTCCACCTAGGAGGTAGGATACATTCATAAGAACACAAGGTTAGAGTCTAACAGTGACACAGATCAAATTATTATATTAACTTTAAAATTGCAATAACTGCATCAATCTGATTTCAAGGTAGTCTCTAGTTTGGCAGGGCAAGGAGATTGCAATAGATTTGTAATTGTATTAATTATACCCCACACTCTGGACTCATACATGTAAGAAATCAGGTTATTATTTGGGGTGGTCGATTGAGCTCCACTAGGAATAATCAATCTCTTGACTGGGTGAAACCTCAAATCATTAAATTAAACTAGGCTTAAACCCCTAGTATATATATGCCAGAGCATCAAGTCTTAATTTAGGCCAATTTGTAAAGTATTTATGCATTGCCAAACAGGAGATATGAGATTTTAAAGATTTAAGTGAATATAGGTCCAAACCCCTCAATGCACCAATAGAATTCAATGGTTGTGATACACCGGGATCTATGTGCGATTTGAAGCAGATGGCGATGGAGCTTGAGTCGGATACAAAAAGTGGATTGGTCGCACGGAAATGTATGGAACTCCAAGTTCAAAAAACAATTCAAATTCTAATACAAAAAAGGGATTACCCACAGTTTGTAGGTACAATTGTACCTGCTGCCTTGGAACCACAGGTCGGAATCCAGAAGTTGGTTTGTCCAGCTAGTGCTAGGAACTAAAGCTTTATAATGTATGGTCAGAAAATCTTCTAAGTCCCAACGCATAAAGGGACTTTATTTTTTTTTTGAGGTGCAGATATCTTCGCGGAGGACATGAAATTTAATCCCACGCTGTGGTTCCGCATGTCAGATACTTTTTGTATTAATGCTAGTGTTATGGCAGGTGTAAATATGTAATTTAATTGATGTTAATTTAAAAGATAATTCAAATTAAGTGCCAGGGCTAATAATCTTTGTTAATGTAAAACATGTTTTAGTTATAGTAAATCTCTTAGATTAGAATTATGGTTAGGTTTAGGATTCTGTTCACAACAATCGTTTTTTTATTTAAATGTAATTTATTTCAACCAATTAAAGGTTGGGGTGCAGGTCACATTAGCTAATCATTTATTTGAATGTCATTAAATTTAATGAACGTTGGGTGAGCTAAGTTAAGGATCAATATTTAAGTACACATGAAACCCCCTCAGGGTTAGGGATTGGTGTCTGATTTGTCATGATGAATCATTACAACAAGGACCTTCTGTGACCAAAGGATCTGCAAGATGCCTTCAGATGAAGTGGGGGTGAGATAAACAGTTGTGATTTGTACATAATAACTATTGTAGTCATTCACTTATACTGCATTTTGTTTGAATTTCTATCACTTTCTAATATCTTTGAAAGTGACGTGAGCCACACTTCTTCCCATCATTTAATATTTAATTGATCGGACTGCTAAATTGCCTGTTACTTTGTTATTTTCTGGCAGGAAAAGGGGCCTTTGATGGGCTAACATTTTTCACTTGTACATCTGTTTGCACTTCCGTTGCACTCAACCAGAGCTCGGCTAAGCCTTCGGTAAAACTTGAAGCATAACATTCAGAAGGTCTCAACTAGAGTAAAATTGGATATAAATTTGTTCCAGCCAGGCAAGTTTTTGAGGATAATCTTTTGTTAGAGAAAATTATCTTTGCTTAATTCTGAATAATGATTGAAGTAGGTCTTTCTCCTTGCAGACTACATTTGTTTTTATCACACTAGAGATAGCCTCAAAAATATTGACAGACTATCTTAAGGGTAATTTTAGTACCCGTGATCTACAGAGAAAGACCGGTCACAATTCATGCACTGAAACTGGTTGGCCCACATATCAGAATGTGTCCAAGGCTTCCCCTATAGCTTTAGTCCTTCAAGAGAGGGCAGGACATGTTCACCCATGCTTCTAAATTTGAAACAGGGTATATATTACGGTAACATTTGTATATCAGAACAGGTGATAACTTGTAGATGCTGGTAATTATCAAGTCTTATATTGTGATTAGTTTTTTTATTTTTTTGTTACCAGTAGCCTCAGAATAGGCACCTAACCATGATAAAAAAAATCACATTATCACATTGCTAGATTTGTTACTGACCTTCATAAGAGGAGGTCTGGCACTGTGGCAAGTAATTGAACCAAGGTTGAAGGTCACTTAATACCATGTTTATATTGTTTTAAAAATAATTCCCAAATCAATGTTGGAAGTCATTTGTTATATTCAATCACAGAACACACTCATGCTGGAAGAAAAGAACCTGTCTACAAGTTCAAGCAAGCTTTGATGTAGCAAAAAGGTTTGACCTATTCTATATTGCATTCACACATGCAGACACAAAACATTCACACACATATTAACATAAATAACACAGATATGCAATTATGAAGGCAAACCAGCTACCTACCTACAACCTTGCACACAAACACCAGTACAGCGAGAGCTGTTCACACAAAGGCCAGTATATAAATAGATACCCAAACAAACATACAGATCACATGACATTAAGTCACCCATGCACACTGTACAAGAGACCTATGTTTTGTTGAAGGTTTGTTTACAGTGTTTGCTCGTATACTGATTTAAAGATATCTCAAAGTTCTACATGTGACAGGAGGGTGGAAAGGACTGAAAAAGTGAGATGGAATGAGGAGTTAATATTGAAAATATTCTACCCAAAATGGAGTTCTAGTCAGTAGCTGACTTTGGGCATCTAAAAATTAGCAAGCAAAGGGTGTGATGTATTAATCTAGGAGGGTAGACAATGAGTACTAATAATTTTTTTAAAATAGGGTAAACCTAATTTCTATGGCGGTCTCTAGGTATTTGAGAACAATTGTAAATCAAATATTTATATCTCAGATTAAATAACCATAAAGCATAAAATCATCAGGAATCTCTTAAATATTAATTTTACAATTCAATATCAAAAATTGACAATAATCTCTTCTTCAAATTAGAAAACATAAAAATGTAATTACTGTGAAAAACTAGATGTTTGTTGAGGACAGTCAGTCAACTTTGAGGCAATGTGTAAAGTATTTATGCAGTACTTATATAGTAACAAAGTGAAAACACAGCACAATAAAAATCCCACACCAATTTAGAAACATAGGGCCCGATTCCGATCTCGCTAGGAAGGCCTCCAGACGGGTTCTGGAACGAGCAAATCCGATTCGAAACCCATGTTTTCGACCGAATTGTCCCCCGTTCCAAATGACCCAGTACGATGCAAAGATCCTAGCATGCAAAGACACAGTGGCAGGGTATACAATGCCACACCACTACCACGGTTATACAGAAAGTAGTCAAGAAAACTAGTAATGGCTAACTAAAGGGTCTCTAGCAAAATGCCCACCTCTAAAGACCAGCCAGACAAAAAGGTAAGAGAGGCACATTTGCAGAGACAACTAAAAAACAATCATTGGATTTAATCCCTAAAACAAGAAAGAATCATGATGACAGGGACAACTTTTTTTTCTCTAAATGCTGTAATGAATCCTTTTATTTGTAATTTGTGCAACACAGCCAACGCGTTTCACCCTTGCGGGCTTCTTCAGTGCTGCAAAAAACAATACAACACTTTCACAAACTTGGTACACAAACGACTATTTACAAAAACACAGTCATACATTAACCCCTTCAGTGCCACGCCCTTTCCCCGCCCTGTGCCGGCCGTTACATTAGCGGGCGGGGTTTATGACGAGCTGGACTCGTCATGGGCACAGCGCAACCGCGGCCCATGACGAGTCCAGCTCGTCATGGGCACTGAAGAGGTTAACACATATTGACAACATGTAAACAACGTGTAAAAAGCACACATCTATTTTGAAAACATAGATCTCAAATCAAATCAATAGCTAAACAAAACATCTAATCAGTATCTACGTACTACACATTTAAAAAACTTTCACATACGGACACATATAAAATGTTACACCCTCTCAAATCAAGAAATGGCAAGCAGAAAGGGTTAGATTGGCAACAACCAATGGTACAAAAGAAGTCAAGAACAGAGTGGAAAACAGAAAAGAAAACAGACAAGTAATTAAGATCAAAGAGAAAAAGATCTTGTCCGCGTCCACCGAATCGTTTCTGAACCCAATCCTGGCAGTCGGACTCATTCGCTGCAGAATGGTGCTGTGTAATGGAGCCGGCTTCCGAACGAGCGAGTACGATGCACGATTTGGATAGCCGTATCGACTCGGTTGTGTCGAAATGAAACAGCTGTGGGAATCAGACTTTGGGGATCTGCAGCAGGCCCCCCTTCACCCGGGGTCCTATGAATCAGTCCCATGTGGGCACCCATGGGTCCCCCCTTTCAATGCACGCACAGTGTGGCTGGCACCATGGGGTGCCCGCCACAGGGTGCACCCTTTTCTCCACCCACCTCTTTTTGCTATGGGAGCTTGTGTACGTGCTCAGTATACAGGCTCTCCAAGAGTTCAATGGCAGTCCGAGTACACCACTATACGGATGTATCAGACTTGGTCACTCGGACTCCTGGAGCTAGAAAATCCCTCCAGATCCGAGTCGTATGCAGGGCCTTCCTAGCAAGATCGGAATTGGGCCCACATAGAGAAGTTTAATAATTTATTTGAGACCCAAACGAAAAACATTCAATCAGTAGAACTGGAGATACGTTGTTTTAAATATTTAGATAGAAGTAGTACCAAAAAGTTAATAAAATGGTAATGTGGACTCTATAAGTCTCTGTTATATGCCTACATTTAGTGGGGCTCATGTTATAAACAATCAGGACATGGTCATGTATAGTAGTGTAACAAATCAATGACAGATTGTCCACAGACACAGCAGGCATATTATGCAGTGCAGATATTACCTTTTTGTCAAATCTTCAGACACCTGAACATTCCATGTGCTGGAATAAGATTTACGAGAACTAAAAACAAGGGAACCCTACTCACTTCGAACCAGGGTACTGAATTTTCTTATAAAAAAACAATGGCTCCTGTGGACTAATGGAGAAACAATCTTGATGTATAAATGCACAATGGCAATGTAATGGGTTAGTGTGATGTCAGAAAGAGAAGGAGCCGTACAAACCTTAGATTTGTATTTCATACACAATTATTATTTGTATAGTCTTTGAAACAAAATACATACAAGGCAATTAAACAATCATCTAGTTTGGTGAGTGGTGTCCCAGTGAAAAGGCGGAACCTAAAAAAGTAGAACCTAACAAAATAGTGACATATTTGTGACATATATACAAGGTTTCCTATACTTCATAAAGACGACCATTAGGAGGTATATAATGTATGAACCATGCTTTATACAATGATAAGTGCTGGTGTACAATGGTTCGCTTTTGAAAACTGACGACGGTGGTTCGACCCTGTGTGCAATGTAGGGTCTCTTTAGGACCTGAGATTATAGGGACACCTGAAGGATAGCTTGTGTAATTGGGTGTATCTGTGCGTTGAAGTTGCAGGCTTCCTAAATGTTTAGTGATTCTTAGTAGTTAAATCAGGCACGATGGGCGGTTTTTTGTGTTGCCAGTAATAAGGGTTACTTCCATCCAGTGTGGGGTCTCATTTAATCACCAATCTGTTTGTGCCTGCATCTGGATAGCTTCGGATCAGAACAGCGTCTGTCTGTCTGCCTGGGACCCATTTACCTACCAAGAATCACTAAACATACAAGAAGCCTGCAACTTCAAGGCGCAGATACACCCAATTGGAGTATACGCCTGGACTGTACACTCATCATGCCTTCCAAAACATTAGATGCAACTTTTCTGGTTGTGCCAAATTGAATTTTGCCAGCCGACTTCTACCCTCACATGGATTCCGGCTGGGTCCCATGTGAGTATTACTTTCTTTACTACACTCACGGTGCCACACCTTCTACACAAGGCTGCGCAAACTATCCTTCATGTGTCCCTATAATCTCAGGTCCTGAAGAGACCCTACATTGCACACAGGGTTGAAACGCTGTCGACAATTTTCAAAAGCGAACCATTGTCCACCAGCACTTATCGTTGTATAAAGCGCAGTTCATACAATATATATCTCCTAATGGTCATCTTTATGAAGTATAGGAAACCTTGTAAATATGTCACAAATAAGTCACTATCTTGCTAGGATCTACTTTTCTAGGCTGCGCCTTTTCACTGGGACACCACTCACTAGAACTAGATGATTGTTTAATTACCTTGTATGTATTTTGTTTCAAAGACTATATAAATAATAATTGTGTATGAAATACAAATCTAAGGTGAGTACGACTCTTTCTCTTTCTGACATCACACTAACCCATTGCATTGCCATTGTGCGTTTATACATCAAGATTGTTTTTTCGATTAGTCCACAGGAATAGGATTTACGACTGGGAAATGGCCTGATATTTACTGACTTTGTAACACACACAGCTGTTTCCACAACAATGGTACAATGATCACTATGAGTATTTTCTAGCATATTAAAACCTTCCGATTTTGTTTTTTAGTAAACAACATGAAGAGATATTCAGTAGTCAAAATAAATCTTTCCCAGCTCCAGATTGATGTCCTCAAGAAACAGCCCATGAATTCTATACTGCTCACTACCCTTATGGGACCCACAGCACTGACCACAGGTGGGGTCAATATTTATAAAGTAGCACTACCTACTGCCCCTTCAAAGCAACTGCCATTTAAATAATTATTTGCAGTAAAGAAGAGTGAAGCTGAACAAAGCACTGGTCAAACTTGAAAACATTGCTCTGCCCCCCGAGGAAGCCGTGGCTCCACCCCACAGCCAGCTGTAGAGCCACGCGCTCACCGCTCGGACCCTCCCCACCTCACCTCTGTCACTGCATCGGCCGCATCCGTACAAGGTGCCCGGCAGAGGCAACCGGTGGGACCTCCGAATATCAGGGAGGAAAGGTTTTTCAACAGTCGCTGCCACCGTATGCCCCAGAGGCGTCTTCCCATCAGTCCAACAGAGAGATCCAGCTGTTGGTGAGGCTGGCCTAGCCAGCGAGCAGCCCTGACTCCCAAAAAGAGCAAAAGAACTCCGGAAAGAAGAATTCTGCTGCTCGCCAGGGCCGCGTTGGCAGTCTTCAGGGACATCCAGGCAGCAATGAGTGATCAGGTAACCTGCCCATTATTTAACCTGTCCTGCTGCCCCTGCTGCCCCTGACGACCACCCAGGCTACCCCACAGGTCATGTAGCAACCAATGGTTACCCACAGGAGACTGCGAAATTCAAAACGTGGCCACTGAACCTGACTGGACTGATCCGGCCCACACCTGTCTCCAGTGCCTGTGATCTAGTGCCTTGGCCCCTTTTCCAGGAGATAACTAAGGGTGACAGTAATGATGTTCTTAAACCTGAATTATCTGTTCTTTCAACCCCTTTCTCAGCATTACTTACTTATTTGGCTTGGTTTCTCTATAGTTTCTGCAAACTGTTCTCAAATTAATAATTACAATGCCCGTATTAGATGATGTGATTACCTCAGCACTGATTAAACAATGTTGCTATCATTAGATATATGTAAATACCAACCCTTAAATAGGTTGAGATATATATATAACTTCTTTCAGAAAATTTACAGCTACCACAAACAAAATGGTGTCCAAATTACGTCACCTGTTCAGTTCTGCTCAAATCATCTCCATTTCCCGGTCAATGTCAATGTCCACGTGCCCATTTCCATTTGATTTTATTACTTCCTATCTTGGCATGAATCATTTGTTATTTCTAAAATCATGACACCTGCAACATGATGAAAGACACTGATCAATTCTACTTCTTCCCGTCTATGGCATCAAAAATACTGTTATATATAGATCAATATTATGCCAAAAGTTTATGACCTCTTTTCTCAGATTTGTTTTTGCAACATATTCCAATGCAAAATATTCAAACTTCTTGAGCAATATAAGTTAAATTTGGGTTAGAATGTATAAAGTTCATGTATTTGACTAGGCCCTCTCCACACGATCTCCTCCAAACATATTCCTTCAAAGCTCTTGTTTTCTAAATTTTGTTTTTGTTAGCATTAGGACTCTCTGCCCTTTCCCACTGCTATGCGTGTTTGTGCTCTCTTCTTAAACCATGGTACAATTGGTTTACACCAAATTGGCATATTTAATTTACTTATAAGTCCCTAGTATGTGATACTGCATGTACCCAAAGCCTATAAATGTAATGCTACTTGTGGGCCTGCAGCATTTATTGTGCCCCCTACTTAAATAGTACTTTATGTCTCAGGCCTACACTACAGCCTGTAGTGCAGTATTAAACCTTTTGCCTAGCCTAAACTTTCCTTTTTAAAACATAAATGTTATACCGATGCTAGGCCATAAACTGCCCATAGGGAAGTGTGCATTGGTTTTAAAAAGTAGGCCATGTGTTTTTAAGTTTTACATGTCCTGGTAGTGAGAAACCCCTAAATCTGTTTTTCCACAATAAAGCCTATGTCCCTCAGCGGATAACATTGGGTTAACTTATTGCATTTAATAAGTGATAACTTTTTATTAGGAGCAGGTAGAAATTTCATGTTTAGATTCAAATGAATTATAATTAGGGCTCCCAGTTTTCCGTTTTTACAGATTTGTACAGATAAATACAGACAGTAAACTGTTTTTTTTCCTGTTTGTATTTATTTTTCAAAGCAGAAAAATACTGAAATTTGTGCTGTTTGTGAGTGACGTTCAACGCTGTCCTGCAAGAATCTCAAGCCAACATCTGAGCAGAGCGACCACATGGGAAGTTAAAAAACAGGATGGGATTTACCTAAATGTCGGCATATGTTAACATATATTTGTTTATATTGCCAATATTTACATGTGGGTGTAGTTTTCTGCTATATTGACTCCTTAATTTGCTAAAACGCAACAGGCATTAACGTATGAGTGCATATTTATCAGCTAAATAAATGAGGAAACATACCATGTTTAGACTCCGTTTATTATTAAAACACAAAATAAATACGGAAAAATACCAATAGGATGGCCAAAAAATAAATATGGATAAATACAGACGGAAATGTTGAAAAAATGAATACCATAAAACCGGGACCCTAATTATAATTTAAAGCCCTCTTGAATGATAAAGTAAGATTTTAAGTCACACGTTCTGAAAATGCCACTTTTAGAACAATTGGCATCTTCTTGTCCTAACCATTTGGTGCCAGTGTCCTGGGGGCACATGACTGTGAATAGCATGGCAGTTATGCTTTGTGTAATCCCTCCAGATAATTAGACAAAGAGAACTAGATAATGGCAGAATGGACCATCCTGCCAAGATGGGTGGGGCAGAGCTGTTCCCTGCATCAATTATATTCAAAGGCTGCCTCCATCACACACTCAAAAGGACCTCATGCCAGTATTTTGCCACACCAGACAGCTTGGAGCTTTGGCAGGGGAAGGGAAGTGCTTGCCAGGACCAAATGTGGGGTAGCCAGGATGTCACACCCACTTCAAAGACTGGCAACAGATATAAAGACTGGACCTTTTGAAACCACCTCTTCTGTACACTCCTGGACCTGTGGATATTACAGAAGAAGGACTGCCTTGTTACCCAGAGGATTGCTGTGTTGCTTGAGGCCTGACTTGTTCCCCAGAGAACTGACCTGCTGCTTGAGGTCTGTGTGGTTCCCCTGCTGCTTTAGGCTTGCCCTGCTCTGCCAGAAAGACGACTGGACTGGTCCCTTCACCCCAGTCTAACCTGAGTGACTCCAAGGGTTAGTTGGCTGACCTCTTGTTCTGAGCTACACGAACACCTCAAGCTGCAGAGACCTTGAACCCTTCACTAGGCTGCTAGAGAGAGTCCTTGATCCCCAAGAGGCGCCTTACCCGATCCTGGACTCTTGACTGACATCAGAGTACAATCCACTACTCTGTGAAAAAAGGAGAAATCCTGAAGTTTTGGACTCTTTGTGACCACAAACAGGCCCATTTGTTCCAAGACCGTAACGCCCACTGAGACCGCAAACGTGAAGCTCCAGTGAGCCCCACTACAGCAGCTGTCTGTGACGACTGGCAACACGAGCTCTGCACTTCGCGCTACAACCACAATTGCATGCAGTGACTGACAACATGAAGCTCCAGCAGCGACCGTCTGCAACGCCGGACCAGATCTTCGTGCTTCAGCGTAGAACATCCTTGACACCAGGCCTGCTCTTCGCGCTACAACAACGACCATCTGCAATGCTACCCTTGCTCCTCGCGGCCTCATCCATAGTATTTGTAACTTTCTGCAGTGGACTTTGAGAAGTGAGACTAACGTGGTCCCTGTCTGTGTCTGGCCTGCACTCCATTGTGGTCAGCCTGATCTTGTGATTTTCCCCTGCACTGGAACAACCAGATCCCCTTGGTAGCGCTTTGTCCGTTTAAGTGTTATATCTACATAAAACTTTGAAACTGAATATTTCCAGTTCTGCTGATTGGATTTTAGTTGTTCTCATATAATTTCATTTATTAAACCTTTCTGCATTGTTTCGAGATTTTTGTTGTGTTGTGTTTTCACTTTAATACTGTTCGCGTGCTGCATAAATACATAACACAATCCTCTAAGTTAAACCTGACTGCTTCTGTGCCAAGCTCCGAAGGGCAAATCACAGGTTAATTTAGGGACTTTCATGTGTCACCCTGACAAGGACTATGTTTGTTGCTTGAGTAATGTTTCCTCCCCCCTCAAATAAGAAAATAATTACCTACATCATGCATAATAGCTAGTTATTCATATTATAGCTATTGTTAGGCAATGACAAATAACTTGAATGAATACACAGATTCCATTTCAACCGTATACCTGGTTACATATCGTACAGATTGTGCATGTATGCTATCTATTGTTCATGTCACAACACAAAATAGATCTCAAATCAAAAACTGATTTGGTCCCAGATGTTCGTGTCAGCATGAAAGTCAATAATATTTTTCACATGTTCAATAAAAATAGGGAGATTTATTAACTGCCTTACTATCCAATAATTCCAACCCAGTCTGACCTGAATACAATGCCCATTAATACAAACTCTTTGCAGTTAATAATCACATTATAGATCAATTTAAATCTGCTGGATGCTTTGGGAAGCCAAACACTATTGTGTCAATATATCTAGGCTGATAATTCTAAACACAAAAGGGTCTATCTATTACTTAAAAATATATATCCTAGTTATTAATCCATGTTAAAAAAAATACACAATTAGTGCTCACCTATTTCACACATTCTCCAATTGTAAGAAAGAGAATAAAGACTACGTTCATTATTAGTCTCACTTTTGATGCCTTTTCTTTCAAAGACATACCATTGATAAGGTATGCTAAAAATAGGTCGTAAGGAAGTTCCAAAGTAAAATTCAATAAATCTATATCCATTACTGAAAGACATAAAATATTACTGACATCTCAATTCATTAGTTATTTCTAAGGCTACCGAAGCTCACCTTTGTAAGTACAATGTTACAGTTTCAACTTTTATCTCAGTCAAGACTTCAAATGCTCCACCATTTTCTATTAATTTTTTACTGATGATCCGCCCGAAGACTGCAGGTACAACACTGAAGTCTACATTACCCAGCCTTCCCCGTAGAGATGTTCTTTTGTATTTTGTGACCTGCAAAATATATGGGTCTAGTTTTTACAATATGCATATATATTTTTTAAATTAAAGCAATATTGGTCTTATCTGGAACAAATACGAAATCTCACTAATTTTGAAAGACGGTGATATAGAAAGTGAACCAGTCAAATATATCTTAGATCAGAATGTTCCCTAACCAGGAATAAAAAACTCTCAACAATATTATAACTAAGTGATGCATCAGCTGTTACACTATGGCATAGACATTTTCTTTAGGGTATCAGAAATCGCCTTTTAAGCTAATATTATACTAATACGATCAAAAATAAGCATCAACAGTAGCAAATCATTACTATAACTAAATGATGTTATCAACAATTTTGCAGCAGAATAGACCTTTTCTTTGAATTATTAGAAATGGCCTTTCAACCTTTTCTTTGAAGTATCAGAAATGACCTTTCACCAAAAATTATATAATGAAACAAGCCATTCAAAATAAACCAGTCAGATTATATTGTTGAATTTGTTATTCCAGACCCAGGAATCAAACAAATTCATGGATTTAGTTCAAAAGCATTCTTGTTGACCATAATGCTTTAGCACCAATCATTTCTCTAGGCAATATAAATATACCTTCTACAAAGACTTATTTTTCAGATCTCTGTGGTTGGACTGATCCTAGCACTACCAAAAAACATATTGTCTCCATCCTACCAGTCAATTCACATAATCGATGTGAAGACCTGGAACTCCCTAAGGCACCTAAGGTGATCACCAACGCTGCCGCAATTCAGGGAGGATCTCAAGTCCTGTATCTTCGACTAAACCACAGAACTAGCCCCTCCCCCTCCAGTGCCTTGAGACCCTCATGGGTGAGGAGTCGCACTTTATAAGTCCTTATTTGATTGATAATTACAGTTTATGGAAGCCACCTATCATTTGTATAGCTATTTCTAAGTTATTCTGCTTCATCAACACAACAAAAAATGACATGTAACAAGAAAAGAAAAGAAACAGCATATTCACAGATCTAAAAAAAATGGTATCATAACCCATATTCTGTTTGAAATGTATCACTGGTTGATTCCTACTTTGTTGGTATTTAAGATCAGGAATGTCTAGAGATGTCCAATTAGCAATGTTTGTTATGACTTGGTCAATTGTTCAGTCATGGATTGCGAGCAATCCATTACTCTTTTTACAATAGATAAAACAGGATTTAGGGCCTTATTGAGGGTTTGGCGGTCCTGAGGACTGCATAACAGCGCTGGTGGTCTGATCGCGGTGAGCTCGGTGGTTTGACCAACGTATTACGAGTTGGGCAGATCGGCATACCGAAGACTGCCACTAGACAGCTGAGACTGAACGCAGACCGACGACCACCGGGTACGTGGTCGGGAAAAGGCAGTAACCATGGGGCAGCCATGAGGAGCTGCACCGATATGCGTATTACGAGTTGCCTGTTCCATGAGCAGAGCGCAGTGGTCCAACCGCCTGCATGGAGGTGGCAGTGACGAAGGATTTGAGGTGCATACTCTCCCCTTTCTACTTCTTCCAGGCAGATTCTAATATGGATCCCTTCCTCCAAGTCTCTCTTCACAGCAGGATCCTCACCCATGGATTTCAACCCTGTGTGCGGCGATCTTCAGGTGAGTCAGTTACGAAGCATATACCCATTGCCAGGACTTCCAACATAAGGGCTAAACCCAGGTAATATATATCATGCATATGTGTGCACCCAACAAATATGCAGTCAAAATGCACACATGTGCATCGATATATTTGTGAAATATACTCACCACTGCTGCAAAATCCACACCTCCACACCACCAGCCCCGTGTTCAACTCGTAATACAGTGGTCTTTAGACTGGCAGTGCCGTGGGCTGCTGGTTGGGGAGGTCCTGCAGCAGTCAGACCGTCAAACTCGTAATAAGGCCCTAAGTACTCACAATTAAGGCACAATATGTAGTGAGTACATCATTGACAGATGTCCAGTATATCATGCATGTTAAATCTTTTTACTCATATTCACCACATAATGTGTAATTCTCTGCATATGTTTAAACCCATCTAACTGTACTCAATCTGTTAATCCATCTTGCTTCAACATTTTTGTTCCTGATTTGTCCCTGATTTTCATCTCTCTTATGACATTCAGGGGCCGAGTCTGATACCGGCCGCAAAACGAACCGACACGCACCTGGACCGAATACCGACCGACACAGACCAGTGCCGTACGACTTGTGCAGTACGATGCAACGCGAGTGAATTACAACTGACACGTACGGAATATAAGCCATACGACCGAGCCGTAGGGAAAATAGTGATCCGGACGGAAAACCGACGCAAATTTCCTCGACTGACACGAACCCGGAATGAACCCGACCAACCCGCACCCGTGATGTCCGATCCGCGCAGTACGATGCAATGCGTGTAAAACCAGACCGACTCGCACGGAGACCAAGCCGCACGGCCGACATGCACAGAAAACCAGGCACACAAGCAATAGAGACCTTCGCGACCGACGCATATCAAACACAGAAGATAGGTAGCGTGAACAAGGCGGAGAAGCCTGCACGAGACAACAGCAGCGTCCGTTTCCGTCACATGAACGTCTCCTTCATGCCTACAAAACCCAAAGGAAAAAAGACAAAAAGAGGACCAAACAAGCAATGACAAAGCCAATAAATACTAAATAAAAAAACATGGTACAAAGACACACCCACAACTCCAACTATATAAAGGACTACAATCACTACCATCATCCCTTGCAAACAGGAGACACAGCCAGCAGCAAACACCATTACACAGCAACCACAGACTCACCCACAACTCACACATCACACAACCCACACACCATCAGCACCTCATCCAAAAGCACACACTCATACAGCCAGCAAAACCAACACCAACCCACCCTCACTTGCACCCTCACACACACATCCCTCACCACCACAACCCATCACCATGCCCCCAAAGAAGAATCCAAAGTTCACAGATAGTGAGTTAGAAGTGCTGGTAGACGAGATCATCAGAGTAGAGCCACATTTGTTTGGTACATTGGTCCAAAGGACCCCCATGTCACAGAAAACAAAGATGTGGGCGAGGATTGTGGACAAGGTGAACGCTCAAGCACCAGCAAGGTGCACAAAGGACGATATCCAGAACAGGTGGTATGACGTGCGCAGGAGGGTCAAGAAACTCATCGAAAAAGATCACGCCCTGAGTCAGTGCACCGACGGTGGCTCTCCTGCCAAATCAGTCTACTTCAGGACCTGGGAGGAGAAGGTGCGGGACATCCTACCACCAGAGAGCGTCCATGGCCTAACAGACATCCCAGAGCCTGGTGAGTACACAAACAACATACCAGGACACCACTGACTGACATCCTGAAAGACAACTTGCACGCCCTACAATAGAAGCACGTTTCATGATGGGAAGGAGGACAGACAGCCCTGACCATACTTAACAGCATGTGGTGGAGACACACCCCCCTTCAACACAAACTCCACACAACTCACCGGGCAGAATGCATTGACACACACCTCATTAAAATATCAGCAAAAGATACCCCATACTGGGTGCTGCTGTGTGAAGTACAGGGGCTGTCTTTGGACTTGTAGCCAAACAACCACCAGGATTTCACAGTCAGCCATCTTGCCATTGCTGTCACACCCCCTCACAGGGAAACAGAGTCAAGAGGAAGGAACTATGGGCATGCTGGGGGGTGTAGCCAAGAGTATGATCTGAGTCACAGTACAGACAATCTACACCCACCCACATGGCCCAGCAAGCTTACACTGAGCCATACTCGCCTCACAGGGAGTGGGAAGGGACTGACAAAATGTCTGACACTGGGCTCTGTTGTGGGGAGCAAAAGGCCCTGCTGGGAAATGGCCAACAACAATATCAAACTCTGTCCGTGACAAGCTGGGAAAAAGCAGTGTACAGGCAGGAATCTGTTCTAAAAGTAGAAAATGTCATGTTTGTGAACCATCAATGCATGTAGAAACATAACTCACATTGTGTGTCTCTTCCAACACAGGTGGTGCTGGGCACCCAGCACCAAATGATGAGGATTCCCCAGCCCAGACTCTGGCGGATACTGAGCTCTCTGGTCTGACTCTCTCTCTGTTCTCTTTGGATGACGACGACCAACCTGGCCCCTCTGGTGTGGGCCATCATGCAGCACCAGCAGCATCAACATCTGCACCCCCTGTACCCACGCCTCCAGCATCTGGACACCAACAGGGCACCCCCGCCAACATGGACAGACCAAGGCCAATGAACACCCACAGCACAGGGAAACAGGACCCCCAGGAAGCTACAGGAAACACCACCAGCAACACCACCCAAAGGGTCCCAGTGTCACCTGTGCGTCCCGCCGCTGGTCCTGCCCTTGTGGATAGGGGTGCTGGGAGGGGTGGGAGGCAGAGGGCGCGCCTTGCAGAGGGGTCTGGACTGCATGATGACCCCCACCTGGCACGCATCATAGATGCGTACAAGGATAGCACTGGAGGATTTGGCCGGTAGTGGGGATCCTCAAGGACATGCAACATGAGCAGTTCGCCCACCATGCCTGCATGGAGGCCAAGTGGGATGCCCTTACTGCGGTGCATCGGGACATACTCCAATGCCTCCGCCAGATCAACACCAACCTGTCCACACCTCCCTGTGTGGCCACAACATCTGTCGCAACACCATCTGCCAGCGCCACAGGGAGGGAAGAGGACTCTGGCGGAGAATCCCCTGCACCGCAGAGGCCTGCACCTGAGGATCACTCCCCCCCCCCCGGAAGAAGAGGGGTCGTCCGAAGAAAGACATGTGAGAGGCAGATGTCCCAGCACATCCCCCAGGGACTCTTAACTTGTTCAGGACAATGTTCTTTGTGCACAACCCATTCACCTTGTCCAATCGCACACAACTCGCCCACATGACATGGAGGGTTTATGTTGGGCCAATGTAGCAGATGACTGTGGACTTTACTCTGGACATTTCATCTACCAGCACTTCCAACTCTAATGTGAACTTTGGATTCCAAAAACAATGTACAGCACCCACCATCATGTGCAATTCCCTCACACATGTTTGAAAATAAACTCACCAGTACACCATACTTGCCTCTGTTGTGATTCCAACTTATCATGTTCAGGGAGATGTCGATCTGCTACACAACACAGTGCATGCCAAATACTGCAACAATGTGACCAATGTAAGGTGAGTCATGGTGATGTGACACATGTGAGGGAGACACACCGCTATGGCACCACAACACATACTCACCATGGCCATGTTACTCATCCCACACAATGATGTTGACCTGAAACACATTGGCATGCACAGACACAACACCAACCCCAGTCAGTGGTAACAAGCCCACAGGTGAGGTAAGCAGATGTCACTCAGATGTGGGAAGACAGACAACGCACATAACAAAGCGTAGCACAGGTTCATTACACATCAACAACACGTTTATTCCACAATAGTTGCACGGTAATACTACGTAACAGTGGACACACGCTCACAAAGTGTTGGAGAATTGAAGTCTAGGGATGTGTGGTACATCAGTTGATGGGAATTGACAACTTCCACACTGGTGTTGGCTTCTGGGTGTTGGGGGTCAGTGTTGACCAAACAACAGGCAAAGTACCCTGGAAAGGACATACGCAAGACACAGTCAAAAGCACAGCAGAACAGGTGAGAAATGCAATACAAATGCACAAAACATGTCGCAAGAAACCTACACAAAAACAAGTTAGCAGTACTACCCTATTGTGGAGTACACACCACCTGAATGGAAACAACACTGCACACATCCAGTTAAGTGGCACACAGACACACTCAGACAGCAACAGAACTGCCACAACACTTTCCAGGCTACCTCCATATATTCACATAACAACACTTGAAACTCACATTCAGCTGAAGAAGTTGTTGATGAGCTGTGAGTGGGACTTCACCCTCATCCTCATCATCACTGGCATCTTGGCCCAGCCCGGGATCCTCCACAGGTGCCGGCGGTTGGTCATCGTCATCGTCATCCTGGATGAGAGGCACCTCCTTCCGCACTGCCATGTTGTGTAGCATGCAGCAGACAAGGATTATTTTGCACACCTTTGCAGGCTCATATGGGAGGGCCCCTCCGGTCTTGTCCAGTCAGCGAAAGCGGCTTTTAAGTAGGCCAAATGTCCTCTCAATCTCCCTCCTGTTCCGACCATGTGCCTCATTGTAGCGCAGCTCGGCTGGTGTCACAGGGTTCCTGAGGGGTGTCAGCAACCACTATAAAGATATCTCAGAAAAGAGTGGGGGTCCAAGGGATAAAGTTTAAAGACTCAAATAGTTGTAATCCCCAGATCCACGAAATATAACAACATAAGCAACTATGAGTCTCGCCTGTATGAAAACCTTGACACAATCGTAAGGGAAATGCTAATGCTGTGAGTTCATGTGTACATGTGTGCGTGTACGCATGGGTGTAAGATTCCCATCATCCACCCAAAGTGGTTTGCTTCATCATCTGGGAATTAGGGACTCATTTAGAGAACCATCTTCTACTTGACAAGTCGTAGATATTGGTCTCTTATATGTCCCAACTTGGTGAATGGTAGTTCTGTTAGATGATGATTGGGTGTGATGGTCGCAGTGCTGGTGTGAGGTGATGGTGTATAAGTGCTGGTTAAAATATGTCTAGCAAGGTACTAAAACAACTTTATTTGGTAGCTACCTTGTTGACAAACTCTAAAAACAGTGCTCTAACAGTTTCAAAATATAATAACTGTGTTAAAAACGGTCTACATGTTTCTGCTAACGGATGAAAGTCATCCTAGCTTTCGTCAGGACCTAGAAGCTACTGCGAAAAAACTGTGCAAATTAATGAAGTGGTTTATACAACCTGGACCCTGATAGGTGTCCAAGAAACTCCGTGGACGGTAGTTTATATTCACTGACCTGCATAAATGGAGAAAAAGAGAAAGAGAACACAACATAGCAAAACACCCTTCACATAGTGTAATTATCAAGGTTTAACAAATAGCATCCAGCACAATGTCCGATATACCAAATACTCTTGGATGTATTAAGACTGTGATAAGTCTATGAACTAAAATCGAAATTTAGACGACTTGAAAGCACTTACCCTATACGTGATGGGTGTGCGCCTCACCTCACCTGGCTACTGCTCAGGTATAAGGAGGCCCCGCTCTGTAGGGAAAATCAGAGGGTTCGACAGTGTTAAAACCTAGTGGTAGGTTAAAATTTAAACGCTAGAGCCCAGCCGCGTAATGTCAAGATACGCCTAATCTCACTGAAAATCACCCGATATCTACCACACTGGTCTCTAAAAAGTGCTAGATCTCGGTGATGTTTGTAAAGACTACGGTTTCGGCCTAAGTAGGGGGCCACTAGTTTCACGAGTATGGTGCGTGTCACGTAGCAACAAGTCGTAGGAGAATGACAGCTCACCTGTCCGTCGGTACCTCTTGTCAGTACTGAGCTCGTAGGGGAGGCAACCTGCGAGGTGTCCGACCGAATTTTAACCTACCACTAGGTTTTAACACTGTCGAACCCTCTGATTTTCCCTACAGAGCGGGGCCTCCTTATACCTGAGCAGTAGCCAGGTGAGGTGAGGCGCACACCCATCACGTATAGGGTAAGTGCTTTCAAGTCGTCTAAATTTCGATTTTAGTTCATAGACTTATCACAGTCTTAATACATCCAAGAGTATTTGGTATATCGGACATTGTGCTGGATGCTATTTGTTAAACCTTGATAATTACACTATGTGAAGGGTGTTTTGCTATGTTGTGTTCTCTTTCTCTTTTTCTCCATTTATGCAGGTCAGTGAATATAAACTACCGTCCACGGAGTTTCTTGGACACCTATCAGGGTCCAGGTTGTATAAACCACTTCATTAATTTGCACAGTTTTTTCGCAGTAGCTTCTAGGTCCTGACGAAAGCTAGGATGACTTTCATCCGTTAGCAGAAACATGTAGACCGTTTTTAACACAGTTATTATATTTTGAAACTGTTAGAGCACTGTTTTTAGAGTTTGTCAACAAGGTAGCTACCAAATAAAGTTGTTTTAGTACCTTGCTAGACATATTTTAACCAGCACTTATACACCATCACCTCACACCAGCACTGCGACCATCACACCCAATCATCATCTAACAGAACTACCATTCACCAAGTTGGGACATATAAGAGACCAATATCTACGACTTGTCAAGTAGAAGATGGTTCTCTAAATGAGTCCCTAATTCCCAGATGATGAAGCAAACCACTTTGGGTGGATGATGGGAATCTTACACCCATGCGTACACGCACACATGTACACATGAACTCACAGCATTAGCATTTCCCTTACGATTGTGTCAAGGTTTTCATACAGGCGAGACTCATAGTTGCTTATGTTGTTATATTTCGTGTCAGCAACCACGGCATGTTGGGGTATCCAGAGTCAACTACACACACAAAAATGAACAAGTAGCTGAGTTTTGTAGGAGTGAGGAATATAACATTGACAAACACACACAATGAGAAACAGTCAGTACACACCGACAAGCCAGGCATGCTGAGCTGACATCTATGACATCAGCGTTGCATTGCGACTACTCCTCATAATGTAGGCATCGTGCGCAGAACCAGGGAACCGTGCACACACAAGTGTGATAGACATGTCAGCAAGACATACCACCAGAGCATTGATGGAGTGGTAGTGCTTCCTGTTCCGGTATGCCTGCTCATGTGCCTGTGGTGGTATCAGGGACACATGTGTCCCATGAATAGATCCAATGACGTTCGGCATCCTCCCCAGTGTATAAAAGGCATCCTTTATCTCAGGGAGTTCAGCTGGGCTAGGGAACTTGATGTAAAGGTCTAGGAAATGCAACATCCCCTCCAAGACATCGCGTAGCACCCGACTAAACATTGTTTGCGACATACCACCAGCAGTAGCCACAGTGTACTGGAAGGTACCAGTAGCAAAGAAGTGCAGGGCTGCCATCACCTTCACCTCTGAGGTCAGTGCTGTGGGGTATGTCCGGCCAGGTAGCAGATGTGGCGCCAACTGCTCCACCAACTCCTCAATCAGTGGCCTGGTGAAGCGGTACCGTCTGATACAGTCGCGTTCCTGCATGGTTGCCAGGTCTGGGAACGGTCGATGGACAGCTGGTGCCCTGAAGTACAGAGATGCACAAAGGAAGATTGTCAGTTCATCCACCCATGTGGCCATGACCAGACTCAATCACACATGATAGATCATGACATTACACAATGTACTAAGGTGTGTGCTGTTGTGCATGGACACATATGTCACCTACATGACCACCACCTCACATCTCAATTCCACATTTCCACATGAGTCCCATGTAGTGCAATGGCCAATCATCTGGCTGTGTCACCCAACCTATGTACTGCTGCAACGTTCCAAACACACACCACAGTGACTAGTGAGGCCTGATGTCTCCCAGGTATCACAGATATTTGCCAGGCAGAAACCCAGGGTCCCTGTATTGCCACATCGACACTGGCATGGACATAGCGTATCACGTACACACCACAAGGCAAGCGTAAGTCCCACAGGTAGTGGCCACTGTTGTTCCTGCCGCCCCTACATGTACGTCTCTTAGACACACACACACCATCAAGGTTGATGCAAATACCACATGGATGTGGAGACTGGCACCCACTGGGCACATTTGATCAGACACATCTGAGACACAACATGCACACAGACTGTGGGTACACATCAGTATTGTGGCTACAGGTCTCACTGTGACGTACATGCCATCACCCCCTGGACTCAGGGTGTATGTGACATGCCCCAAACATATCCAACATGAAACTGTGTCCGTGACTCATGCCCGTTACTGTACAATTGCACATCACAGTGGTAATGTGCACAACACACAAAGGATTCTGCCCCCATGTACACGTGCACAGCCTGGGAGTGGCTGCACAAAAGTGCCACCCAACAAACCATATGTGGCCCGCCCCAAAAACACCCAGGGAATGCAGCCTTACATGCCATGGGACACTGTGTGGCCAATGCTGTAGTGTGGTAGGTGTGCACAGGTGTCCCTGGCCAGTAAATGTGTGTTGCATCCGTAGAATAGTCACACCAATGAGGCCCGACGTGGGTGACAATGCGTATGCATTGCACGGTTCATGACCGAGACGTGTGTACGATTTGTCATTGAATGCAATGAGGTCTGACGCGGGTGACAATGCATACGCATTGCACGGTTCATGACTGAGCCGTGCGTACGCTTTGTCATTGAATGCAATGAGGTCCGACGTGGGTGACAATGCGCACGCATTGCACGGTTCATGACCGAGCTGTGCGTACGCTTTGTCATTGAATGCAATGAGGTCCGACGCGGTGACTATCATGCATACACGTCGGGCAGGCATGGTCTGAGACAGGCGTACACCTTGGCCATTGAATCGTATGGAGACGGGTGCATGTGTATTTCCAAAATACGCATTGTACAGTCAGTTGAACGAGCCGGGCGCACCCATTGGCTCCGGACTGTCATGGAGACGGATGCGGATTCAAAACTTGTACGAGTTATGCACAGGAAATTCAGTTGGATGCCTACAACAATGTTGCAATTTCAAGTGTTTCATGAAGGTGAAGATTTGAATGATGCGGAAGGCATGTACGAGTCTTACATTTAAATGGATTGGCCAGATTCATAGAATGCAACCGTGTTGTACCTATCACTTTAGAAACATAGCACAGATTCTGCCTCTGCAGCACAGATATAAGGCTGGCTGGCCCCCAGGGAGCTCACTTGTCTGCACTACATGCTACTGGACCACATCCCTGCTACCACTGCTGCTGTCTCTGCATCTCCTGTCTTCTGCTATGGCACGTACTCTGGAGAGGGCCCCAGCCTTCACTGAGGAGAAGAACCAGGCCCTGCTGGACGGGCTCCTTCCACAGTACAGCAAGCTCTATGGGTAACCAGGGGAGCAGGTAAGTGTGCAGTCCACTGCCTTCCTAATTATGCATGTTGTCTGACTAGCAGGACTAGCAGTGTGTACAACAGTGGCAAGCATTCTCACTGACTACTTTCATGACCCAAAGTGTGTAGGTACATGTAATAAACAGGTGTCCTGCTGCTAAAGTGCATTAGTGCAAGCCTAAAATATCCAGGCATTAACATGTCAGACATGCAGGTGATTTTTCCTTCCCCATGGTTGCACTACCTGTGTTACTCATTTCTCTTTGTGATGATGACACGTATATCCAAATGTGTGCTGCACAAATCTGGGACATGTGTGTTAATGTACTTTTCACTTTGTCATCCTCACAGGTTGATGCCCACCAGAAGCAGGAGATATGGCTGACCATCGTCCGGGCTGTTTGTTCGGTGGGGGTCTACAAGCGCCGGATCCGCAACTGCCAGAAGAGGTGGCAGGACCTTCGGGGCTGGACCAGGAGGATAGCTAGAGTCCAGCTGAAGCGGTCATCTCCACGCAGAAGGGGCGGACACCGGACCCTGAGCCCCCACATGTTCCGGATACTGGTGGTGGTCTTCCCGGACTTGGATAGGCAGCTGAAGGCCAGACAGCAGCAGGAAGGGGGTATGTCCATGCCTAATCTGTGTACTATGACATGCCAATTGCAGTGTTTTGGCCTGGTCACACTTCCACATTACGTAGGTCTTGTAGTCCAATACTCAGGTCCCTCAATTGTGTGATGCACCCTCCTCATCTGTTCCACAGGTGTGGCCCCTACAGTCTGTTGCTTGTGTCACTAGGGCACTGTGTCCCTGCAGTCAGCTATGCTTCATCTACCAGACAGCATCTGTTCCCGTGACTCTGGTGTGTGTTTCATGGGTGGGTCAATTGTTTACCCAATGCCTGAGATCTAACATGTGATCTGTGTGTAGCCTTGAGATGTGTTCCAATTGCTGGTCTGACTCGCCACATGTGGCTGGGGTATTCTAAACAAACCCATTCAGTAGGGTACTCCAATTTTGGGGCCTCATGAGTATGTATATCAAGTATGTCACACTTGCTTAGCCACCTGACTACTGTCCAGGCCCAAACACTGTTTCATGTAGACCTGGCCAGTCATGGCTCCTCAAGGGCATTTAGAAACACTCTGTAATCCCACTCCTGTGTTTCCAATAACAGGTTGTCCTTAGTGACATGTACCCTCAGGTGTCTGCCTCTGTGTCATAAGGGTGTGGCTTGTTATTACGTGCAACTGGGGTGTCCAAGATTCAGAGGGTCAGCATGACATCTGAGATGTGACTGTGAGAGACAAGACCTGTGTGACATATAGGTGTGTGATCATCTGACAGCGCACAATGGTGTATGCAACTGTGTCCTTCATGCAGCTGGGTTACATGCATGGCAGACTGTGATGTGTTAACCCCTTTGATGCGAGTGACGGAGTGGTTCCGTCATGCGCGTCGGTTGCGCTGTGCGCATGAAGGAACCGCTCCGTCACGGCCCCACCCGCGCACGGAACGTTCAGCACGGCGCAGTAATCCGCGCCGTGCTGAAGGGGTTAATGTACAGGGAGTTGTGTTTGCAGAGACTCATATGTCTGATTTGCATGATATGGGGTCTTCTGGGACCTGGATATGTTGTTTGCAGGGGATGGGCAAGTGCGCCGGTCATCTGCAGAGTTAGCTTTACACCTGAGCTAGGATTGTGAGTCAGTGCATACTGTTGTTGTCTGGATGCCCTGCCCATGTGACAGGAGACAGTGTTGACTGACTTTTTAGGCATCCCAGTGCCATGGCATTTAACTTGCTATGAGTAATCCTGCAGTTTGTTCAAGTATGCACCATGCACCCCATTGTGGCATTGCCCATCAGGTCATGAGAACATCATAGTGTGTGTTGCTGGCATGCATCACAAGCATGTGAAATGAGTCTCTGCCCATCCCTTCATCCGGACACCTGTACTGAATCAGTAGCAAGAGATGTGCTGTGTGTATAGTGACATACTCCTACATGTTCACTTTGCATGTCCAAATGAGGTGTGGGTGATGCATGTCAGCACATTGGGGTGTTAGCATCCAACATGCAACAGTCATATGTGTGAAAGTCAAGGAGGGATATGTGTGCCATGGTTGAGGTTGAGAATGACAATTGGCTTATTCTAAACAGTGCTGGCACTTTGAGCTGTGTTCAGCTGATGATGCCAGGGCTTGCCCTGTGATGTGATGAACTCACTGTGGTGTGCGCAGTCGATGCAGGTGACTGATGTTCTCTTACTTACTATTCCTATCCAGATACATCCACGGCCACAGGAGGGGACAGCTCCACGGACCAGGAGGAGCCACAGAACCTGACAGGGACAGAAGGAGAGGAGTCGGGGGGACCCAGTGGCACGGAGGGCAAGTGGAGCCACACAGAGGAGTCATCAGCACCATCACCCCCAGCTGAGGGCTACAGCAGCTCTGAGGATGACTCCCTTGTGGAGGCGGGTGTCAGCAGCCACCAAACCCCAGCTAGTGAGGCTGTCCCTGCCACCACCACCACCATCACCACCCTCCCACCTGCTCCCATCCCAGAGGTCCCTGTAGGCTCCCATGTTCGTGAGCATGTCTCCTTTGTGCCAGGCACCACACCCCCTGCCCCTGTGTCCCCTGCTGCCCTGAGTGAGGAGTCTGTGGACTTACTTAGACAGATCCATGTAGGGCAGGTGTCGATGCTGAAGGTCCTCCATGCACACACAAGTCTGTTGACACAACTGGTGTCGTTCATGGAGGGCATTTCCTCGGCATGTCTGCCCTACAGAGGACAAATCAGTCCATGGCCTCCTCCCTGACGGCAGCAGTGTCCCTCCTCCAACAGTCCCGCACCCCTCCTACCCCTGCACCACCCACGATTCCTAGCAGCCTACCTGTCCCAAGCACACAAACACCCAAACCAAGGTCTAGATGTGCACACAAGCAAGTGCAGGGGACTGATACCACACTCACAGGGGCTGGTTTGCAGACACACACACAGTCATCCACAACCACTCCGCAGTCCTCTGAGACCTCTCCCTCCCAGCCCCCTTCCCTTGCATCAACAGCAACTCCATCTCCCCAGAAGTTCTTCCTCTGTGACCTTGTCCTCTTCCCCACCGACCCAGCAGATCCTGATTACAAGGGGAAGAGGAAGTCCCCACAGACAGAGGGGAGTGCCCCTCACACCCTCCCCCAGGCACAGTCAGACTGAGACCCCCACCCGCAAGTCCCCCCGGAGCCAGAAGAGCAAGACCACCCTGCCACCACGCAGCTCCAAGGCAAAGTCTCCGTCCTCCAACCCCCAGGCCACCACTCCATAGGTTCCCCCGCCACTCCCTGCCCCGGGTTCCCCCACGCACAGATACACCTTCCCCAAAATGCTAAGGCCATCCCCCCCTACCACTTGCTCCTCCACACCTGGTCAGACGGTTAGTGCCACTGATGTGGGGACCGTGTCCCCCCGTCCTGCCAACCTCACCTGCCCCCATTCCGCTCCCATGGATGTAGGCACTGCAGTGGAGTCCACGACCAACCCGTCTGACTTGGGCACTGCAGTGGGGACCCAATCCACTCCATCTGACTTGTGCCCCACAGTTGTGACAGCACCCACCACTTCAGTCAGCTCCACTGCAGTTGCAAGTGTCTCGCCTGCATCCACCACCTCTTCACTGCCTCCTTCTGCTGCGCCCTGATCCTGTCCCTGCGGTGCCTGGCCTGCCCCCATGTATGCCCCTCCGAGGGGATGACCCCGGTCCTTAGCAGTGCAGGCAAGCAAAGTGTGACAGTTGTCACTCTAGTTCACTCCTTTGCATTTGGACATGGACTGGCCATTGGCCTTTTGTTTGAACGGACGTTTAACTGTTAATATGCTACATAAAGCTTTTTTCTTTATCCCTGTGAACTTGATTTAGCTGTACATTATGTTGATGTTCAACATGCCCTTCACCTGTAATGATTGGTTTCCAATGTTGAATACTGATGTGTTGCTGTGAGGTACTCCATGTGGTCCATGAGATATGTATCCTATTCTGGTGGATATCCATGCCATCCTTTGCAGCTACCTGGGTATGTCATGATGAACTATTTGTGGACATCTCTGTGAACATTTCATTTGCATGGTCACATCTCTGGTTTGCACCCATGCACATATGATGTGCTTACCATTGTCCAATTTGTCAATTCCACAAACTTTGTGCGCATCACCACTGGACCTACAGGTGTGGGCATCATTGGTATAGGAGCAACTGGGTCCTCTGTGCAACTTGCTAGATGTATGTTTTGAACATGTGCAGATGACTTAGGGGAGACTCACGTGCCCAGGCTGTTGTGACCAGAGCCTTCATTGTGTGGTAACTGATGGCTTACTGACCAAGTGTTCTGCAGACATGAGTGAGAGGTGCTGTGAATATGTTTGGCACAGCTGGGCTTCCACAGGAGTTGGGTCCCCTCAAGTAAGTGTGTTGTCCCGTGACATAGCCTGGGCCCATGGTGTGTGTTGCATAAGCATGTGTGTGTGTCCACATCCCTGTTCATACACAGGCAGTGTTCCCTTGATATGTTCCTGTTGTTGATGCTTGCTGAGTGGTACTGGGTTCATCCCACTACTTTGCCATGGGCTACCAGATGTGTGGGTGCATGACACACTACTGTTAATTGGTGTATCATCATTGGGATTTGTCAGTTCTGAGTGGTGATGATGTTGTCAGACACAGATGGGACACAGTCAGTGTTCCCCAAAGCACTTGTTTATTTGCAAAATCATGTAGTTGTCCCTAGGTGGTACATTTCAGGGATTGACACATTTGTATGTGTGTGTGACTTCTCCCACTTGTCGGGTTCATGGCTGCAATGTTGGCAGGTGTCAGCATGTGTGCCTTGTGGTTCTCCTTGGCTTCTGCATTGTCCTGGGACTGTGGCAGGGATTCTGGAGGTTACGTGAGCTTTGAAGTCATGACCATGTACAGCATACTGTGCAGTATGTCTGTCATTTCCCAGGGTTGTAAACTGTCCTTGTGTGATGTGTCTGTGCACCTTAGTTCCTCCCAACATTCCTGTGTTTGTCATGGGTGCATGTGCAATGTCACCTGTCCATGTGGGCTTCACAGATGCACATTGTTGCAGTTCAGGGGGTGTGGTGTTGAGGCTGGACTGATGTAAATACTTGCATGGATGGTCCCCTAGCTTCCGTTTGTCCATGGATGAGGGGCCATGCTGAGTGATTTGTGTTCGTGTATGTGTGATGTACATTTGTGGAACAGGACACGTGTCTGGGTTTCCCAGTTTGTACGACATCTGCCTTTGTCATCACAGTGGAGGTGCCATGCATGCTTGTGTCACTTCAATGTCTGGTCCCTGGGGGTAGTGCTGTTGTGTGTCAGTCTCTTGCTGTGTTAGTTGGTGTTCATTCCAGCTTGTGTCACATGTGTCTTTTGTGCTCCCTCTCATCTCACAATGTCTGATTGCCCACTAAGGGTGTCCCAATGATGGTTTACTTTTGTATGGCACTGTGTCCACATCTGTGCCACTGTGGTTCAGCCCCCCTCATGTGTTGGGTAGTTGACTGGGGATACTCTGACACACACACACACATGCTGTGTCAGATGTGCAATGTGAGATTGCCTGTTTGTGTTTGTGCATCTGCATCAGTGCATTGGTATTGCTGTTGTGGGCCTTTGTCTGGATGCTGTTTCTGTGCTTTTCCCTGCTGTCCCTATGAGTCATATCACATCATTGTGCACATTCATCCTGGTTGTTAGGTGCCATTCCTGGCATGGAATGGGAGTTTGTGACCTGCCACCTACAGTCTACACAGGTTGTTTTAATTAGTGTGTCTATTTTCGAGATGTGTGTATGCTTCGTGATGGTCACTTCTGCTCTTGTGTCATTATACACTGTATGCATTGTCAGCCCCCATGTATGGTGCTTGTCTGCACATGACCGAGAGTGTGTTAGGTTTTCACAGCACTGTTACCCTCACCACATCTCTGTGGGAATGGGACACAACCACTAGTTTGCCACAGAAGTGTTTAATGTGTTGGGAGCAGGGATCATACATGCTGTTTGTTATTTGCAGCTTTGACCATGATGACACTTACCTTATGGTCACTGTGATGAGGGGGTGGGGGTTAGACCCCATCACCACAATGCTCAACATCTGCTGCAGTTTGGAAGACCACACTTAACTTGTTTTCTACACAGTGAGGGGTTGTTCTTTTTACATTGCCACAGTGCTATGGTGATGCTTGCCTTGTGTAGGGCACACTCATTTGTTGGTCACACATGTGCTGTTACTAGTTACATTGTATGTTCGAAGTCATAATCACTGTTGTGGCCATTTGTCACAGACTACACACTGTTGTCATGATGTTAGGGGAAATGTATTTTGCTGACATACCTAATGTTGGAGTATGCTGGATGTGTGGCGCATCACCCATCCTATGAGTGGGGGTGGCAAGGGTGATGGGCAACAGGTCCCCTATGAGTGGGGGTGGCAGGGGTGATGGGCAACATTAGCCCTATGGCTGGGGGTGGCAGGGGTGATGGGCAACAGGTCCCCTATGAGTAGGGGTGGCAGTAGTGATGGGCAACAGGTCCCCTATGAGTGGGGTGGCAGTAGTGATGGGCAACAGGTCCCCTATGGCTGGGGATGGCAGGGGTGATGGGCAACTGGTCCCCTATGAGTGGGGGTGGCAGTAGTGATGGGAAACAGGTCCCCTATGAGTGGGGGTGGCAGGGGTGATGGGCAACATTAGCCCTATGGCTGTGGGTGGCAGGGGTGATGGGCAACTGGTCCCCTATGAGTGGGGTTGGCAGTAGTGATGGGCAACAGGTCCCCTATGAGTGGGGGTGACAGTAGTGATGGGCAACAGGTCCCCTATGGCTGGGGGTGGCAGGGGTGATGGGCAACATTATCCCTATGGCTGTGGGTGGCAGGGGTGATGGGCAACTGGTCCCCTATGAGTGGGGGTGGCAGTAGTGATGGGCAACAGGTCCCCTATGAGTGGGGGTGGCAGTGGTGATGAGCAACAAGTCCCCTATGAGAGGGGGTGGCAGGGGTGATGGGCAACAGATCCCCTCTGAGTGGTGGTGGCAGGAGTGATGGGCAACATTAGCCCTATGGCTGGGGGTGGCAGGGGTGATGGGCAACAGGTCCACTATGAGTGGGGGTGGCAGTAGTGATGAGCAACAGGTCCCCTATGAGTGGGGGTGGCAGTAGTGATGGGCAACAGGTCCCCTATGGTTGGGGGTGGCAGGGGTGATGGACAACATTAGCCCTATGGCTGGGGGTGGCAGGGGTGATGGACAACTGGTCCCCTATGAGGGAGGTGGCAGTAGTGATGGGCAACAGATCCCCTATGAGTGGGGGTGGCAGTAGTGATGGGTAACAGGTCCCCTATGGGTGGGGGTGGCAGGAGTGATGGGCAACATTAGCCCTATGGCTGGGGGTGGCAGGGGTGATGGGCAACAGGTCCCCTATGAGTGGGGGTGGCAGTAGTGATGGGCAACAGGTCCCCTATGGCTGGGGGTGGCAGGGTGATGGCCAACATTAGCCCTATGGCTGGGGGTGGCAGGGGTGATGGGCAACAGGTCCCCTATGAGTGGGGGTGGCAGTAGTGATTGGCAACAGGTTCCCTATGAGTGGGGGTGGCAGGGGTGATGGGCAACAGGTCCCCTATGGGTGGGGGTGGCAGGAGTGATGGGCGACATTAGCCCTATGGCTGGGGTGGCAGGGGTGATGGGCAACAGGTCCCCTATGAGTGGGGGTGGCAGTAGTGATGCCATAATAGCAATAGTTTAACTTAGATCTTAAGCCCTACGCTGCCTCCAATAACATGCTGAGTTACTTCAAATGCCTGGCAATAAACCCTGCATTCAGACAACTCACTCATCATTCTCGCCCTTCTCTTTCACGCTTACCCTGCAGTCACAGCATTCACAATGCACTCACACTGATTACCATGCACTCACACCATTCACCTGCTCACCCTGCACTCACAGTTATCACTTTTCACTCACAATGCACTTGCGCTGTTCACCCTATACCTCACCCTGCAGTCACACAAGCACACTACTCACCCTGCACTCATGTGGCACTTCACTCGCCTGTCCCCCTCACTGCTCAATATGCAACTCACTCAAACAAGCCCATCAGTAATCATACATTCATTCGTCCCATTCTGAACTTGCATCCACACTCAAATTGGTACGGCCACCTCACTCACCCTGCAGTCACTCCTTTCACCCTACTCTCACACTGTTGCATCTCTCACCGTGCACTCACATGGGCACTCTTGTCACCCACACAGTGCAGAGGGTTAATGTGCCTGCTACAAAGAATATGTACCATGCCGATCACAGAAATGAGTGTGGCTAAAGTATGAGTAGCGCTATAAAAAATGAAATGATTGTCAGAAAGCTGCTATAGAGAGATGAAGTGCATTGTTGGTGAGTGGTAGTGAGGGAATTCATGGAGAAGAAGGAAACTGGCACTTTGAGCTGTGTTCAGCTGATGATGCCAGGGCTTGCCCTGTGATGTGATGAACTCACTGTGGTGTGCGCAGTCGATGCAGGTGACTGATGTTCTCTTACTTACTATTCCTATCCAGATACATCCACGGCCACAGGAGGGGACAGCTCCACGGACCAGGAGGAGCCACAGAACCTGACAGGGACAGAAGGAGAGGAGTCGGGGGGACCCAGTGGCACGGAGGGCAAGTGGAGCCACACAGAGGAGTCATCAGCACCATCACCCCCAGCTGAGGGCTACAGCAGCTCTGAGGATGACTCCCTTGTGGAGGCGGGTGTCAGCAGCCACCAAACCCCAGCTAGTGAGGCTGTCCCTGCCACCACCACCACCATCACCACCCTCCCACCTGCTCCCATCCCAGAGGTCCCTGTAGGCTCCCATGTTCGTGAGCATGTCTCCTTTGTGCCAGGCACCACACCCCCTGCCCCTGTGTCCCCTGCTGCCCTGAGTGAGGAGTCTGTGGACTTACTTAGACAGATCCATGTAGGGCAGGTGTCGATGCTGAAGGTCCTCCATGCACACACAAGTCTGTTGACACAACTGGTGTCGTTCATGGAGGGCATTTCCTCGGCATGTCTGCCCTACAGAGGACAAATCAGTCCATGGCCTCCTCCCTGACGGCAGCAGTGTCCCTCCTCCAACAGTCCCGCACCCCTCCTACCCCTGCACCACCCACGATTCCTAGCAGCCTACCTGTCCCAAGCACACAAACACCCAAACCAAGGTCTAGACGTGCACACAAGCAAGTGCAGGGGACTGATACCACACTCACAGGGGCTGGTTTGCAGACACACACACAGTCATCCACAACCACTCCGCAGTCCTCTGAGACCTCTCCCTCCCAGCCCCCTTCCCTTGCATCAACAGCAACTCCATCTCCCCAGAAGCTCTTCCTCTGTGACCTTGTCCTCTTCCCCACTGACCCAGCAGATCCTGATTACAAGGGGAAGAGGAAGTCCCCACAGACAGAGGGGAGTGCCCCTCACACCCTCCCCCAGGCACAGTCAGACTGAGACCCCCACCCGCAAGTCCCCCCGGAGCCAGAAGAGCAAGACCACCCTGCCACCACGCAGCTCCAAGGCAAAGTCTCCGTCCTCCAACCCCCAGGCCACCACTCCATAGGTTCCCCTGCCACTCCCTGCCCCGGGTTCCCCCACGCACAGATACACCTTCCCCGAAATGCTAAGGCCATCCCCCCCTACCACTTGCTCCTCCACACCTGGTCAGACGGTTAGTGCCACTGATGTGGGGACCGTGTCCCCCCGTCCTGCCAACCTCACCTGCCCCCATTCCGCTCCCATGGTTGTAGGCACTGCAGTGGAGTCCACGACCACCCCGTCTGACTTGGGCACTGCAGTGGGGACCCAATCCACTCCATCTGACTTGTGCCCCACAGTTGTGACAGCACCCACCACTTCAGTCAGCTCCACTGCAGTTGCAAGTGTCAAGCCTGCATCCACCACCTCTTCACTGCCTCCTTCTGCTGCGCCCTGATCCTGTCCCTGCGGTGCCTGGCCTGCCCCCATGTATGCCCCTCCGAGGGGATGACCCCGGTCCTTAGCAGTGCAGGCAAGCAAAGTGTGACAGTTGTCACTCAAGTTCACTCCTTTGAATTTGGACATGGACTGGCCATTGGCCTTTTGTTTGAACGGACGTTTAACTGTTAATATGCTACATAAAGCTTTTTTCTTTATCCCTGTGAACTTGATTTAGCTGTACATTATGTTGATGTTCAACATGCCCTTCACCTGTAATGATTGGTTTCCAATGTTGAATACTGATGTGTTGCTGTGAGGTACTCCATGTGGTCCATGAGATATGTATCCTATTCTGGTGGATATCCATGCCATCCTTTGCAGCTACCTGGGTATGTCATGATGAACTATTTGTGGACATCTCTGTGAACATTTCATTTGCATGGTCACATCTCTGGTTTGCACCCATGCACATATGATGTGCTTACCATTGTCCAATTTGTCAATTCCACAAACTTTGTGCGCATCACCACTGGACCTACAGGTGTGGGCATCATTGGTATAGGAGCAACTGGGTCCTCTGTGCAACTTGCTAGATGTATGTTTTGAACATGTGCAGATGACTTAGGGGAGACTCACGTGCCCAGGCTGTTGTGACCAGAGCCTTCATTGTGTGGTAACTGATGGCTGACTGACCAAGTGTTCTGCAGACATGAGTGAGAGGTGCTGTGAATATGTTTGGCACAGCTGGGCTTCCACAGGAGTTGGGTCCCCTCAAGTAAGTGTGTTGTCCCGTGACATAGCCTGGGCCCATGGTGTGTGTTGCATAAGCATGTGTGTGTGTCCACATCCCTGTTCATACACAGGCAGTGTTCCCTTGATATGTTCCTGTTGTTGATGCTTGCTGAGTGGTACTGGGTTCATCCCACTACTTTGCCATGGGCTACCAGATGTGTGGGTGCATGACACACTACTGTTAATTGGTGTATCATCATTGGGATTTGTCAGTTCTGAGTGGTGATGATGTTGTCAGACACAGATGGGACACAGTCAGTGTTCCCCAAAGCACTTGTTTATTTGCAAAATCATGTAGTTGTCCCTAGGTGGTACATTTCAGGGATTGACACATTTGTATGTGTGTGTGACTTCTCCCACTTGTCGGGTTCATGGCTGCAATGTTGGCAGGTGTCAGCATGTGTGCCTTGTGGTTCTCCTTGGCTTCTGCATTGTCCTGGGACTGTGGCAGGGATTCTGGAGGTTACGTGAGCTTTGAAGTCATGACCATGTACAGCATACTGTGCAGTATGTCTGTCATTTCCCAGGGTTGTAAACTGTCCTTGTGTGATGTGTCTGTGCACCTTAGTTCCTCCCAACATTCCTGTGTTTGTCATGGGTGCATGTGCAATGTCACCTGTCCATGTGGGCTTCACAGATGCACATTGTTGCAGTTCAGGGGGTGTGGTGTTGAGGCTGGACTGATGTAAATACTTGCATGGATGGTCCCCTAGCTTCCGTTTGTCCATGGATGAGGGGCCATGCTGAGTGATTTGTGTTCGTGTATGTGTGATGTACATTTGTGGAACAGGACACGTGTCTGGGTTTCCCAGTTTGTACGACATCTGCCTTTGTCATCACAGTGGAGGTGCCATGCATGCTTGTGTCACTTCAATGTCTGGTCCCTGGGGGTAGTGCTGTTGTGTGTCAGTCTCTTGCTGTGTTAGTTGGTGTTCATTCCAGCTTGTGTCACATGTGTCTTTTGTGCTCCCTCTCATCTCACAATGTCTGATTGCCCACTAAGGGTGTCCCAATGATGGTTTACTTTTGTATGGCACTGTGTCCACATCTGTGCCACTGTGGTTCAGCCCCCCTCATGTGTTGGGTAGTTGACTGGGGATACTCTGACACACACACACACATGCTGTGTCAGATGTGCAATGTGAGATTGCCTGTTTGTGTTTGTGCATCTGCATCAGTGCATTGGTATTGCTGTTGTGGGCCTTTGTCTGGATGCTGTTTCTGTGCTTTTCCCTGCTGTCCCTATGAGTCATATCACATCATTGTGCACATTCATCCTGGTTGTTAGGTGCCATTCCTGGCATGGAATGGGAGTTTGTGACCTGCCACCTACAGTCTACACAGGTTGTTTTAATTAGTGTGTCTATTTTCGAGATGTGTGTATGCTTCGTGATGGTCACTTCTGCTCTTGTGTCATTATACACTGTATGCATTGTCAGCCCCCATGTATGGTGCTTGTCTGCACATGACCGAGAGTGTGTTAGGTTTTCACAGCACTGTTACCCTCACCACATCTCTGTGGGAATGGGACACAACCACTAGTTTGCCACAGAAGTGTTTAATGTGTTGGGAGCAGGGATCATACATGCTGTTTGTTATTTGCAGCTTTGACCATGATGACACTTACCTTATGGTCACTGTGATGAGGGGGGGGGGTTAGACCCCATCACCACAATGCTCAACATCTGCTGCAGTTTGGAAGACCACACTTAACTTGTTTTCTACACAGTGAGGGGTTGTTCTTTTTACATTGCCACAGTGCTATGGTGATGCTTGCCTTGTGTAGGGCACACTCATTTGTTGGTCACACATGTGCTGTTACTAGTTACATTGTATGTTCGAAGTCATAATCACTGTTGTGGCCATTTGTCACAGACTACACACTGTTGTCATGATGTTAGGGGAAATGTATTTTGCTGACATACCTAATGTTGGAGTATGATGGATGTGTGGCGCATCACCCATCCTATGAGTGGGGGTGGCAAGGGTGATGGGCAACAGGTCCCCTATGAGTGGGGGTGGCAGGGGTGATGGGCAACATTAGCCCTATGGCTGGGGGTGGCAGGGGTGATGGGCAACAGGTCCCCTATGAGTAGGGGTGGCAGTAGTGATGGGCAACAGGTCCCCTATGAGTGGGGTGGCAGTAGTGATGGGCAAGAGGTCCCCTATGGCTGGGGATGGCAGGGGTGATGGGCAACTGGTCCCCTATGAGTGGGGGTGGCAGTAGTGATGGGAAACAGGTCCCCTATGAGTGGGGGTGGCAGGGGTGATGGGCAACATTAGCCCTATGGCTGTGGGTGGCAGGGGTGATGGGCAACTGGTGCCCTATGAGTGGGGTTGGCAGTAGTGATGGGCAACAGGTCCCCTATGAGTGGGGGTGACGGTAGTGATGGGCAACAGGTCCCCTATGGCTGGGGGTGGCAGGGGTGATGGGCAACATTATCCCTATGGCTGTGGGTGGCAGGGGTGATGGGCAACTGGTCCCCTATGAGTGGGGGTGGCAGTAGTGATGGGCAACAGGTCCCCTATGAGTGGGGGTGGCAGTGGTGATGAGCAACAAGTCCCCTATGAGAGGGGGTGGCAGGGGTGATGGGCAACAGATCCCCTCTGAGTGGTGGTGGCAGGAGTGATGGGCAACATTAGCCCTATGGCTGGGGGTGGCAGGGGTGATGGGCAACAGGTCCACTATGAGTGGGGGTGGCAGTAGTGATGAGCAACAGGTCCCCTATGAGTGGGGGTGGCAGTAGTGATGGGCAACAGGTCCCCTATGGTTGGGGGTGGCAGGGGTGATGGACAACATTAGCCCTATGGCTGGGGGTGGCAGGGGTGATGGACAACTGGTCCCCTATGAGGGAGGTGGCAGTAGTGATGGGCAACAGATCCCCTATGAGTGGGGGTGGCAGTAGTGATGGGTAACAGGTCCCCTATGGGTGGGGGTGGCAGGAGTGATGGGCAACATTAGCCCTATGGCTGGGGGTGGCAGGGGTGATGGGCAACAGGTCCCCTATGAGTGGGGGTGGCAGTAGTGATGGGCAACAGGTCCCCTATGGCTGGGGGTGGCAGGGTGATGGCCAACATTAGCCCTATGGCTGGGGGTGGCAGGGGTGATGGGCAACAGGTCCCCTATGAGTGGGGGTGGCAGTAGTGATTGGCAACAGGTTCCCTATGAGTGGGGGTGGCAGGGGTGATGGGCAACAGGTCCCCTATGGGTGGGGGTGGCAGGAGTGATGGGCGACATTAGCCCTATGGCTGGGGTGGCAGGGGTGATGGGCAACAGGTCCCCTATGAGTGGGGGTGGCAGTAGTGATGGGCAACAGGTCCCCTATGAGTGGGGGTGGCAGTAGTGATGGGCAACAGGTCCCCTATGAGTGGGGGTGGCAGGGGTGATGGGCAACAGTTCCCCTATGGGGGGGTGGCAGGAGTGATGGGCACCAGGTCCCCTATGAGTGGGGGTGGCAGGGGTGATGGGCAACATTAGCCCTATGGCTGTGGGTGGCAGGGGTGATGGGCAACTGGTCCCCTATGAGTGGGGTTGGCAGTAGTGATGGGCAACAGGTCCCCTATGAGTGGGGGTGACAGTAGTGATGGGCAACAGGTCCCCTATGGCTGGGGGAGGCAGGGGTGATGGGCAACATTATCCCTATGGCTGTGGGTGGCAGGGGTGATGGGCAACTGGTCCCCTATGAGTGGGGGTGGCAGTAGTGATGGGCAACAGGTCCCCTATGAGTGGGGGTGGCAGTGGTGATGAGCAACAAGTCCCCTATGAGAGGGGGTGGCAGGGGTGATGGGCAACAGGTCCCCTATGAGTGGGGGTGGCAGGGGTGATGGGCAACAGTTCCCCTATGGGGGGGTGGCAGGAGTGATGGGCACCAGGTCCCCTATGAGTGGGGGTGGCAGGGGTGATGGGCAACATTATCCCTATGGCTGTGGGTGGCAGGGGTGATGGGCAACTGGTCCCCTATGAGTGGGGGTGGCAGTAGTGATGGGCAACAGGTCCCCTATGAGTGGGGGTGGCAGTAGTGATGGGCAACAGGTCCCCTATGAGTGGGGGTGGCAGTAGTGATGGGCAACAGGTCCCCTATGAGTGGGGGTGGCAGGGGTGATGGGCAACAGTTCCCCTATGGGGGGGTGGCAGGAGTGATGGGCACCAGGTCCCCTATGAGTGGGGGTGGCAGGGGTGATGGGCAACATTAGCCCTATGGCTGTGGGTGGCAGGGGTGATGGGCAACTGGTCCCCTATGAGTGGGGTTGGCAGTAGTGATGGGCAACAGGTCCCCTATGAGTGGGGGTGACAGTAGTGATGGGCAACAGGTCCCCTATGGCTGGGGGAGGCAGGGGTGATGGGCAACATTATCCCTATGGCTGTGGGTGGCAGGGGTGATGGGCAACTGGTCCCCTATGAGTGGGGGTGGCAGTAGTGATGGGCAACAGGTCCCCTATGAGTGGGGGTGGCAGTGGTGATGAGCAACAAGTCCCCTATGAGAGGGGGTGGCAGGGGTGATGGGCAACAGATCCCCTCTGAGTGGTGGTGGCAGGAGTGATGGGCAACATTAGCCCTATGGCTGGGGGTGGCAGGGGTGATGGGCAACAGGTCCACTATGAGTGGGGGTGGCAGTAGTGATGAGCAACAGGTCCCCTATGAGTGGGGGTGGCAGTAGTGATGGGCAACAGGTCCCCTATGGTTGGGGGTGGCAGGGGTGATGGACAACATTAGCCCTATGGCTGGGGGTGGCAGGGGTGATGGACAACTGGTCCCCTATGAGGGAGGTGGCAGTAGTGATGGGCAACAGATCCCCTATGAGTGGGGGTGGCAGTAGTGATGGGTAACAGGTCCCCTATGGGTGGGGGTGGCAGGAGTGATGGGCAACATTAGCCCTATGGCTGGGGGTGGCAGGGGTGATGGGCAACAGGTCCCCTATGAGTGGGGGTGGCAGTAGTGATGGGCAACAGGTCCCCTATGGCTGGGGGTGGCAGGGTGATGGCCAACATTAGCCCTATGGCTGGGGGTGGCAGGGGTGATGGGCAACAGGTCCCCTATGAGTGGGGGTGGCAGTAGTGATTGGCAACAGGTTCCCTATGAGTGGGGGTGGCAGGGGTGATGGGCAACAGGTCCCCTATGGGTGGGGGTGGCAGGAGTGATGGGCGACATTAGCCCTATGGCTGGGGTGGCAGGGGTGATGGGCAACAGGTCCCCTATGAGTGGGGGTGGCAGTAGTGATGGGCAACAGGTCCCCTATGAGTGGGGGTGGCAGTAGTGATGGGCAACAGGTCCCCTATGAGTGGGGGTGGCAGGGGTGATGGGCAACAGTTCCCCTATGGGGGGGTGGCAGGAGTGATGGGCACCAGGTCCCCTATGAGTGGGGGTGGCAGGGGTGATGGACAACAGGTCCCCTATGGCTGGGGGTGGCAGGGGTGCTGGGGAACATAAGCCCTATGGGTGGGGGTGGTAGTGGTGCTGGCCATGCAACCCCTATGGTGGCCTGTTGTTAGTGGCCAGGATGTGGATCTCCTGTGTGTGTGTACCATTTTGCGGGTACATGTCGTTTGTTTATGTGGTAGGTGTCTGAGTTACCGCCTACGCCGTCGGCGTATGTTCCTGAGCCGGTCATAGATGTAGAGTACTGGTATGACCTGCGCGATGGGATTCATGATGTGTTCGTGTCGTACATGCTGCTTGTTGCTCCGTCTCGTACCCACTGCAAGCTGGTCCGTCTCGTAGCCGTGGATTGAGTTGTGGCGTGAATCGTAACTGATATGCCTGTTTTCCGGATGCTGTGATGTCCCGTCCGGCGCGTAGGAATTACGCATCGTACTTGTCGTGCTGGAAACTGCTATGGATACTGCTTCCGGGCAACTTGGTTCAGCGTTAGGAGTTACGGCTCGGACGGAGAATGGAGTTTGAATCACAGCCTACGTGTCGGTCGGGTTTTTTGGCAGTTATGCGCATCGTACTTCCTCTGCAGGACGGACCGGCTACGGGTACGTGTCGATCACACGGTAAGGCTACGGACAGCTCTCGGAGAGCTGTCCGACCCGGTATCGGAATCGACCCCTCAATGTTTTAATCCCAGAATCTATGCATTATTGAATTCTCTTATATTTGCTTTGCTATAAAGAGAACACCCTGGAGATATATAGTGTATCCCAATTCTTAAGTGCCCTAATATCTTCCTAGAAGCATTCTTTAAGCTTGTGTTTAGTTAATCCAACATATTGATAACCACCTATGAAGATTAGTAGATAAATATGTATTTTTTTATTACAGTGGATAAAAGCCCTTAAATGAACATTCTTCTTTTCTCATAATCTGTAAAGGATCAGCAATAGTCTGAGACATTTTTATTTCATACATAATTGGTACATTTATAATTTTCCACCGATAATTGCTGTAGTCAATTATCTTTCCTTACAAATTTCATTTTATATTCAACACGGTCACTAGGATAAAACAACTATGTCAACGCAGGAGTTTTTTTAAGTGATGCATGATGTACTGGTGACAAACTTGCACTTATCTCTATCCGAGCTTATCAAATCACAGTGTCTGAGTAAGCTCTTCTACAGGAAATTATTAGCTGTACTAAATGTTGTAGTGAATCTCCCCTTGACCTGATACTTTCCTGATTTGGTTAACCTATCTTGCAGTGAAATCAGTTCTTTTAACTTTTTCAGTTAGTAGACATGTGTTTCCAAATGTCCTCTATTTATATACTTTTATTAGGTATTTCTGAGTAATAATTTGCTCTTTTCTATGGAATTATCTCCCATCTCAACAGTTTTCATTTGCCCTCATTAATTCTCGATCTGGAAATATTGTTCTTCTGTTTACTGGAATGACCTAATGTAACATGTTAGAGAATATTAGCAGCTTTAGGTTTTCTAAAATTCTAGCTAATAGTTTAGCATTGTCAACACATAGTTCTATATCCAAAGAGACTTTGGTTTCAGTACTACAGTCCAAGCTTAGTTTGTTGTTATTTTTTATAGGATTCAGATGCTCATAATAGTTTTTCAGTTCTTTCCCTGAACCATTCCATATCATACAAATATCATCTATGTAATGACCCCAGAGACTATTTTATCTTCCAGGATGGTCATATCACCCCAGACATGCTCCCT
This sequence comes from Triturus cristatus, assembly GCF_964204655.1. NCBI lineage: Eukaryota > Metazoa > Chordata > Amphibia > Caudata > Salamandridae > Triturus > Triturus cristatus. The sequence continues at coordinate 466,277,390 of NC_140584.1, read as the reverse complement.
CCGATAAAATGGTTTGCATGAGAGAGGGAGCAAATATGGAGCCCATTATGGTGCCACACTCTTGATAGTACAGTGTTTCTTTATAGAGAAAAAATTATTACATATTTCAGATTCAGTCAACTGTAGTAATCTGAGTATATGTTAATAAAAACTAGCCGATTTGTGAAAAATAATATTTTGTTGCAATTGGTTCTTTAGAATGTTCAACTTGAGTGTACAGACTACTCACGTCCAGAGAAACTAACAGATACATTTCCTCGCATGGCATGTTGTAGGTTTTTAGTGTCTCTAATATATGGTCCTAATGTATTCTTCTGAAAGATACAGTCTAGCAGAAAGACAAAGAAAGATGTACAAAGGAAAGAGTAAGAGACAGAACTAAGGAGCTGTACAATAATAGCTAAAATGAAGATTTAATAGCTGGGAAGCTAACATACAAAATTTCTTAACTCAATTAGGTGTATTGGAGATGAAACTGAAAAAAAATAGCAGCCTAGAATTTTAATCACTTGCTTCTATGTGGATATTAGAGTTTGATATTGTTTTATTTGCGCATAAAATGTGCCTACTTCTGCTCAGACATACTTGTCATTCCAAAATGTTAACTGAGATGGCAATCAAAAAATGACAAAACAATTGGGCTTTCATGTATTGCCACACATGAAACATAAAGGATTCCAAGGAAAATATTGGAAGTACATTACTTGAAATGGAATGATCCTTCCAAGGTCACACAAACAATAATCTAATAGTACTTTCTAGCTTTAGAAGAGGAAGGCAGAAAAGTGACAATATGGATTATAGAAATATTGCTAATCCATGAAACATGGAGTGAATAAACAGGGAGATATGGCATGACTTTTGAGAAAAGAGAAGAACAAAATATAATATTTGTAAATGTGTATTCCAGGGGTCTTCAAACTGTGGGGCAAAGGGGGTCGCGCATTCCCAAGCACACTTCTGCCGAGGCCCAAGGGATTCAGCCCCCCTCTTCCTCCATCCTGTGTCTCAGCCCGGGCTGCTGCAGTGCAACTCGAGCTGCTGGATGCTCAGCTGGGCAGTGTCTGGAGTCTTATCTCCGTCACGCCCGTCTGAGTTTTTCACAGGTCTTTAAAGACCATTTGCATATTTGCATGCCTTTGTGAACCGGTTACAAAGGCTTAGTGTCCCCCCCCCCCCCTCCAGTACCCCCTGGGTCCTCACTCTGCCTATTCCTTACATTTGTATTTTAGATTTACTGCTGTAGTGTGAGAATGCATTTAATAAAAAGGAATATAAAGTAGGGATGCCAAAAGAAAAATGCAAGCCATGTGTTATTTAAAGAGCCTACAAAGACCTTCTCTTGACACCAAATAGACTTATAAATAAAAAAGTATCTATTCATTCGTTATGTGACTTTTCTGTCTTTGTTCTCTTTAATTATCAGTCATGGATCATTGCGGCAGCCCTAGAACACAATTAAAAGTGCTTTCTATTTATATTTGCTGTTCAAAGTATGCACAGATACATGCTTAAAATACTGTTTTAGGTGATTGCTTATTTTTGTACCAACTGGGCCATCAAAATAATCTGCTGGATACCCTAACCATAGGACTGGAAGTTTGTTGCAGGATCAGCACATTATTTATTTCCTCCACCCTTGATCCCAGATTGATGCCATAATAGCAATAGTTTAACTTAGATCTTAAGCCCTACGCTGCCTCCAATAACATGCTGAGTTACTTCAAATGCCTGGCAATAAACCCTGCATTCAGACAACTCACTCATCATTCTCGCCCTTCTCTTTCACGCTTACCCTGCAGTCACAGCATTCACAATGCACTCACACTGATTACCATGCACTCACACCATTCACCTGCTCACCCTGCACTCACAGTGATCACTTTTCACTCACAATGCACTTGCGCTGTTCACCCTATACCTCACCCTGCAGTCACACAAGCACACTACTCACCCTGCACTCATGTGGCACTTCACTCGCCTGTCCCCCTCACTGCTCAATATGCAACTCACTCAAACAAGCCCATCAGTAATCATACATTCATTCGTCCCATTCTGAACTTGCATCCACACTCAAATTGGTACGGCCACCTCACTCACCCTGCAGTCACTCCTTTCACCCTACTCTCACACTGTTGCATCTCTCACCGTGCACTCACATGGGCACTCTTGTCACCCACACAGTGCAGAGGGTTAATGTGCCTGCTACAAAGAATATGTACCATGCCGATCACAGAAATGAGTGTGGCTAAAGTATGAGTAGCGCTATAAAAAATGAAATGTTTGTCAGAAAGCTGCTATAGAGAGATGTTGTTGGTGGTGAGTGGTAGCATTGTTGGTGAGTGGTAGTGAGGGAATTCATGGAGAAGAAGGAAACGGGGGTGGGGCACCAAAAAAGACTGTTGCACAGTGTGTAACCAGTGTTAGGGCCAGCCGTGGCTAGGAGTGTTAGCCCCCACCCCCCGAAGTTCTGGTCTAGTGGCTCCCCTGCTTCTCCCTATTATTATTATTTACATTTGTAGTGCGCTACTGTTACCAAAAGATGTCCTGCGGCTAATAACCATCTGCTGCCGGAAGGACAATGAGAAACACACAGAAGTAGAAGGAGAACCAGCCAAATGGGGTGACCTACAGAGCATAGAGCCAGGTTTTTATATCTTCCTAAAGGATAATAGATTCTTGGTGGAGAGAAGCAAAGGAGGCTGCAAGTTCCATAACTGCGCGGCCTGCACCAAAACAGCGCGACAGACAACTCATGCCTTCTTGAATTAGGGAACAAAAAGCAGATTGGCACAGGCCGAGAGGAGCATACGGGCCCGACCCGTATGCTTGGTGAGGATCGATGAGAGAGGACAGCAAGGGAGTGAGAGAGTTAGATTGAAGAGGTCAGGGATGAGGACAAATGTGAAGTGCCAAAGAGAAGTGTGGACCCGCAAAAAGTGAGTGTGAGCCAAAGGTGAGTGCTTCTGTTAGAACAAAGGGTAGATGTGAAAGATGAATGGGGGGACTGGAGAGGTGTAAGATACAAATAGACAAAAATTTGAATGGAGAGACGAGGTGAATGAGAAGTGCTGAGGGGCACGGGAGGTGACGGGCCAGAGAGGCCATGAGATAAATGCGAGAGACTGTTCGAGATGAGGGCAGTGAAAAGACAGAATGGCAAGAGGCGATTAAAGGTGAACTGAGAGGTTGAATGGGGAGAGTTCAGAAGTTGTAAAAAGGGGTGAAAGAAAATGGCCTACAAAGTGAGAGAGGGATCCGGGTTGGGAGAGGAGAGAGGGATGGAAGGGAGAGGAAAGCTGCATGGATAAACTGCCTAACTCTGCACAAAACCGCCAGGGTTTTAAGGGACCCCTGCTTCTCCCGGCCCGGGCCAGGTGAGCTTCTAATGTGGCAGCACGTATTCCTGCGGAGTGGAAGCCCCTTCACAAAGGTTGACTAGAAATCTTTCTGATGTTAATTGCTGTATTTTGGTTATAAACAGATACTGATGGGGTGGAATCTTTCCTCTATGTTACTGTGTGCAAAAAATTAATTTCATAATAACGAAACAATGCTATCCCAAAATACGCTGCATCACATAACATCATTTACATTTTCTTCCCACACAATTTAGTCAAGCCTGTCGCGTAATTTGGCCCTCACCTGCCTCATAATTCCAGTAGCCCTGCCTACAGGTTTAGACATGTTTGTCAGGAGGGGGTCCTTACACCTCAAAATTTTGACAAGGGGGTCTCGGCATCCAAAAGTTTGAAGACCTCTGGTGTATTCTGACCTCAGAGTTTCAAAAAGAAATACAATTTATACTCCTAGAGGCTGATAATTTCATAATTTTACGATAGAAATATGTGCCACAATTGAACTAAAAAGAATACTGCTGGATGGCATAGAACTAAAATGACAAGTGTTGAATTGTAACTCAAAGGACACCAGCCCTACAAATCTGGCAGCATATGCAGATCAAAGGGATTGAGGGATATGTGAATGCTAAAATACAGCAGCAAAGCCTTTCCATGTTACTCTACTATTCATTCTTCATCCAACAAAAAGGATTATAAATCCATTTAATAATTTTAAAAACATAGATCAGTATACCTTCACTTTTTGCCCCAAAGCATTTCCGACCATTATGACTGATGGTACAGATCAGAACCAATAATACAACCCTTGTGGGACATTGGGTCACGTTCTTATTGATTTAGTGGTTTCATTGCGGTCCTATTACACGAAGTTCCTCAAGTGTGCAACAGGTGTTTGTTGTTGCTTTTCGTGCTCCCCAGCACTTTGACATACCAGAATGGGCAGCACATGCTTGTGCAGCCCCTTCTTCGATAAAGTTCAAAATGTGCACCAACAAGATCCCAGGGACATTTCCCCTCATTTGAAAATGAGGTGGGTCACTAGGCTGTAGATGACGAAGCCACGGCTTCGAACCACAGCTCTGTCTTTCACTGATACTCTCCCTAGTATCAACTCAAGACACATACATTTACATTTACCTTTAGTACAGACACGACTGTCAGATTTTATAAATGCACTGTGGCGAGGGCATTTTGTTCAGAAAACTGGACTATCCCTGCCTGCTAAAAGCATATTCAATTGAGGGTGCATCACAGGTGTGGCAATGCGGTTTTATTTATTTATTTATTTTACTTTCCCTATCCCAGTTTCTCTCCACTTCCCCCACCGCCCTGCCGCACCACTGTTACCTGTGCCAGCCAAGCCGATGTACCCTGAAGCTGACAGGAAATGTGCTCCTGACGAGCAATATGGCCCTAAGATCAATTATATTGGTTTCTGGACCGAGTGGAACTATTGAAACCTCTAGCCAGCACCATGTTTTGGATGATTTTATATGACAGCTTCCACACTTTCCTCTTGGGCCTTTTTCTTATGTGGAACAATTCCTTTTGTGACTGGGATATTGAATCTTCTGCCAAACATCTTACTCTTTTTATAGGCTCTGCTTATACGGGAGCTCTAGCCACTAGGTGACTTTTTTCCTATAGCCTACACTCTAAATAAAAGTATCACTTGGAGTTCAGTGACTGGTTGAAACAAACAAGAGCAGTAAGCATGTTTTAATAAATATTGTAAATACTTTGTTTCCTAAATTCTCCTCCTCCCGCTGATGTAATTCATAACCTTATGATTTGTTCCAAACTTATGTAAAAAAAATCACTATCCAATACTTTAAAAGTACCACTTGGGGTTAAAACAAGCATGAGTGATAAGCCTATTTTAGTTGTATGGGCATAGTTCGGTTATCAGTTACGCTGAGTGAAGTAAAACTGCTGTCCTACTATATGAACCAACACGAACATATAGTTAATTGCCAAGATTCCCAGTATGGGTAAGTACTGTAGAAATGAATGAGATGTTTACTTCACTTGTCTCATTATATATGTATTCAGCTTTGCTTTTACAGGTGTTTCGTTTGTAACATTAGTAACATAAATGTCGAAAGTTTGCGGATTCTGGCTTATAAAAACACATTCTGCAATCTCAAAGTTGTAGTATAAAAGCTTCCTTTCACTGTGAAAAGTCCCAGCCAGTATCCATATTTTGCAAGTTTTTTTTTATTGCTGTGATCCACAAAGATTATATGGTCTGACAGCTCGCAATGATACCTTCAGCAATGCTGACAATAATTGTGTTTGCCTTGGCGAGTTCGCAAATGAACACAGGCCCAATTATAGTATTCTTGTTTTCATACTTTTTCCATTTGCAGTCATAGCTTCTGATTCAAGAGTTTGCAGAATAGCTCCTAGTATTTACTAGGCATTGTTTCCGCCACTTTTCCCTTCCATTCTTGACACATTGAAAAATTGTTTGACATCTGCAAAAATATATACATTCAAATGATTAGAATGTCAGTGGCCCACAAGACAGTTTGGATAGCATTAAATGCACTCACATTTAAAGAGAATGATGTGCAATATTTTTCTTTCTTATGCCAGATACTGGTAGATTAGTACAGCTCAAACTAAAAAATGCACTTGGGTTACCTTGGCGATTTGGGCGTCTTCGTTACTTACTGTTGATGTGTTGTCTATGCTGTTTGGCACTTCAAAAAAACCCTAAAGTATTATGTTCCATTTAGCAGCTATATCATACAACATCTACTAAGGCTTTTATCATTAATAATAGTAATTATGCTAATAATAATCTAATAATCGTACATCATAAAAGGAAACTATTGCTAAAACACATTTAGTCTTTCAAGTCCATAAAACGCAAACATTAATTTATATCCACAGCATATTGTAGCTATGCAAGTCTATACTCCACCTTTTTAAAAGGACAGTGCAGTTCAGGATTACCAAATAGGCAAAGTAGACCCCGGCCTATGGGCCTGACTCCTTTTAGGATTAAATTAATATTGATTTGATCTTGGAAGAAAATTACAATCAAGCTTTCTTAAAAATTGTTTCCAAAAGATAGAAAAAAATGAATCAACTCAAAGCAACAAAAAACTTACATTAAAGACTATAAGAAAATACTGTATTAATGTAATGTACTCATTAACAACTTAAAGTACATAAACCAGAGGCATCATATTTGCATAACAGTTTAGGGCATATTCACAAGGAAAGTGGCGAAGCGTGTCGTTAAGCCAAGAAGGCTGACAACAGCTCCGTCACTTTAGAAATGGAGGGCTGCACCATCTACGAGAATTTGGTGCAGCTCTGCATTTCCCCCTGCACTGGCGCTAAATCTGGCTGCCTAGTACCAACGCAGGCACCCTTGCACCATAGTGCAAGGGTGCCTGAGTTGTAGTGGAAGATTGTTTATGTGCAGGAAGGTGTCACTTACTGCACATAAACAATCTTTAAATGGCGTTTTGCAACTTCTATGTGTGCTGCTCAATTCAGCACACGGAGAAGTTGCAAAACGTTTATTTTTTTTAAATGATTATTTATGTGCAGGAAGGGACACCTTCCTGCACATAAACAATAAAAGGCGTTTTGCTGTTCCCATTTGTGCTTCACAACGCAGCACACATGGAAACGGCAAAAATGAGGAGAAATTAAAAATGTCTTGTTGTTTCAAAAGGGCAAGACCAGGTTTTTCCTGGTCTTATTTTTGACGCTACCCCATATTTATGCCACCCTTGTAAATATGGGGCAGCGTCAAAATCAATGGATGTGTTGCCGTGGAATGCCCACAGCAACACCCATTGCCCTCCCCTTTCACCTTAGGTATAGCATGAAAGGGTGCCTTATTTATGAGGCAGCGTTAAGCTACGTTAAGTGGCTTAATACTGCCTTGTAAATAAGACAAAGCCTGTATTGCCACCAAGTCTGTAAAAGTGACGTTGTGGTGGTGATAGCGGCTTGTGAATATGCCCCTTTGTTTCTTAAAAGCTCATCTTCTGACAGCTGTTATTTTGTAAAACAATCCAGTGCATTGTGTATTAGGAGGTAATTTGCATGGGGGGACCTGACATTTCGAAGAGCTAGGGGCCTCCACAGGGTTTAATCTGGCACAGGAACAGTGAAGGTTATGGCCCCTGGCAGTAGCGGCTCCTACTTAATGGCGATGGGGGGGGGGGTTGCAGGGGAGGGAGGACCATGGAAGGGAATGAAAATAAAAAATAAAAACGCTTACCTGTGTGCCACCGCTGCCGTTTCTAAGTCCTCTTCGTCCACTTCCAGGACTCCGGAGCAGCAAGCAGGAACAGAAAGCACCCAGGCCTCCAGACTCCCCTAGCCAATCATGATGGTGCTGATAGCAGCATCATGATTGGTCTGAGCACTGTTATTCGGTGCTCAGAGAGGGAGTGGAAGCCTGGACATTTTCTCCACCCAGGCGGTAATGCAGCCTGGGTGGAGAACATGTAAAGTGTGCATGACTGTTTGGCCAGAACAAGACGACCGGCCAAACATTCATGCGTGCTTAGGAGATTGCCACCACTCCTTCCCCTGTTCCTCCGACACAGGGCAGCCCTGGCCCGCCCCTAACCAGCTGAGCAAAGACGGAAAAATAAAATGGTAATAACAATGCGTTATTTTCATTTTATTTTTCCTTTTTCACCTGCTCACAGAGCAGTGGGGCGACTCCCCTCCGCCTTAGCCGAGGAGCAGTCCCAGTTGGATTCCTGGGTTGTAAGCTCGGGATCCACTTCACAACTGACATGTGGTTTTGGTGACGATAACTAATTGGGTGATTTGTTTTTCCTCCCATCTTTATTTAATAACAAAAATCCTCTTAAGTCATTGAAACTCTCGATGTCTCTTCTGACTTTCACCCTTGCCGCTACTGTTAGCATTAGTGTTAGTGTTTATATTAGGCACACTATCGAAATTAGGATAGGGAAGCCCAAGTCTCTTCGGTAACATCAGTATGCAAGTCAGGTTAGCGGTCTTCAATCAGTTTGAGGTGAATTGTTCTCTCTTTCTACTACAGATTGTTTCAGTCATTTGATTCAGTGTTACTGAGCTTCAACTTCGTTAATGCGTCAATCCCCAGAGCAACATGATTGTAGCGATTGACACCCTCAGCACATGTAACAGCACTGGACAATTTGATTTGTATAACTTTCTTTTCATATTTTTTTTTCTAAATTTAGTAAATTATGAAGACATTCATCATTAACAATCTTTTTTTCTGGCCTTCCTATGGACATCTTTAGCTTCTGTTAGAGACAACATTGCAACAACTACTTTAGCATTTAATTAGACTGGTCTTTAGGACAGCCCATAGCTTATGCTTGGTTAAATTTCCTCCCCATTCTTGTGTATGCCTATCATACCCAGAGTATATCACTTTCAACCACTTTTTGATTGTACACATGCATCCTTCCACTGTTGATATCATGGAACTATTTTCTCTTTTGCATGTTTCTATGGCAGTTGATATTACATTCAATTAAAGTATAGGGCCTTCACCTTTTTCCCTGGTATGAACGCTTCATCCTTCATCCTCTCTATCACTGCAGCTCTCTTTCTGTCTCTGGTGATCTCTCTTCCCCACCTCAAGCACCCCTACTTCTCCTCTCACTTATTACTTCTACCCGTGGTAGTCTTGGGCCACACACTAGTGCTTTCCTGCCCTTCCCTCCTTGCCAATGTCCAGATTCCTTTTTGGAGCCCGGACATAATAAAGATACCTGGTCACTTCTGCCATCAGGCTGTTATAGTGCAATCCTATCAGGACCTAGTGCACATGAAATCATAAGGGCAAGTACATGCCCATCTTCTTCAGCAGTTTGCATGCTTATTCCTTTGTTTAGTTTTCATGTTGCCTGGTATTGTTTTAATTAAATTGTTCAGATTATTTTATCGTGGCAATTTTCTGTTTACAGTATTGGAGGCTATGCATTTTGGCCTAACCTTCACACAAATTATGAGATTACTTTACACAAAACCATTGGTGAAGGCCGAAAACTGTCTGGGAAATATCTTAGAATAAGAACTGAAGAGGGGCACAAGACAAGGATGCTCGCTGTCCCCATTACTATTTGCTTGGGCAAAAGAAACAATGGCATGTTAATTCAGATCCTAACTGAAAAATGGGCAATAACAATTCACAACCAGAAGCATGTAGTGTTGTTTTATGAGGAGGGTTTGCTGCTTTATTTTAACAAGAACAGCAGAGGCTATGTCATTGCAAATAAGAATGTGGCAACAGTTTGGTGCACAATCAGGATTCTGCATAAACAAAAGGAAGATGCTCCTGTTTCTTCTGGGAGAACACTACACCTGAAAATAGACTCTCACTTGTGGAGATGCCTTGGAGATTAGAGGCCTTAAAATGCCTGAAGGTATCATGACACACACTGAAAGCAAATTACATGATTAGACATGGTTAGGCATTTCAAAGACATAAAGAAATATGTATCCGGGCCGTGCTTCTTCGTGGTCGGCCTTAGATCACACGTAGGTACCGGTCAAGTACAATCTGCTGATTGTGGTTGGTGCTTAATGGTTTTTTTGGTGCCATTTCATTTAAAACTTTAAAACTTCATATTCTTTTGTCGTTTTGGTGTAATTGTCTTAATAAAATTCATTAAATCATTCTCTATGTTTATAAATTAGAGTGGGATTTCTATTGTATTGTGTCTTTAACTTTATATTTATTTTGGTACTTCTGAATGCATTAAACATTTTCTTACATTAAGCTTGTCAGCTCTGTGCCATAGCTACCATGGGATTAAGTTCAGGTTTAAATTACTGAAACCCTTACTGGATTTATCAAGAACAGTGTCTTTATTATTTGCGGTGGACTACCATTCCACCCCAAATGATATTCCGCTTTCTCCAAGCCTGAAAAGTGTTCTTCTCAAGGTACGGCAAGAAACTACCATACACAAGGGACCTGTGTCCTGGTAACTTCCTGAGTTTGAGCTGTTAAATCCGAGCTTAGATATTTCCCAATCAAGAGCAGAGGGGTATATGGCAGCTGGAAACCTATACAAAATCAGGTCCTTGGACTGACTGGAGGGAGTTATGGAAGCCTTCCACACAGATGCAAGGAAATGTATCCCACATCATGCTATGCATACAGTAGCGAAGCAGGTTTGGGGGGGAAACCCCAAAAACTCCATGAGCATCAAATACATTAGAGCTGATACTTAAAGCCTGTCAAGACAGGGGTACTATCAACCAGACTCTGTTGCCATAAAGGCAGACATGATTAAGTAACAACTAAAAGCACTAATGAAATGGGAGACAGACTGCGAGGTACAGTTAAAAGATAGGTAATGACAGGCAACTGCTTCCCTAATACTCAAAGTGTCCAGTAATGCTAGATTCCTTCTTTTGCGCTTCAATTTTGTACATACAACATATTTTACCCCAGTATTGCTCCATACTATCGATCCCTCAAAAGATGTTGGTTGCCCTAAATACAGGATGCAGAAAGTTACATTTTATCATCTTGTATAGGTCTGTCCCTGGATAGTTAAATACTGGAAAACAGGGTTAAACAGATATGAAATGTGTTGTAACTTACCTGTTTCATGTTGTGTTGGTACCTTCCTACCGCCCCCTGCCTTCCATATGGAATGTTCCAGTGGGAGCTCAGATTAGAATGTTGGCACAGTGAGACTTGGAGGAGACCGAGGTGAATGGAAATAAATGAGCTTATTCTTACCTTACTGGCTCCATCTCTTCTTGAAGATATAAAATACAACACTGGCGACGATCCTGTGTGGGGGGGGGCAGACATTCACCTTCCCCTTTGTGTGCTTTCTCCTCTTTGCAAGTCTACAGCTCCGCTTCAAATTCAACTTGTTTCCGTTGGGAGTCTGTGGAGATTTCATCTGTGTTATGCATCTGTATTTGCCTTGGTGCTTGGGAGTCGTCTTGCGTTGGCGTCAAGCAGTTCACTTTGGAGAGGACGGGGTGAGTCTTCATCTGCTGCCGGACCTGCCTCTCTTTGTGCTCTGTGGGAGGTTGCTGTTGCAGTTTCCCTGTTCTTCTCAATGGAGAAGTACCACACCGGCACTTTTGGAAGCTGATTGTCCCCACGACTCTGCCTGCCGGCTGTTCTAGGTCGTCGGCCCAGACCGAGTTCATCCCTCTGGCTGTCGCATTTGTCGCTCCTGTGGAGGCTGTGTGCCGCCGCTCATTTCATCCTGTGAGGTATCAGCTGTGTTCTTACGGACTTCGACCTGCTGTGGTCTGAGCGTTGCCTGCTGTGGATCTCCGCTTTCCTGTCAGCTCTGGAGACGCGTCACCGCGCACCCCGTTCAGCCAGCCTCCTCAGGTTACCTCTTCTTTACGCGCCTGGTGCCCCAGTCACTTTTGGCCGGTTAATCCATTGTCAGTTCCTGGTGCACCAGCCACCTCATAACCGGCAGTCCGCTACTGTGTCAGTAAGACTTTCTCACATGTGTTTTGGGCTTTCAAAAGTTGGTCTTTCTTATTATTGGTGCGTGTTCTCGGTGATACGCACACCTGTTCGTTATACTCCTCACAGTTGTGTCTTGGCAGTAAATTACTTTCCTGTTCGTTCGAGTTTTCCTCATGGGCATTTTGGGAAGTCACCCATGACTATTGTTGTACGACTAACTTCCCTCTTTGCTGTGTGTTCTTCGGTGATACACACACCTTTCCACAATTATTTCATTTCCCTTCCATACTGTGTGTTTCTTCGGTGATGCACACACCTTTTTTTTTCTCAAAGTTATTCTCTTACCTATGATTTTTGTGTGGAATATTCTACAAATAATTGCATATAACTTTTCTCTTTGACTTGTGTTCTGTAATTTGCGCACATTATTTAATTCATTGTGCTTTCAGCTTGTTTTTAGTTCCTCATTTTAATACGTTAGTTGCCCACCTTGCGTTTTGTCTCACTGTACATTTACTCAGTTGCAGTTGTTATTGCATTATGGGTACTCCAGGTATAAATCAGCCTCCTTCCTTTTTTAAATGATTGTGGTGATCCTGAAATTCATTGGAAGGACTGGGTAAAATTGTTTAAATCTTACCTCATTGCCATGGGAGGTGAAAAATTTTCAGCGTCACGCAAACAACATATTCTGTTACATAATTTAGGAGTTCATGGGCGTAAAGTGTATGAAACCCTCTCTGAACCTGAATTAGATGATGATGATTCTGATGCCTATGATATTACTTTAATGAAACTAGAAGCACATTTTGGAGACAAAGTGAACGTGGTTCTAGAACGCCATAAGTTTTTTAGCAGAATTCAAGGGAAGAATGGGTCTATTAACAACTATATTGCAGCTCTTAGAGGGCTGACTCAATTGTGTGATTTTGGAGACTTAAATGATACCCTTATAAGGCACCATTTGGTTAGATGCACAAATAGCACAAAAATTCAGGAGACATTGCTTGCGAAAAACCCATCTTTGAGAGAAGCTGTTGCAATTGCACAATCAACAGAACATACTGCCAAATGTGTAAGAGAAATGAAATCTAAAGATGAAGTTATTGCAAATATTCAAACTGAGATTAATAATAGTGAGGTTTTAAAAATTAAAAATAAAGATGTCACAAAAGAATCTTCTTTAACAAAACCTTCTAGAGAGGGACAAAATCTTAAATGTTTTAGATGTGGCAGCAGCAACCATCTAGCGAATAGTCTCTTTTGTTCCGCAAGAGGAGTCACCTGTAAAAAATGTAACAAGAGAGGTCATATAGCTAGAGTATGTAGAGAAGGAGAAATAATTCTTCAGTAAAATTAGTCAACAATGATAATGATCCCCCAGCGAAATTTGTTTTCCAATTAAAAGATGCTGATGAGTCTTCCAAACCCAATTATCCTAAATGCACTGTGTATATTGATAACAAACCTGTAGAAATGTTTGCAGACTCCTGTACCCCATTCACCCTCATCAATATTGCAGATTTCAAAAATACCATGAAGTGTACTGAGACAGAACTTAATTCTCCAGCTATTTCTCCACATGGGTATAACAAGGATCCCATTCCTCTTGTAGGTATGGTTACTGCACATATTGTTTTCAAAGGAAGATCTACAGTTGGAAAAGTGTATATTGTTGAGAATGGTGCTAATTTGCTTGCATGGCAACATCAGAAAGAGCTGGGGATTATTTTGGATCCCAACAACAAGGACCAAATGATTTTACTAGATAACGCTGATAACAATAGTTCCTTATGTCATGACTTCCCTGATTTGTTGCAGACAAATTAGGAAAATTAAAAGATTTTCAACACAAAATTAAAGTCAGGCTAGGAACCAAGCCTGTTGTGCATAAAACTCGCCCTGTACCATTAATGTTGAGAGATACCCTTAAAGTTGAATTAGATAGGTTGTGTGAGCTAGGAGTCATTCAACCCATAGATTCCTCAGAGTGGCTTGCCCCGTTGTTTTTGGTGTCCAGAGCTAATGGTCAAGGCATTCGCCTCTGTGTGGATCTCCGCAGTCTTAACGAAAATACATGGGTAGAAAGGTTCCCCTTATCCAACATAAATGAAATGTTAAGTACAATGGGCAGAGCTAAATTCTTTTCTGTTATTGATCTGTCAATGGCCTACCATCAGGTAGAATTGCACCCGGAGTCCAGACCATTGACAGCATTCACTTCGCCTTTTGGGGCGTACATGTTCATCAGAATGCCTTTTGGTTTGGCCTCCGCGGCAGGAATTTTTCAAAAAATGATGCAACAAATTCTAGGAGACTCAGAAAACACACTATATTTCCAGGATGATATATTGATGTATGGATCGTCCATGGAAGAAGATGACAAAGTCCTGTACTCAGTTTGCAAAAAATTAATGGATGCGGGTTTAACTGTAAATCTTGATAAGTGTAAGATCAGAGTAAATTCAGTTAATTACTTAGGGCATACCATCTCCCAAGAAGGTTTCAGACCAAAATACAGTCTTATTCAAGCCATCCAAGATTCTCCATATCCTACCAATATAGATGAATTAAGATCCTTTTTGGGTCTTGCTGAGCAAATGGCAAAATATGTAAAAAATGTTGCCGAGTTGTGTGATAGATTGCGAGATCTTTTGAAAAAAGGCAAAGAATTCACATGGGAAAAGAGACACAATGACATGATTGACAGTCTTAAAAGACATATTCTCACGTCACCTGCTTTAGGAACCTTTGATCAGAAGAAGAAAACGCTGTTAACCACAGATGCATCCAGCAAAGGGCTGGGGGCGACACTTTCACAAAAAGATCAGAAGGGCAAAATCATAATGGTGTTTGCCCTTCGGTCCCTTACCCTTGCTGAACGCAATTATTCTGTTATTGAGCGAGAAGTGTTAGCATGTTTCTGGGCAGTTAACCATTTTAAGTTCTTTTTGTGGGGTACCAAATTTGTGATTCGTACTGACCACAAACCTTTGACCTACATGTTCTCTTAAAAGAATGACAATAAATCTCCTCGCATCATGAAATGGGTGTTAGGATTAGAAAATTACTGTTTCAGGATAGAGTACTTACCTGGACTGGAGAATGTTGTGGCTGACTATTTATCCAGGTCTCTCCTCAGTTCTAATCAAACTGAGGATTATCTTGACATACCAATTTTATCTACACATCTTTCTTCCATCACTAAAGAAGAATGGGATGAGAGTATGGAAAATGACAAAGACTTATCGGTTTTGAAAAACTTTATCATCAATGGTTGGCCAGAAAACAAATCCCAAGTTCCAGACACTATTAAAGACTTTTGGGAAGTAAGATATCAACTGTCAGTCATGGATAATAAAATCTTCAGAAATGGGAAAATGGTTCCGCCAAAAAATATGAAGAACAAAATAATTGATCTAGCTCATGAAGGGCACTTAGGTAGGAGCCTTACGAAAAACAAACTTAGAAGTTGTTATTGGTTTCCTAAAATGGATTCCTTAGTCAGTCAAAGTGAAAGAATGCATCCATTGTGCGAATAGCGATAAGAGCAAGATTCTAAGAAAAGTGCATTTAGCTCCAGTCAAAGTTCCTGTAATTCCATGGACCAAGTTAGCCTTAGATATAATTGGTCCTATGGAGATGTTAGGAACTCAAAAAACATTTATGGGGCATATCAACAACAACCGGCGATAATTATCTCAAAGCGCACTTAGCGCCAGGATAATTATCGCCGGCTAGCGTGAATTTTTATCGCTGAGATAGCGTGCTATTAGCAACGCTTATCTCAATAGCGATAAAAATCCTCACGCTAACAGGCTAATGTGAGATTATCGCTGGAAACCCAGCGATAATCTCACGTTACCTTGTTGATAGGGACAGGCAAACTTAGCCATGATATCCTCCTTCCATAGGATATCATGGCTAAGTTAGCGCTGCTTTTTTTGTCTCTAACAGGGTTAGCGTCATTCTTGATAATAGGAGAAATGTCGCTTAGCGACATTTCTCCTATTATTTTACTCTGGAACGCCCCCTTTGCATCTCATTAGAGATGCAAGGGGAAGCGTAGAATAAAAGGGTGCTAACATGCAAATTTGCATGTTAGCACCCTGTTGTTGATAGGGCGCTAGTTTTATCTCTCCTTTTTAGGCTTTTAAAGCCAAAAAGCAGAGATAAAGCCCTTGTTGATATGCCCCAAAGTTTGTGCTTATCGATTACACATCGCACTGGATTAACCTCAAATTCACCCCCACCAACAACACGACAAATCTTATTTCCTTCTTGGAAAATATATTTTTCTTTGAAGGAATTCCATCCACTCTTATCACGGACAATGGAGTGCAGTTCACTTCTGAAATGATGAAAGAGATTTTGGTCAAACTCAACAAGAAAACACAAGAAAACCACACTTTATTGCCCCTAAGCTAACGGTCTGGTAGAGAGAGCCAACGGTATGATAAAGGATCATATTCAGTTGGCTATCTCTAACAACCTTAAAGTGCAACAATCCTTGAGGGAATGTATTTGGGCTTATCACACAACACCCAATCTTGTCACTGGTATATCTCTCTTTGCAATGCTAAGGGGGGGAGAACCCAGCACGAAGTTAAATCCCAGGTGGCTGGAAGGGGGCAAGAAGGTCACGTATAACCAAGAAAATATGCATCAAAAGATTCAACAACATCAAATGAAATACAAAAATTGGTATGAACAAAAACATGGAGTTAAAGATCTTGATTTTCATCCCAACACTCCTGTTGTGATAAAAAAACCTTCGCATGTTCAACCTGGTGCGAGTAAGTTCCTTCCTTCTCAAAGTGTGATTAAAGCTAGCAGAAATGTAGTTCACCTCGACATTGGACAGACATGGAGTGGTGACAGATTGGTCAATGTCACGTAATCCTTTTGGTATTTTCTGTTTTCCTTCTCCCAGGCAGGGAGATGTGTTGTAACTTACCTGTTTCAAGTTGTGTTGGTACCTTCCTACCGCCCCCTGCCTTCCACATGGAATGTTCCAGTGGGAGCTCAGATTAGAATGTTGGCACAGTGAGACTTGGAGGAGATCGAGGTGAATGGAAATCAATGAGCTTATTCTTACCTTACTGGCTCCATCTTTTCTTGAAGATATAAAATACAACACATATTTTACCCCAGTATTGCTCCATACTATCGATCCCTCAAAAGATGTCTGTTGCCCTAAATACAGGATGCAGAAAGTTACATTTTATCATCTTGTATAGGTCT
This sequence comes from Triturus cristatus, assembly GCF_964204655.1. Classification (NCBI taxonomy): domain Eukaryota; kingdom Metazoa; phylum Chordata; class Amphibia; order Caudata; family Salamandridae; genus Triturus; species Triturus cristatus. Next base: position 466,260,347 of record NC_140584.1, on the reverse strand, counting down.
GTCCCTGAATAGATGAATACTGGAAAACAGGGGTAAACAGATATGAAATGTTTTGGACTTGGCCCTTTTTGTAGGGTCATCCCTGAACTTTTTGCCTTCCTCCTAGCCTTCTTTCTAACATGGTGTTGGTGGTTTTAGGACTCTGGGCACTTTAGCACTGGTTAGCAGTGCTAAGTGTGTGTGCTCTCTGCCCTCCATAGGCTAACATTGAGAACCACCCCCTTATGGTATAACTCCTAAATGAAAAAGATATAAGTATGTAATGTTTGGTATGTGTGGAATGGAAATAATAAATGGTGTGTGCAGATTTATTTTCACTATTTTGGGAATGCCACTTTTAGTAGTTGGCATTTCTGTGTGCTGTGTGCCTGCCTGCCTGATGTGTATTGCATTTCTCATTCTAGAAGTGACCCGGGATGGTGAGGTGTGGCTGGCTCCAGGGAGGGCAGGGTGAGTCAGTGTCAGGCTGAATAGGAGATCTGCAATTGGAATAGTGGGAGGAGAAGTCCCCTGTCCCTGAATAGGTCTGTGCCTGCCCTGTACAATGCTGGCTCCGCCCCCCTGTGGTGTCTGATTACCAACCCCCAGCTGGGACTGGTTCCCCCAAAGACCCTTCCAGAAGCTTCTGCCCCCTTCTAGTAGAAGGGCAGAAGAGTGTATGAATGCAGGGGCTGTGACCGCATGAGGTGTTCTGCTTGGGCTGACTTGGAGGGGACACTGCCAGGAGGAACCACCACGGGACCCTGCGCGCTGGCCGCTGTGCCCAACTTTGCCCCTCTGCCCTTCTACAGGACCAGGAAGAGACTTTTGTTGGAGTTAAGACTGCTGCGCCAGGAGGATTGCCACACTGCGGGATTTGACTGTTCCCAGGAACTTCTGTCCTGTTCTGCTGAGCTGCCCTACTGCCTGCTGATCTTGCCCAGCATTGCCTCCAAAATTCCTGCCTTCTAGCGCCTCGTGAGTGCTATATTTTGATTCCCCAAAGGAGGAGCGTGGATGCTGTGGCTGTGACGTGTTTTGAGGGAATCCCGGCGTGTGGAATTCCCCCCTGCGCTGCCCGAGAAGAGCAGGAGCCCACCCCGCATTCCTGCTTGTTTATGAAGTGGGTACCCACCCCGCTTATAGTGTGTCCTAGCGGGTGCCCACCCGCAATTGTTTTTATTCGTAAGCGGGTGCCCACCCCGCGTTCCACCGCCAAGAATCACCGCCATGACCCAGGACACAGAGAAGACACGGCCGACGCGATCGCACGGTGACCAGGAAGTCAGGCAGGCTCGCGCCTGACTGTGGGTGGGGCTCCCGAGCAGAAGGGCAAGGAACGCTCCAGAAGAGCAGCTGAGACACGATCCTGCTGGGGGTGGCCGAGGCGCAACGTCGGTACCTACTCTTGGACACGAGGAAGGTGACAGAGCCGGCCAGAGGACACAGCCATGCTGAGGACACCCGGAGGAGCGGAGACCATGTGGGAGTCCCAGGTGAGTGGGGCTTTACCTCACATGGCCGATACCTGTTCTTCTTGAGCGGCCCTGCAGGAAATGCGGGCCGCTCCAACATTGGGGCAAAGTCTATTTTTTTATTTTATTTTAGAGTTCCAGAGTGGGGCTCCAGTATGGACCGTCACTCAGTGTCCCTTTGGCAACACACCGGCGCCGCAGTTGCGGGCCGCTGCAACATTGTGGGCAATTTTCTTTAGAGAGCCCCAGAGCGGGGCCCCAGAAGAGCCGGTGTCTCTTGGCTGCACAATGATGCCGCAGTTGCGGGCCGCTGCAACGTTTTTGGAAATAGGGGGCAGCTGCACGTGCAAGAGGCACACCGGGGCATTCTTTCATGGAGGTTGGGAAAGCGTCACACCCGCCCGTTTGTGCATGATTTAGTGTCACTGAACCGGGCCAGACCTCGACGGAGGCTCCTGAGGCTAAACGGAGGGAGGAACCTACACGAGGGGTGGCAGAAGCACTGTGTCCCTCTGCAGGGGTGTTGATGCCCAGGATGGTGCCAGTATGGGGTGCGACCAGATAACAGGAGCTGGTCATGTCAGAAGGGACACAGGATGCTGCTAAGTGGGTACTAAGGTGCACAGAGTACCGGATTTGGCATAATATGCAGTTATGTTCATACCTGCGCAGGGGGTGATTTATTCTGGAGATGATGCCCTGTTTTGCTAATGTGTTTATGCCTAATGAGTATGTGTGATATGTTTATGCTTCTGATGTATTTTTTTGCATAAGGTGCTTTATGCTAATGTGAGGCCTAACGCAAATGTTATGTGTATGGTGTTCTAGGACTAAGATAGTGCTGAGGTCATTATTATGCCAGTGGCTGTTACACCTTTATTACTGGTGCTTTTGCATTTACTGTTTATGCCTTGTGATGGTTCTGGCAGCGGCCCGATTGGCGCTACCTTGTACATAATCCCCTGTAAATTGTGACTTGGTGCCAGTTGGCACAGTGTATACATCTGTGATGGTGATCCTAATGTGTTTTACATAATACAAAGGCTATTTTTATATAACCTTATGTGGAGTCTCTTTTGTAGTGTGCCTAGTGTGTCGCCGCTGTGAGTGCGTGTTGCGCAAACGCTTTATACATTGCCTCTGGGATAAGCCTGACTGCTCCTGTCAAGCTACCATGGGGTGAACAGGGGCTATCTTCGGTGTGTAACTCCCTCGCCCTGACTAGAAATCGGGGGTTTCTGCCTGTCTTTGGTGCATGCCCTAGCCTACCGGGAATCCCCGTTTCTAACAAAATGTATACATGGATCCCACTCAAACTGTACCCACAGACAAGTTTCATCGGCAGAGATGTGTAAAAGTAAAGTCAATTAATTGGATAAACTAAACCCAAGCCCTTAGAATGGATCAAAGACGGAGTTGAATGAACTTTAACTATGACTGAGCAATTTAAGATGAAATTTACCTCAGTCGATGAGAAATTCCCAGGTGTTTTGGACACTTCGAAAACACTGGCTGGAAATGTGATATACCACCTGGCAGCAGACCCCTATGATTATTAATGTAAGACTAAAATAGTGTTAGAAGCTGGTTAAGCAGCAACAACAATCCTAGTTAGTTTAAGAGGCAAGCAAACCCTAAATTAACCTGTGCTCACCCTCTGGTAGCTTGACACAGAGAAGTCAGACTTAACTTTAGAGGTTGTGTGTAAAATAGTCATGCAACACTGTTAGAAAAATAACTCTGATTTTAATAAATAAAACAAGCCAAAAACGACAAAAATCCACTTGAACTAGACTGGACATACTGAAGTTCGATGTTTTCAAGTAAAACCGCGCCAAGAAGCAAAAAACGATATAGGGGAAACCTGGTCGCACTGGACCGGGACAAAGTCACAAGTTCAGGGTCACCACAGCTCAACAAAGTACCTTAAATCCTGAACGTGTGACTTTGTCCTGGTCCAGCGCACCCAGATATCTAGAGTTGGTGCTTTGCACTTCTTGGGCACTATGGGCCATATGTAGGAATCACTTTTGCGATCGCAAACACTGCGAATCGCAAAAATCTGGGTGTTTGCGATCGCAAAACTGACTGTACCAATGTAGGAAAGGTGTCCGCTGCTCTAAAAAGCGAATCGCTAATTTAGCGATTAGAATTTTTGCGTATCGCAGAATCTGAGAATTAATTAGCGTAATCGCAGTCTGCGTGCCATTATTTGCGAGAATCGCTATTACCGACCTCGCAAATTGCGAAATCGCAAAATTAAATGTAGGTAAAAATCGCAAATAGCTAATCCTCGGAATTCGCTTTTTTGCACTTCTCAATTACCACCAACTTGGAGCAGGTGGTAACCAAGTGCAACCTATTTCAACAGGCCCACAATGCCACTGGGACTTCCCACCATGGCTGGGCTCTACGTGATAGCCAGGAGGCTGCGAATCAGGGATGCCACGCAGAGAAGGAGACGCCAGGAAAGGATCTACAGAGCACCCATCACCCTCTTCCAACTGACCGAGGAGGAGATCCATGTGAACTACAGGCTGCACCCACACAGCATCCTGGATTTAATAGGGGAGCTGACACCCATACTTGAACACCCCACACGCAGGGCACACACCATTCCCACCCATGTGCAGGTGCTGTGCTCACTGCACCTCCTGGCATCAGGGAGTTTTCAGGGGGTCATTGCCACAGCAGGAGGTGTCTCGCAAAGTGCACTTTCGCGCTTCCTCCACGCTTTCCTGGATGCAATGGTACAGAGGCTGCATCACCACATACAATTTCCAAACACACCACAGGCACTGGATCAGACCAAGCAGGAATTCTACCAAATAGCCCAATTCCCCCATGTCATTGGCTGCGTATATGAGACCCATGTCGCAATCTCACCCCATCACAGAATGAGTATGTGTTCCGCAACAGGAAGTCATACAATTCCCTGAACATCCAGGTAGTGTGCAATGCCCAACATATTATCACAGATATTGTAGCCAAATACCCAGGAAGCACACACGACTCATTCATGTTTCGCCACTGTGCATTACATCGCAGACTCTCAAATGGCGAATTTGGAGAGGGCTACCTGCTAGGTAAATGCATGCCATTCAGACACAGAACCAGTAGAGTGATGCAGTGGCAGGACATTATTGAACATGATTCTGCTTATACCCTGCAGGTGACAGTGCGTATGCTGTACGAGACTACATCCTCCGTACCTGAATCCAGCAACTGCAGGTGAGAGGAGGTACAACAGCGCACACAGAGCTACACGCTGTGCCATTGAGAGGACCTTTGGAATAGGAAGAGCCGTTTCCGATGCCTCCATTAGAGTGGAGGTGCGCTACAGTACAGCCCTGAGACATGTTGCAAGATAGTGGTTGCCTGTGCAATGCTAAACAACATCGCTACCAAAAAAGGAACACCAGTGGACCTGACAGACTTTGAATCATCAGATGAGGATGGACCAGCTCCACATCGCGGCCCGGCAGGTGGGGCTGGTGTGGCTGCCGGACGCATGAGACGAGATGAGATCACACAAAACTACTTCTAAGTGAGTAATGAGGACACGACGCCACTGAATGGTGTTTTACAGGGATGTTTATTTCCTTATATTCAGGAATGAATGTATCTTACATTGTGACTTCACAATTCGTGCTTGCACATGTTTCTGTCACAGTGCAATAACTGCCATCAGCCACTGAGTCATTATGGACTGTGTTGCGTCACACATGGCCATTAGTCCCTGGTGTCCCTTCACCTCCTACGCGCACGGCCTGTTGAGCCTCGCTGTGTCTGCGCGTGCCCTCCCTGGAGTCATCATCCACTCTGCCCTGGCGTGCACGCCGGCGTCTGTCCTGCGGAATTGGGGGAGTGATGCTGCTCCTGCTTGACTGTTAATCGGTGTCCATTGCACTAAGTGTGCCTATGCCACCTGTGGCAGTTGCGCGCATCTGGTCCACCGCATGTGTAACCTGCACCAGGACACTGCCAACGTCCTGGCAGCAGTGGGCCATCTCGCGCTGCATGCTCACACATCTTCTGGCCAGCAGGGATGTGGCGGTTGACTGCTCTGGTGTGTAAGTCCAGCCGTGTGTGTAGGCGATGTCTCTCCCTGCGCCGGGCTGCCCTGTCCCTCACGATCTCCCTGCATAGTCCCTCCAATGCACCAGTCATGGCCATTACACCTGCGCGCAACTCGGTCATATTGTGGTTGTGTGCAGCCAGTTGCCGCTGGATTGACGTATCCCCTTTACTTGCAGGCACTGTTGTTTGAGCATGCTGCCCTCAAGCCCGGAGGACACCGTGTCCTCTTCGCCAGGAGCAGTGCTGGTGGACGTCCGTGCCCTGCGTCTCATCCCTCTCCCTACTCTGGAGTGTTCAGGGGACTGTGTTTGCTGCTGTCCTGCACGCTGCCTGTGCACTGGCTGTTGCTCTTCTGCTGTGCCTGGTGCCTGCGCCTCCAACAGTGGAAGTGGTGTGACAATGTTGCGCCGCCTGCATGGTGCAGCGTCTGCAGTTCTGGATTCACCCTGCTCCTCCTGCCCTGCCTCATCCTCCATCTCAACTGTTTCCTCACATTCATCCTCAATTTCCTGTGTTGGTGGTGGTGCTGTGGATTGAATGGCACACATTAGTTCTGTGTCCTGTCTGCCATTTGTAATGCATTACATTTTACACAATAAATCCACATGGGTACTATCTGTCTTTTTCACTATCTGCATGATGGAGTCCTCCCTATTCCACCTGGCTGTGTCTCACTGGCACAGTTATCAGTGCATGTGACTACATCTCCCATAATGCATTTCTGGGTGTGCCATTTGACATGTACTGGAGTTGCGGTCAGGTGGCCTTTTGGGGGGTGTGAGTGGGTTGGGGATGTATCAGGGGGTTTTAGCATGCATCTTACCTTGTCTGGTGTCTGTGTGTTCGGAGCTGTCCAGGTCAGCCACTCCACTCATACTCTCAGGCTGCAGTGTGCCCTCCAACAGCTCCTCCAGGGGCGTCGGTTCTGTTGCAGTGGAAGGCCCCCCACCATTTTTTTTGGCCTCTGCAAGTCTTGTGGCCACCCTCTCCTTTTACCTTTGCTGCATGTCATACCACCGTTTTCGGAGGTCTTCGCCTGTGCGGTGTGTGACACCAATGGCATTCACTTTTTCTTGGATGTCACTCCAAATTTTGCGCTTTCTGGCCTCTGGCACACGTAGGGAACTTTTCCCAAATAGGAGATCATGGCTGGTGACAACCTCCTGGGTGAGGACCTCCAGCTCCCTGTCGCTGAATTTATGCTTTCTTTTCCTTGCTGGTTCTTCATGCTGCTTCTCTGGCCCCTGGGAATCCATTTGGCTTGCTTTCAGTAGCTGAGCACAACTGTTCTCCTCTCCACACATGCTCGCACACAGCTACTGGCTCAAACACAGCTGCTGGCAATCAGTTGCAGCATGGGCAGTCACACTTCCTGGGTGTGATGTCATCATTCTGCACCTGAACGGCAGATTCCCGGATTAGCGATTCCTTATTTGCGATTTCGCAATTAAGGAATCGCTATTTGGGTAATCTCAAAATAATTCTGCGAATTTTTGGGAATCGCTAAATAATAGCGAAAAAATACCTACATCGGAATTTGCGATTCCGAAATTGCGATTCGCCAAAAATCGCTATTTCAGAATCGCAAATTCAGTTCTACCGACATATGGCCCTATTTTCACTGAAATCTTTAAAATTGCATATCTCAAGTTCAACTGACTGAATTTTTGTCGTTTTTTTTTCTTTTTATTAAAGAACGTTCTATTTTTTCCAACTTGGTGCGGGATCCTTTTTTGTAAGGTGTTAACTTTTTAATTTGTTACTGTTTGAAGTGTTGCATAAATACTTTACACATTCCTTCTAAGTTAACCTAGAGTGCTCTGTGCCAAGCTACCTGAGAATTGAAAACAGTTTAATTTAGCATTGGCTCGTACCTCCCCATGGTTGTGGTTGCTACTTGATCATGGCTCACACCCCAGTCAACCGACACCTCAATTTCTTACAGCACATATTTTACTTAACACGAAATTTCATGATTATACAAATGACACAACCATAATGAACATTTTTCACTACCTCTACAAGTCTATCAGAATTGTAGTCCAAGAGTCATTTGAGCCATGATTTTGGGAACAGTCAGGTCTTTGCAAACTTTGTGAATGCTAGACATCTGTTGATTATTTCAGTTTCTCTTTTGGATCATATTCTACAGCCTGCATATCTGTACTGAGAATGTAGTTTTTTTTTTTTAAAGAATTATCAGGAGAGGAGCTATTCCACAATCTTTGTACGTATTGTTTCAGTTTCAATTGTAAAAAGATTGGTCCTGTCCCATGTTTTGACTAGTGTGCAATTAAGAAAGCATTTAATTAGATATTTCTTGCAGCTGGTAACAATAACAGAGCCTTGAGTGCACAGGCAATGCAAACTTGTCTGCTCACAGTTAGGACTAGATCTGGCTGCAGCTTTCTGGATTCATTGAAGCTTGAAATTAAAAAATCAAGAGAGATGACATAAAGCCTTTTGGCATAATGAAGGTATGACAACAATAATGCAAGTTATGCCTTATCCTGTAAGACATACATGAAAATATGTTGTACTCTTCCTGTCTTTTAGGACACTTCTCCATATTTATTTGGGTTTGGAATGCGAGGCTTTCATCCTGATTACACTGAGTTATTTCATCCCGGCATTATTGTTGCTAGCAGTTCTGCCTTTAGAAGCCAACTGAATATACGGTCATACTTTTGCCAGCTCTAAAAACTCAGGGAGCTAGATATTGGGTTGTCTGTCCAGTTGTAAGATGGTGTTGGTGTTGCAAGCATAGTTGTATCAAGTAAGCTTACAGACGTTTATGAGATCAGAGAGTTAGGTCAGGTTTAGATTAAAAAAGAGGGCAGCAGTTATTTAGCCATGGGATATGGTTCTAGGTCAGAATATCCTACGCAAACATTTTGTTTGGCAAAAGTTTCATCACCTAATTATCTTTTACAAAACTATTGTCCTGCTGGGTATATTATTAACTCCAGTGGGGCAATATTTTAGTAAATTATATTTAGGACACAATATTTATGTCAAATGATATTTTGCCAATGATAGTAAGGTGCCACACCTTGAGGCAAGCTTAACCAACATGTTAATAATGAAGAGCAGAACAGAGGAAATGTGACAATTTGTGCTCAGCCTTTTAAGTCGGACTTTATCAAAAGTTAGGCATGGATTCCTGCGTCACATAGTCTGAGTGCTAATAGTTGTTTATAGACAGTGTCAAAGACTAATAAAAGGTTGAGTTGGACTTTTGTGGTGATTCCATTAGCGTCAACTAATTGAGGACGTTCCAGATGTAGATAAATGCTGATTCAGCACGTCTAAATCCGGTTTGTCCTAAAAGGGTTTGTTTCCTTCAATGAAGTTAGAGAGCTGGAGGAAACTGTCTTTGCAAGAGGTTTACCTAGGAAACAGGAATTAGATTTTGGTCTGTAATTTCCTCAATAATACTGGTGATCTCCCTGCTTAAACAGGATTACTTGAATGGTCAATATTTTTGGGCCACTCGAGAACTCATCAGTTGCTAGAGAGGATTTGCTGACCATTGTCTCCAGTATGGCAGCAGTGGATTCTACGAGAATGTGTTTGAAAAGCTTAAATGGCATGATGCTGATGGCCTGCAAAATGTATGCATTTGACTAGCTCATTGGGTTCCTGTTTTGTTAGCAGGATGCAGGAGTGGAATTTATGTTATAAGATGGGGTTATGTCCTTCAGTGAGGATAGCAATGGCAGGAGGTTATTGCATAATTTCAGACGACGTGAAATTCAAGATTATTTGTTTTTTAATGAAGTGATTTGCCAAGAAATGGGAGAGCTCCGGCATGAGTTTTCGGCTAGTTGAAGTCGATGCTTGATTACAGGATGCAGCATCAATTTTAAAGAGATCTTTATCTAGGCATGCATAATCTTAAAATGAAGGAGGAAGTGAGACTTCCTGCTTCTCTTGATAGATGATTTGTAGATTCTGTCCTGCCTTTAAAGCCACTTTGTTTTTCTAAGGTTGTTCATTTTACGCCATTGTCTTTCCAAATATTTTGTTTCAATTTTATAAAGTACGGCATCCAATTTGAATCAACTCACTTTCTGCAAGTGCAAACACAGATGGCTGTTTTGAGGGAGACAAACTAGTCAGCAGCCCATGGTAGTCATTGATTGAAGTGTGTGTTATGGACATAACCAGGTGCATGTGCAGAAAAGTACAAGAATTTGCTTTTAAGGAATTTATGTTGAAAGTCTTTCAGGGTGAAGGTGTAGTTGTGTTAGGGTTTTTAGATTACTGAGTTGCCATAGTGAAATTGTGACTGAAATTAATGATTTGGTGTTCACTCCATGAAGTTGAATTGCTTCCTGTGACTTAAATTAGACCTGTTGGGGTGAAGACATCACTAAGGGATTGGCCTTTTCATTCGGTGAATCCTGTCACCTTGATATGGAAATTGAGTGCTTCACTACTACTGAGAAGGTATGTGGTCTGGTGTGATGCTGTGTTTTTTAACTAGGTGTTAACGTCTCCTAAGATACATGGAATCACAAAGTCCATAAATATGTTTGATATTGAGTCCAGAAAAAGACCTTCAAAAGCGGGGCTATCAGAGAGGTATATTGAGGAGAAAAAAGGATTCAAAGAAAACCAAGGATGATGAGCAACAAACAAGTAATGGTTTGTATTCCAAAACTGAGCAGTGTTTAATAGTAGAATGCATACGGTATTATTTGCATCACCACTAGTACTCTACCAATATTATTCTTAATTGGCTGGTTCCTGAACAGGTGCAAAAACAACAATTGATGGACAGAATGCAGAACAATGTCATACATTCACCCCAGTACAGAGATCTGGGCCTAAATCAATCATTTTTTTGCTCACCATGCCATTCCAGTTTGAACCCAGCCATATGCAAATCAGTCTTGACCCTGTGCCTCATGGGAACAGTCCAGCCCGAACTGCCAAGCCAGGTCCTCCCTGGACTGGAAACAAGCATCCTAGGACCGGTTTCGGGGTATCCATTAGGGATTGCCTTAAGTAGTATTGGTGCAGCATCATTTAATAACTAGGTTTCACTGATAAAGAGTAGATCCAGGTTGTGGTCATCTAATAGATGGCAAGCGTGTGTTCTATTTTTTATTTGTGATCTTGTGTTGATTAGCATGCAAGATAAGTGATGTTTGCATCACAAGCTGGAGGGTGTTATCACTGAAAAAGGTGTTATTGATGGCTGGTTATGTAATAATGATGATTTCTCTTGCTGTATGCACTGTAGGCAGCAATTGGGTGGTGTTGAGATCAACTCTGGATCTAAAATTTCTAAGTAGCAATCTGCTGGTTCCTCTAGTTGACATAGCATTTGAGTTGGGAGTGTTTGTTCCTTTTGCTTGGTTTGTTGAGGCACCTTCAGTCGGCCTTATTTGATGGAGCTGATATGGTTGTAGGTATGGTTTTATTGTTACTGTTTGTGTTATGGTTGATTGCACTAAAGGGATGTTTTTGCTGAAGTCCCGAGGTCCAGTCTAGTCTGGTCTGGTGACTTAGTTGGTGAACAAGACTGATGACAGGCTCTTAAGTTGATCATGTTGGCAAAGTTGTGACTTTTCTAGTTTTAATTTAATAGGAGAGTCATCAGGACCAAATGGGGATACAATGGGGTAGGTGCAGGGGAAAATGGGAGGTAAAGTTGGTATAGACCTTTGATAATTGGCTGCCAAAGAGATTTGTGATAGAGGTCTGAGAAGGGAATGTGTGAAGTAAAGCACAGAATTAAGTCAGAGAGCAATGAAATGTTTTGAGAGATAGATGATCTGGAAAAGCGTTGATGGTATCTTTTTAGATGTACAATGTATCCAACAGCCTGAGTCAGGGAAGGTGAAATGAATTCATTAGCAAGATGATGTTGATATTTTCAGAAGAAGGTACAGGTGATAACTGAAGTGAGTTGTAATTGATTGATAGGGAGAGCAGGTAGAGGTATTCTGAAAATCAGTGTTGATTGAGGCAGTGTGTTAGTTTGTAATGTATTAAAGGGACCAGTTCATGGGGCAAGAAAGAACAGCTTTAGGGAAGCAAGGCAGGGTAGATTGGGAGAAGTTTAGGAGCAGAGGGGTGGCATGTATCCAGGTAGAAGGCATGAAAGTAGAAGGGTGGACATGGAAGGATTTTGAGGTGGGCTATGCCACTTATGGCTTTACATGTGCTGGGTGTGGCTCTAGGGAATCTGTATTAGCAGGCTAGAGGATACTAATTTACGAAATGTTTAATGGTTCTTGTTGGATAATAGCATTTTTTGCCATTGTATATAACACAAAGAATGGGCACTAGCAGTCACACTCTCTGGGTACTCTTTGATTTCACCCTGTATCAAGAGGTCAGTAAATCAGTGAATGTGTATCCAGACTTTGCAAAGTGAGCCGTGCAGCACATGAGAGCTCTGGGAGTTAGTTTGTGTTGCATTACAGACAGGTGCCAGCTTTGAGTGGCCAATATTCTTTAACTAAGAGATGTTAGTTGCAAATTCACATTACTTTATACTTTCACAAGACAGTATGTATTAAGTTCATCTTATACTTCAGTGTTTGTGATTCAGAACAAGTATTTATTTTTTTATCTGATTTTCAGCTTTATCTTTAAGTTGGAGAGGTTGTTGTATAAAACTATTTTTCCTGAACTTCATAGCCAAAATGTCTTTAGTACTCTGACAGACTCTCTCTAAACAAGCTGAGAGCATGTTTCAGTCAAACAACCACATGATTACATTGTCCTATACTGAAGAACTGCTAGGTGTAAAGTATTGTCTTGCAACATCGGTGTCATTTTAATGCAGCTGGAGCCCACATATGGGTCGTTCTGAACAAATGGGTCATTTGATTACTGAGATAACAAATACAGCAGTTGGAAGGAATTACATTACATTTACATATTCTTTAGTTGGGAGGGGTTGGCATTCATAGGGATTCCGGAGTGTACATATCCTCCGCGAGTATGAAGAAATATGTGCAATGCAGTACATGTGCATTTACCAAAATAACATATAGAGAAATATAATAATGATTAATAAGTCATTTTTGGATCATTCAGAAATGATTGGCCAAATGATTCAAGAACTGTTGTAGTGTAGTTCTCTAAAGATGAGAGTGAAGTCAAGATTGCGATTCAAAGATGATTTCTAGAAATGCATAATGATACACCATTGGGTAAAATAGGGTAATTGAAGGGGCCACGGGCATGCTCAACAGATGCATTTGAACTCTGTGGCTATTAAGGTTCAGAGATTTATGCGGGAGGAGTATGGATGCAATCGCCACCCTTGTCCAAGCACAGCAGCCACATTGTATTTTTTAAAAGTGAACCGTGATAGGATGAAGGTGGAGGGGGTTAGGGTAGGGGTTCATGGAAGAGATCCTGTTGATACAGATGATTCTAGCCACTCTCTGTTAGAACTGGGGGTCTCTAGTTGGCAGAGGTAGGTACCTTGACCAAATAGGGACCCTTGCTTCTAAGTCAGGGAAAGGGGAAAGGGGATAACCCCTGCTCACCCCCTTGGTAGCTTGGCACACGCAGACAGGCTTATCTCAGAGGCAGTGTGTTAAGCATTTGTGAACACATACAGTAATACAGTGAAAACACTACAGATGGACACCACACAGGTGTTATGAAAATAAGTATTCTTTATATAGACTTAACACAAGACCATAAACGACAAAAATCCACAATACTGTACTCAAAATTGACTTAAAGATGGTAGATTTAGCTTAGTTCAAGTTGTTGGTAAATGCGACACATTTCTCACAAAAGTACCTGGATGCGTAACAAAAGGCTCGTAGCGTTGGAGATGCGTCGGTTCCTTGCTTCGGGGGAGACGATGTGTCACGCCTCAATGCTTACGCAGAGTAGGGGATGCGTCTTGATCCTTACCGGAGAGGAGGTGATGCGTAGGTTCTCGTGTTGCAGCCCAGTTGCGATGCGGCAAGATGGCACCTTGATGCGATGAGATAATCCGGTGCGATGCGATAAGATGGTGCCCTTGATGCGACGACGTTGGGATGATGCGACACGCCCTGGCAGCCTTGCGGCGACTCTGCGACAGGCCCTGCGACACGCTTCTCCGATGATGCGATGGCAGCCCTCATGGTTACGACGCACTTCTCCGGTGATGCGACAGCAGGCAGCTGCGGCAAAGGCACGCTTCTGGGAGATGCGGTGGTGGCACGCTTCTCCGGCGCTGCAATGACTACAGCTTCTGTGGCGACACGCTTCTTCTCGTTGTGTCGCGCTTCCAGCTCCCAGCAACACGCAGGCTTCTGCAGATAGAATTTCCAGCAAGGAAATTCAGATGGTGTTGATGTCTGTTGTCCCTGAGACTTCAGCAGGAGGCATGCACAAGTTCAAGCCCTTGGAGAAATATTCTGCAAGATGATGAAGATCTGTAAAAGTTCCTTCTCCTCTCCTTGGCAATGAAGACACCACTGCAGGCCAACCCAACAACACAGCACACTGGCAGGGGGGCAGTCCAACTCCTACAGCTTCCTTTGGTTCTTCTCCTTGGCAGAGGTTTCTTCTTCTTGTTCCAGAAGTGATCTATAGTCTTGGGGTTTGGGTCCCTATATTTATACTACTTTTCTGTTTGTTCTCTGAAGGCAGAGAGGCCTTTGCCTAGTCCAAACCAGTTCTGGTCAGTCCTGGAGCACTTTGTTTACCTGGCTCCTTCTTTCCTTTCAGAGTGCAGGCCAGAGACATCAGACACACCACAGGAGGTGGAGCCAGCATTGTGGAGGGAAGGCACAGCCCTATTCAGGTCCCAGGTGCAACTCCTCCCACCCATCTACATACAGATCTTCCTATAAAGCCCTGTGCTGACTCACCCTCTCCCCTGGAATCCCCAGCCCCTGTCACTCACAGAACCAGACACACAATACACAACCTAGCAGAGGCAGGCTTGGACAGTTAAGCAAGAAAAGACCTACTTTCTAAAAGTGGTATTTTCAAACACAGAATGTTAAAACCAACGTCACTAAAAGATGTATTTTATCATTCTGAGTTCAGGCATACTAAATTCTAATTTCTACCATGTTCCTTGAGCCAGTTAGGATTATAAGATGTATTAATCAAACTGCCAATTCTAGCCTATGGGGAACAGGTAGCCTTGCAATAGTGAAAATGAAATGACTGTAATTCACTATTAGGACATGCCACACACACCAGGGCATGTCCTACCTTATACGTACAATGCACCCTGCCCTTGGGCCTACCATAGGGGTGTCTGATATGAAGATAAGGGAAGGTTTAGGGACTGGCAAGTGGGTGCACTTGGTCAGTCAGCATGGCAGTACCAGACTGCACACAGGCTCAGCAATAGCAGACCTGAGACACACTTTACAACCTGCTTCTGTGGGTGGCACAACCAGTGCTGCAAGCCCACCCGCAGCATTTGATTTACAAGCCCTGGGCACAAATGGTGCACTCTACTGGGGTCTGACAGGTAAATCAAATAACCCAATCATGGAGTCACTAATCAATACATCAACTTAACATAGGGAGCACTTGCACTGTGGTACTGAATGGCAGGGGCACAGTGCCCAAAGCATCTAAACCAGCAAAACTTAACAAAAACAGAGGAGGCAATCAGAAAAAATGGAAGGGAGACTCACGCCAATGGTACCAGGTCTAACACTCTCCAAGATGCGTGGATGATGGGATGAATGAACAACATCTCTGAGTAATTGATAGCAAACCTACCTGAAAGATGATCTGTCCTATACTTACGGCTGAGAATGCGATGTCCGTATCTATTCAGGTTATGAGGTGAAATTTGGAATCTCAGGAATAGAAGGCAAGTCACTTTTGGGCTTGACCATAAAAAGAAAGCACTAAATTATTCACAGGTTAGTCAAATTCTACAACATCTATCAACATTAGTACTTCACATTCTCAACTCAAGCTCATGCAAACGTACACAATACCTCTTGTTTTGTTCTTCTTGTGATTTTATCTTTAAAGGGAGGATTTTGTCAGACTCTTCTTCATGTATTCAATAGTATAAGTGCCTGGAATAATAAGCTATAGTCTTGTCTCAAGATTGCTTTGCACCATGGTCGGTCTCCCATAAGTTCCTTGTACCAGTTCTTATCCCTTTGAACTTACTACCACAAAAGATTTTAAAAGATGTGTTTTGAAATCCAAAGTTAAATCTTAAAATGTTATTTCTTACCAAAAGCTACTTTGCAGAGATCCCAAGCTAAAAAGGTCATTCTACTCGATGTCCCCAAAAATGTATTGACCCCCCTTACCTTGAGGTAACCGATAGAAGTTCTTGTGTAGAAGATCAGGCTTGACTCTTTTCCAACTCCCTCTGCTGCTCTGATCAGAAATTCACTGCATCAACTAGTGGTGAGTCATAGGAAGTGGTCCCTATTTAAGGCGGTTGTAGTCGATCTCCGAAGATTTCTTCAAGTCTTTCTGGATCTAAAATGGCTGCCTCCATTTACCTCAGCCTGCCTAAAAGTGCAATGAACTACAACGATTTCTGCCACAGAATATCTGAGACCCCACCCCTCCCATGCTAGGGTTATTCTTAACAGGTCTTGGGTGGCAGATAACATGCACCACGCTTTCAGCAGTGGTCACAGAGACCTGGTGGGGCAACGGGCACAGGGACATTCCTGAGGTCTACCAGGTATGTGGTGGGTTTGGGGTTACTCCTGCAGCTCAGTGGGATATAGGGTGCAAGGTCATGGCCAGAGGTGATGAGTCCCTGACAGTTATATATTGAGTTATTAATATAAAAGCGAGAAATGCCTTAAATAATTAGGGCATTTTACACCAAAACTCAAGCAACTACAAACACTGTCAGCAAAGATACCTTGTTCTTAATAAATGTACTGTTAATATGGATATCCATGCATTAATCAATAAAAATGAAGTATCATCCCTATTAATAAAATCACCCGTCACATCTACCACAGCAAGCAAGTATGTAGTCCCTGTGAACTAGGTACGAGATCCCTGATTGATGGGTCACAACTGGGAGGGTGCATGGCTGGCAGGCAAACCCATGGGCAGGAGATTCTTGATCGATCCCACAGACAGGCGCAGTGACAACACAATGGTCATGAGAGATTGGCCCAAATAGAGCACACATGGCCCAAGGAGATACCTGAGCTTCGGAAAACACCATGAATTCAGATGCCACATGAGTTAGGAATACATAGCCAATCAGGGCCTAGCACACATAGTGATCATGCACTTCTCATGCAGGACATTCTGGACACATTCACCACAGCCCATACTGTGTACACGCAAGGTTGAGACCCATCTGTAGTAACCATTTGACCATTAATTTATGACTCTAAGGCAGCAACCACCATTCCTCAACATATATGGTACGTCAGATATGTTTATGACACAAAGCCAATGTAAATTGAGACAGTCCTCGGACCTTGTGCCTGTATCTGTCTCCCGCCCTAATTGTTTAATTAAACAAAACTGTTCCTGTTTTGCCAAACGCCTTTTATCTACAGATTTTTTTAAGAATTCAAAACCTAGCAACAGTACCACAAACAAAATACTGTGCAACTTGACTTTCTAAAATAATCTGTACAAGCTTCAACTGGTGGTTGACTAATGTGTCCTGGAGTTAGCCTCTGTGGGCTATTGTTCATGAATCCATGTAAACAGAGTAGCGGGTTGTGTATCCTCTCAGGAGAACTTTGTGCCTTTCTGATGTGGCAAAGGCTATACATCACTTGATACTCATCAAAACTCAAGTGTCAAAACTAAAGACTACCTTGAACTGCAACTACCACAATGCATGGACTGCGGACGGCTGGAACAGGCCTGTAAAAAGTATCTTACTTCACCCCCTGAAACTGCTCATTCAAATTTTCCCATCTGAGGAACTGGTGGCTGCTGAAGTCTGGAGTTAGCACTTGTGAGCTGTTGGGCACTAATTCATACAAAGGCGCAGCAGCACAAGTTCCACACAGCAGAAATGTCTGATCACTTCATAAGAAGAAAACACAAGTGCCATATCAAGATTCAACAAAAACATTCAAACACTATGAACAAAACGGCTTGCACAGCATAAATCACAATCCGTTACCTGGGCAGGACTTGAACAGGCCTCAAAACAGTGTGCATCTCCGCATCCTGATTCTGTTCATACCAGTGCTTGTCCCTTGGAGGAGCTTTTACTTGCCCGTCAAAGCCTGACAATAACACCTGTCAGCTGATGGACACTACTTCATGTAAACTAAGCAGCAGATTATGCCCAACAACATTTTATGCCATTTGGTGAACTATGCACTAGTGCCAGTTGCTATATTGTACTGGTTGCGCATAGAGAACCAATTAACAACAAACAACACTTTGAGTAAAGTCTACAATGTATTCCAATATATGACAATACAATACCTGGTGATACATAGAACTGGCTTGTGCAATGAATCCTTTTGAAAACGTTTATAGAAGAACCTCCCTTTGGGTGACCCAGTGGTTGGCTGTCAGGCATCGAGTTCGCACCTATGAGCTGCCGGTAGCTAATCCACATAAACCGAAAAAAGTCATTTTCCCCTCAACAGAACTTTTGGATGAGTTTATAGGAACAGAACACTAGTGTCACGGGCTATGCAGCGCTGGCTGCACATCAAGACCCGAGTGACAACGAACACTGTGAGTACAGACTGTCTAGTTCTGCAGGCACCACAAAGCACTGCCTCAGGAATGGAACAGGTTTATGAGGCTTAGGAGGGTTCATCCGCAGCCACTTGTCTAATGCAGAAGTCTCAAAAACAATAACGCTGCTCATCTGCAGCTCTGCCTACATTTTCCACCACAGAGACACTTACATTGTCTGTGTAGCTGCAGTACTAATAATCTGTAGGTACACAGTGTGAGTTAGTACGTCCTTTGTCTCAGCCCCCACATTCAGTGGGTCTATCAATCTCTGAGAGGCATTAGGCGGTGCAATAAATGGTCTCCAGAAGACAGTTTCTTTGTTGTGTCCACTATAGTTGACCAGAACTACTGCCGTCGTTAAATAGTGCATATGTCAGGCTGCCCGTGAAGGCACACGAGTCAGTGGATTAGGGTCCCCTGTGTAGGGACCAGAGGGTCAGTCGGCCGCGTCACTTCCGGCTGTGGTAGGGGAGGACAGGGGTACATATACCATCCCCCGCCCACAGTGCTGCCTCTTGCTTGCTGCCCATCTCGCTGTTTGTATGTGTGCCCGGGGAGCTGCTGATCAACCATTGCACGGTGAGTGCACCAATTGGTCCCCTCCCCCGGCCCGGTCTCCCCAGGGGGGTTACAAACAGGGCAGGGCGGCCCGCCAATGGTTGTGGGCTTCCTTGGGAGGGTGTTGGTCAGCTTCTGTGGTTTCACAGGTGTCTCCGCCGGGCTGTCCCCGGCCCGAGTGGGCCTGGGGGTGCTGGGGTCGGAGGATGGGGGGACGATTTGTGCATGGAGCACCTCCACTCTCCTTCGCCAGTCATGGGTGGGGTACGGTGGCGCTCCCCCCTCCATGTTAGGAGGGGCAGTCCGGGCCTACGAGGTGATTGGCCTGCCCCCGGGCCGCAGTAGGAGGCAGCAGGGAGATCGGCACGTAGGTCATAGCTGCGGCGGAAAGGGGCAATCTCCGGTCAATCTCGATCGCCCGCTAGCGGGCCAGGTTTCTCTGTGCCAGCTGGGACGCCAAGTCTGGACTGGGAGCTGCATGGTCCTGGGGTGGTGCTTCCAGCAGGGGGGGCAATGGGTGTTGTGCGGGTCCCCCCCCTTAGGCAGAGGTTTTGGTCATGCTTCTTTGCGGCCTCACAGCTAGAGCGGCTAACCTCAATGCCGGTAAGATGGGCTCGGTCTAGGCAGGGACGCCCAACGCTTGTGATTCAGGCAATTTTCTGCATCTCCCTCTGCCAAACAAAATGAAGGCAACACTACCAATGCTCTTGCAAGTGCGATGTACCTTCGGGCCGAGTCCACGCCATTTAATACTGGGGGAAAGTAATTCATGAATGGCGGGGGTACATTCTCACTGTATTTACCACTACCCTCAGGCCTCTAGTGTAGGCCCCAGTCCAGGCTCAGCTTCCATCGCGGGGGAAACACTTGCCACTTTACTAACACGTGGGCTTCTGAGTTAGGGAGCACTGGTTAGCTCACAGTACTTGCACCGTGCGGGAATGGGGCTTGTTCTAGCACAACACGTATTACAGTAACTATACTCGTATATGCATCGGGCCTCTCCTGCAGCTCGGCATGGTAACAGATCCGTTCCGGCGATTGAACGTGTGGTTGTGTCTGGATGCATAGAACAGCGGAAGGGGTTCCTTGTTGGCCGACTGTGAAGAGTATGCGTGATGCCGTTCCAGGTTTGACGCCCCCCCCTCCTGTTGTTGCGGGCTCTTGTCGCCGCCCGCCCTGTTGGCGGTGAATGTGTTTACAGTGGGCCACATTCGATTTGAATGAGAGCCGGCAATGTTCAGCATCGTGGGCAATGTCTGCACTTGTTTTCTAAGGAAGCGATGGGTTTAGTGGTTCGGGTGTGGGCAGCGTGGGCCATGCTCAGCCACGCTTATTCTTCCTTGATTTGGGATGAAGGGGAGCCACCTGTTGTGGGGGAGCTGTTGGAGGGGAGCCGGGCGGTCGCTTGGGTCCCTCCACCCCCCCTCCATCCAGTCTGTTTCGAGGGGTTTCCGTTCGCGTCCTGGACCTGGTCTGCCCCAGCTGGGGTCAGGATTGTGGCTGATCTCGAGTGAGGCGGACTCAAGTCAGTCGACCGTAAAAGGGGCACCGGTGCACATGCGCAGACGGCCATAGTCACCCAGATTATTGACACATATGCGAGTCCGGAACCTTCTGATTCACCAGAAACCTATATCCAAACGAGGTGGCACACCGGCCAGTGCTGCCGTCTCTGGTTCGAGGCTCGGCATCAGCTCACAAACCTGTAATTCTGGGTATATCCCGCATCCTCCCCATGGCCACTATATTGACCGTGTCCTGTTGTAATGTATCTGGTCCGCATGTAATGCGCTCAACAACTGCAGGGCAGGTTCACGCTATTTTCATCTGTAATCAACTAGTGCGCAAAGGAATGAGGTAGAACACGAATCATCGAATTGTCTTGGAGCAAAGTCTGCCAACTTCACCCACCTCAGCTCATCACAGCGACATAATTGTTAGAGCAGAGGCGGCTGATTGTTATTCATTGAAGTGCCTGCTACTGTGAGGGCAGCACTATGTTGGCACGTCCGGTGGTGGGGACTGTCACCGCCACTTCAGGAAGCAGTATTTGACCTCTGGCTCCAATCCCGGTGGGTACACTCAGCCTCCATCCATCGGAGGTTGATAAATTGAGTACCAGTGAGTTGGGTAGCAAGAACCATCTGTATCAGTGCCAGGTTACCTATGGGGGCATGGCGCTCTTTAGGTAGGTTGACTTCTGGGTCCCAGCCTCTTATCCCGGTGGGTACACTCAGCCTGTCTTCCACCTGAGGTCGATAAATGGAGTACCATTGAGCTGGGTATGTAGCGCCAGGTTACCTACAGGTGCACTTGCGCTCTCCACATTATTGCTGGGTTTAAACTTGGAGGGCGAGGTGCAGTACTCGCTACATGCTATGTACTTGTTTCGCGCAATTTTGCACGGTGCCAACAGTATTAATCTGGCACACTGGGGGCCGGGTAAGTGCAATGCAGGGGCAGCGGACATTGGCGGCATCTCCGCAAGGTTTTCCGCTCAGCGTGGCGTATAGGCGGTGGCACCTCGACATGGTGTAAGTGAATAACCAGATAATGTATTTTCTCACACGTGTGGTCATATTGCTGGGGAAGGTTCAGAGTGCCAGCATAATCGGCACCCATGCCAAAGGAGGGAAGAAGAGGGTCGGGTTTGAGCATGCAGTGTTGGGAGCCAGAGGGAGGATTGTCCCAGGGGCCACCATCAGGTTAAAAGGTAACAAGGCTGTTACAGGCCAGGACAGTGTGCCTGCTTTTGATCCGAGGGTGTTTTGCATCCCACAGTAAGTGCGGACAGTTAAGTCAAGGGTCGGCAACCTTGGCGAGCGCGCGACAGAGCCCCAGATCGCGGAGGTGTCGAGCACGCATTGTGGGGAGCCAGAATGATTATTGTATTATTACACCCTTTTCGGGCAGCACTGAAAAGTTCCAGAGCAGTCAGTGACTCATGTTCCCAGGCGGTCTTTCACTCTTAGAACACACAGTGTTCAGCTCCAATCCTGACTATAATTGAGATTGATGTAGAACCTTGAACATCAACACCTTGAACATCAACCCCTCTCCGTAAAGGGTGGCACCCAGCTCAGATAAAATAATGCATTATGCCTTTCCTAAGGTACTGCATATCAGGTGGTGTCACTTTGAGCATCAGGGTACAACGATTTCCGATGACCAAGGGATGACGGTCATTGTATGGAGGTCGGCGTCTCCGTGGGCCCCTGTATCTCCCTGGGGGGTCATGCTGTCACTTACGTTTCACACGTGCTTGCAGTGTGAGAGCCTGCCACCAGGTTACACCACCAACTTTTAAATGAAGACATAGGGTTGCATGTTCCCCGTAGGTAACCATTATCCATTGCCAAAGTCAATAAGCCTGGTTTACGGGGTTAGGTTGGTCTCACGTTACACCTCAATGGACGGTGTCCTGATGTGGGGTGAGGCAAACTTTTAACAGGGGGCCGCATATTGCCCGTTTGGAACGTAATATGCATTGCAGGGATATCTTAAGGTGATGGTGGCAGGGTTGCTTGCTTGGCTGTATATGTTTGACTGGTTCTTGTTATTCAATGCATCTATCAGATAGGTGCTGTTTATTCTTTTCCACATATGGGTTAGGGTCGTGACTAGCTGATTGCTCGGTCTCCCCCAGAACCCCCCCGGTGAACCACGGAGCAGAGACTCGGCAGATCGCATTTCATTGTTCGCTAGTGGACCTTTGAGGCCTTGGAAACAATCTGAGGGTCTTATCCTTCTGGATGCAGTGTAGGTGCCTTGACTATGCAGACGCCTCTGAACTGCCTATCGTTTGTGGGGTGATTGGGGGTGAAGGCCATACTCCTCCATCGTTCTACAGGTGGACTTAGTTAAATGTAACAATAGTTGCGACATGTTCAGTACAGTAACCCACAAAACATGATTGGCTGAGTCAGCTGCCAATGGGCGATGCAGATTTAAGCTTTATGGACAAAAGGATCACCTACCTTATCACATTCCCTGTGCCAGGTTGGCAAGTTTTAGATGGCCCTCACACCAGCAGCATCGGGAGGTTCGTACATGGTCCTTGGGGACATCCATGAAAGGGTTGCTAATAACTACAGGGTCACACAGTGTAGGTTTAGCACAGCTTACAGTGCACAATTGTGCTTGAACCAGCAGGCTGCATCGCAGGTCCAGCTGCATTGGAGGGCCCCTCCCACATAGTGCATGGCCTGGGGGCAGACACAGGTGTAGGCATGTAACAAGAGAGTGAGCACCCAATGACATCCCGAGTTCTCACACAGCACAGCAGAACAGTAATTTTAAGGGCAATACTCACTGGTATTGTTCGGTCAGGGTCCTGTGTTTGATCTCACAGTCACAGGTTCAGAGCTCGGAAGGCACACTCAGCCATTATCCTCCTGTGGTTGATAAAGGAGTACCAGTAAGTTGGGTTTCAATACCCATCTGTAAGCTGGTTTTAGCTGAAGGTTTAACGGCAAATGCTTAGTGTGTATGTGTCCATATTGGCCAGGCAAGAGGCCAGTTAAAGGTTTTAATACAAGGCAAAGGAAGCTTCGGGGTGCGCACCCGAATCATTAAGACATGGGGTGGCTTTATTAAGTATTTCAGCGTGCAGGAGGCACATTTGATAATGGAGCAGGACACCTATTGTTTACTTTAGGAAAAGTAATAGTGTCCCAAGGCACAACATGATATACTTTGGTTTAGGAAGCTTGTTAAAGCGTCATTTGGTCTAACAGTGCAAGGCTAACAGGGACGACTTGTACAAGAAACAAACTTGAGCGGTCACTCAACACTGTTGGTTAGAAGGGATGTTGTCAAGAACAGAACTCAAACTAATTAGCCTTAAACACATGATAGAGACGATTTAGGTGACATGCCTAAAAAGCTGTAAATGTTGTGCTAGGGGGAGGGCATGCCAAGGGAGATATCTTCCAGATTTCACTGGATCCCCTCAATCCAACAAGCCTAAAGTAATCGGAAGAGGCCTGATTGATTTGTTAAACCTGTTATTAGTTTTATTAAACACACCAGGTACTATGAG
The DNA here is from genome assembly GCF_964204655.1 of Triturus cristatus. Lineage (NCBI taxonomy): Eukaryota > Metazoa > Chordata > Amphibia > Caudata > Salamandridae > Triturus > Triturus cristatus. The sequence continues at coordinate 466,236,557 of NC_140584.1, read as the reverse complement.
GTAGTGACATTGGAACTCAAATCATAGGTACTACCTGGACACATGTCCTTCAATACACACACCTCCAGACAGGACTGCCCCCCTTCCTTGAGCAAAGGGAAGTAAATACTATATGGGTTGGCATGCTTTAACAGACGTTTGTGGCAAGCTTGCACATGTGGGTGTTCCACTGAGTTTGGGGCAGGTTAGCATGCTTCATCATGTCACTTCTCTGCCAAGGGGCACATCGGGTTGGGCAGTACAAAAAATAAATGTTTCAAGTAAAACTGGGGATCCCCTCATTTATGTCAGATCCTGCTCATTTGTTGTTTCCGCAGAGTTTGGGCCAGGTTAACAGGCCGCATCTTGTCCCGGTGGGTTTGATGTGTGGTCGGGTCAATTGACCGAGTAGAGCCATTATCGCTTGGTATATCTGGGCATGAAGGAATGCCAGGCAAGATTCTAGAAGGCAGGTAGCGGTACTTATGGGGTATATGATGTTTGTTTCACTGGCAGGCTGCCATGCAAGGGGACTATGTTCCTAGGTCACCTACATCAGGCATAAGTGCCCAGTGGAAGCATGAGGGGGACTGCACAGAATAGGACACTGCACAGGTTAGATGCCAGTGAATTGTGGCGGCACCACTCCACATGGCAAAGTGAACCTGGACTGATTCGCATGCAGGGAGGGTTGGTGGTCCCTACCTCTTTTCACAGGATCACTCCCGGTAGGGTCTACCTAACGATCATCTCAATGGGCTTTTAATTTTCAGCCTCTCTTGTCTCTGTGAGTAGGTTAGCAATGGACTTTAATAAAGTGCTGGAATGGCCCACTAATGCTATAGTACAGCATCTAGTTTACCAGTGCTATATTGGACCATCATTAGCACCAGCAGCTGCTCACATGGGTAGCAGTGAAGCTTCCTTTTGTTTCGCCCGAGATTTGGGGCTGGCAATGTCACCATACTTTGCAGCCAGAAACTGAATAGGCAAATACATACCTGTGATTGTGCAACACGCACTCAGCAGTAAAGCTAGCTATGTTTCAGCATAATCCTGGTAAACCGTCAGTGAAAAACGGGAGGGTATGGGCTACACACAAATATGCACTTTCTGTCAGCTGGGGCGTGAGTGTGTCATTCCCAAGAGGGTGCAGTTTGCCTTGATAGTGTTGATATGGAGGGGATGGAGCACTAATACAGACAACTACCAGAGCACATTTGGCAGTCATAGTTAAGAGGGTGCAGGTACATTAATAATAGGTTTACTTCATTACCCCTGATCAAAATGGATTGCATGTGACCAGTGGCTTCAGTTAAGCGAATGTTCCTTGGGAGTTATCAGCTAACATTGGGACTGCAATTTTGGTGGTCAGTCGGTTGGCAGGCCTTTTAGATGTGTGTTTCTAGCTCAGGCATGTCCAAGTAAGGGTTAAGGTGCCTGAAGTCTGCCCTGGGATACAAGTCCACAGGCATGTGGAGTGACTGAACTGAAAGGGACTTGTGTTCGACCACTGGTCATCAGTTTCAGATCCTGGTAGGTCCACTTAGCATTTCATCCTCCTGAGGTCGATAAAACGAGTACCTTTGAGTTGAGTAACAATAAACATGTGCAAATTCTCCCGCCTTATAGCCTTGGCTGGCAGCCATTCAGGTAGTGGAAGTTGTCATCCAACGAGTGTGCTATGGTCCAAATATTGGGAAAACTCTGGGTTAAAGTACAAATGGGCTACAAGTATTAAAGAACACTTGGCATTCCCAGTATTCAAGAAAGGCCAGGTATTTATACATATGGTTCCCCTCTGGTTCACACTGTCTTGTATGCTCCCTGGTATACAAGCAGAAGTTTGGGAGGGCGAGGCGTCACCTAGGGTTTTGACTGGCTGAATTCAATGGCCAAACTCCGACAAGCGCTATACATAGATAACTGGGTGAGAAGAAATAAGGCGGGCTTGGTTACTCTTACTTCTACCCGCTTTGAAAACTATATGGGGGGCCAGGTCTATCCTACTATGTCTCTCCTTTTCAGGGCAGCACTGAAGGGCTGGGTGAGGCGAGTGCCCCGGATACTGGGTCCCCCTTCGAGTTTCTGACTCGGCAGAACATGCTGGCAGGTGGAGCGATGGGAATCCAAAGGCGGTAAAGGGTACAGCCGGCTGTATGCCACCCTAGGGAGGGGTAGTGTTATTGTGAAGGCACTGAACAACCATTTGGGGCCAGGTGAACTGTGGTGGTCTGAAATAACACCATGCCTAGCTTGGCAAGGAGCCCGATCTGGGGACGCCATAGAGATCTCTCGCAGAAGAGTGAACAGCGCCATGCGTGAATTCACAGAGCAAAGGGGATTTGGCTTTAGCAGATACGGGTTACTGCATGCCAAGTCTACTGGATACTGGGATGTGGATGGGGTGCACCTTTCTAGGGTGGGCATGGACTTATTCTTGCTGGACCTTGGGGAGGCCTTGGAAGCAGCAGGATGTAGGTAAAGATGCCTACCTTGGTGGGGGGCCCTGGTTGTGAAGGTGGCCACCCCCAGAGCTGTGAAGGAGTTACAGGGCGATCCAGAGTCTGCAAGGTACAGAAGGCTACTATATGAAGCAGCACAACAAGGGTGCAAAGCCAAGTATACCAAGGGATGTCCTAGCGTTATCCCCTGGAAGAGCGACGGCACCCCGTTAGTCCTACAGGCGGTTGTGGGCTTGAGCAAGCGGGGGCTGCATGGAACGCTCTGCCCCCCGCTTTTGGGGGGTGTGATTAAAGGCGTGGACTGGCGGTCCACTGATGGGAGGGGTGGCCCCTCCCAAAATGGTAACCACCGATTGGCGACGGCCACGGTGTAATATGGCTCATCAGGCGGGCAGGTGCCATAGGGGGCTGGCCTGCCCTTGGATCGCCCCTAAGAAAACTCACCATGTTGGCATATTTGTGATGCAAATAAACTTGGAGCAATTTTCTCCACTAACAAGGTGTCTTGTGGTTTATTTATGTATGTTGCTGTATGAGAACTGAGAAGTGTTGCCGATATTGGCACTATGTCAGGCTGCCCGGGGTCCACGAAGGGGACCCTCCTAACAGGGCAGCCACCTTAGTGCCACAGGAATGCACACGAGTCAGCAGAGTCCCCCGTCTAGGGACGAGAGGGTCAGTCGGCCGCGTCACTTCCGGCCGTGGTGGGGGAAGGATAGGGGTACATATACCTTCCCCCGCCCACGGTGCAGCCTCTTTCTTGCTGCCCGTCTCACTGTTTCCCATCCTACTGCTTTCCCTACGGACAGCCAATGGGTGGTAGGGGGAGGGGAGGAATCTAACTTATTGTTTTGTGTTGCAGGAGAAATTGCAGGGCGACCCAGAGTCTGCAAGGTACAGAAGGCTACTAAATGCAGCAGCACAACAAGGGTGCAAAGCCAAGTATACCCAGGGATGTCCTAGCATTGTCCCCTGGAAGAGCGACGGCGCCCCGTTAGTCCTATTGGCGGTTGTGGACATGAGCAACCGGGGGCTGCCTGGAACGCTCCACCCCTCCCCCCCCCCTTTTGGGGTGTGTGAGTAAAGGCGTGGACTGGCGGTCCACTGATGGGAGGGGTGGCCCCTCCCAAAATGGTAACCACTGATTGGCGACGGCCATGGTGTAATTTAGCTCATCAGGCGGGCAGGCGCCATGGGGGCTGGCCTACCCTTGGGTCGCCCGTAAGATAACTCACCAGGTTGGCATATTTGTGATGCAAATAAACCTGCAGCAATTTTCTCCACTGACAAGGTGTCTTGTGGTTTATTTATGCATGTTGCTATATGAGAACTGAGAAGTGTTGCCGATATTGGCACTAAGATTGTCATGTGAATTTAAACAATGCAATGCCGCATTCCATGAGAATATCACACTTTACCCTGGGTTTCTATTTGCACCACGCCTCCCATATTTATCCTGCACCTCATACTGCCACCACACCCTCTTGCCTACAGGAAACATGTGGGGCCTCATTTCAAGTAGTGAGGTGGCTTTGCAGGAGATCTGCACCTGGGCCGTGCTGAGACCATCAGACAGCTGATTTCCGCGGGCAGGGACCTTCTCTTGCTTAGTTTTTACATTGAAAACAGGGCATGGTTGTAGAACACTATGGGCCAGAGTCACAAAGGTAAAGTAAGACGAACGTTTTATAGTTGTTCCGGAGAACCGATGCTTTTACATTTCACCAAACAATGTTCACTGGGAAATTCCATTTGTGCGGTTTTCTCCACCAAATTCGTGATTGTCATTCTGGCAGACGCCGTAGAGGCCTAAATCATAATGCCCTTAAGGCCTGTGATGAGTGCCTTAGAGGGCAATGCACTGTATTAGTTAAATTGTATCCTATTCTAGTTCGGTTTTGATGATCAAATGGAACATGATGTATGACGAGGTGTAGAGGAAGGAACATGAGCGTTCAGTTGAAGTTGAGGATGTCATGTGGCGCCCTGTCCTGGACGGCGATGGTGCTTCTCCTTGAAGGAGGGGGTAATATTTCCTTATAATTATGCTTAAAATGAAAGAAAGTGATAGAGACGGTATAGTGCGATTGCAAGATGTATTCCGAGCTAAGCACCTGCGTATGAAAAATCATGAATGTGTTGGTTAAAATGGATACCCAAAATTGTGCACTGTCCTAATGAATTGGCAGTTTACCTGCACTACTCCTTACCAAAATTATTTTTTAGGGTGTGCTGTGATTGCACAAATTTGAATGTCGTTATACTACGACTTCATTGATATACATTTGTTCATTTAAATTATAATCTACATTTTTGTGTATAGTGGCTGGTGATTACTACTGTCTTCATGGCAGAAAAGAAACTATGTATATATATATATTTTTTGTTCCTATATAAACACATCATTGTTCGCAAAAGAAGGACTTCATTTTCAGATGGCTGTTTTTGAAAGACAAAAAGGTGCATTTAAAAATTAACTCATAAATGTTGTGTCTAATTGCCTTATTAAATGCATGCTAATTAAACACAGATTGATGATTTAATTGTAGAAGATTATGACTGATTATATGCAGCTTTAACAATGGCAAATGATGGTATATTATAATTGTATATGTTAATTGAAATTGCAATTTATACCTTTAGACAGAGCTGATATATTTATTCAAACAATTTTGAAATGTGTTACACCTTGATAATACAACTTGAATAGTATTATTATTTTTAGAAATTCTTTTAATACATGCAAATCCAATGTGCTACTCATATCTTTAGATGATCTGTGTTTATGAATTTCTTCATGAGCAGTATATGGAAGTTACCAAACAGGGGTCATAGGAGACAGACAGAGATACAGACTGGCACGCACAACACACACACACCCAGCCACCCACACACACACTGTGTATTAAACCATAGCCAAATAATCATCAGCAGAAAAAGATCTTGATGTACAAACGTCTAAGGGGAAACTTGGAATTAATTTAAATATTTTTGCCTCCTTCAACAGGAAATGTGGTATATGTAATTGGGCTTTGTGTCAGCTCCTTGCTCTTGACTGGATTTGTCTATACCAATTCCAGCTCTCAGTTCGATAGTTTAGCTCAATATTATGGTGTTTGTTCTACACTTGGAGAATTTCTGCTTTACTTTGGTTTTTGACTGGATGAGTCCTATCTAATCACTGCTGATGTCAGGTACCTATTATGTCTTTATTCACTATTATTAGTACTTTAGTACTCCATTAAAGTGCACGTTCTGCGCCTTTCCTTTTTTCTGTTTCTCTTTATTCTTATTCTCTGTTTCTCTACAGCACATGCTCAAACTCTTTCCTTTGCTCCCACACACTCCCCGTCTCTCTCCGCTGCCCAATCATCCATTGTTGCATACTCCCCCAACACTTTACACTGATGTCGCTCAGTGTTGAGTTATTTCCCCTCACTCCCCCTTCTCTTTCCTCTACCTGCCTTTCTTTTCCACCCCCACTTCTCTTTTGTTTTTCTACCATCACATCTCTCCCACAACCTTTCTCCAAGTCCTCTCTCTGACTGCCCTATCCCACCACCATTTGGTACTGACTGTCAATTAAGAATACTTTTCAAATCCCCCCTAAAAAAGAGTTATGTAGGTAATCACCATTTCGAGCAGCAAAGATCGCACACTTGCCCTCTGATGGAAAGAAACCATGGTTCCCTTGGATGGAGTTTCGAAATTAAATATGATATTGTCACAATTAACATCTAAGTACGTTGACGTTTCGGTTCCCTAATTTCACGAGTTAGCCCTGGAGTACCATCCTAGATGCAGTTAGGTCCATTGTAGTTTCCTTTCCTTTTAGTGCTCCAGCGCTAACTCATTAAATTGACACAATATAGCCTGGAAAATCAGATTCCAATAGATTTGATCCTGTCTTTTGGAGCAATTTTTATAACATTCTGCTACCTTCATGGGTCCTGATAAAGCCACGTTGAGAATCTTTTGTAGGGAGTTGAAACATTGATGTTCTTAGATGTTGACTGTAACAATACAATGCTTAGCTTTGAACCCTGCACTTAAACTGCGTTCTGTGTTTTCCTAATTGAACGATCAAACACTAGCTCACCTTGGTTCCCCTTTGTCACAAAACACTATGACTGCACCGTTTTAAGGGGTGCTTACTTACACATCTGCAAATATGATTATTATTGCTATAACAGTGATTAAATAATGTTTATTGGGTACACAATTGTACTTTTCTTTTTTTTTTTTTTTACAAGGAATCAACATTTTTATACTCCCTCGGAGGGAACCACTGTCTTCTGTTGTGTATTGCCCACTCAGTTTCCTAGGAATAACAGGTTACCCCTCACTCTTTTTCTTCTACTGAGCAAAGAAGCATGCCTTGAGATATCTCAAGTGGTGACATTGGGTGTATTCTAGCTCAGGCTGCTAAATAAAATAAAGCCCACCCACACATCTGTCTAGGAAGTAATGTTCATCACTTAGATTACGTTATATAGTAAGGAATGCAGTATCCACATGGCCTGTTTTGCCATTTTGTGGCATTAATTAAATCAGTTTATATGGATACTCTAATATCTGTGTTCTTTAAACCTGTAACTGACACATATTGCTAATATGGTGAAAAATACCTTCATAATTGAAGCTCAGTAGGATATTCAATCTATCAAACATCAGCTAAATACACACAGGATATAAATGCCTATTACACATATGTTATAACAACGATAGAGATGAAAGTACATGAATAACAATTATAGTTAAAAGCTCCAATTTCATTTCAAATTCATATCCATATGAAGTACAGAAACATACATGGCACCTGTTGATACATATATCAGTATTACTATATTAAATTAAGAAACAACACACTATTCCTAATTAGGTGTTCCTGTAAACATGAGCGGAAAAATGCATACATAACACCCCGATTATCTATCAACTATAAGAATAAGAAGTTCTTCATCAATATTAAACTTTGCTTTTCAATGCTTAACAAAAAATCAAGTTATGAGTTGCAATTGGGTATGTCAGCCATCTATTTGGGTATCTGTCAGTCATCTATTTGGTCCATTGCCTTTTGCTTGCTTTACAATCCTATCCCTGTCCATTTGATCAGCTTTATTGCGATTCAGTCTTTATTGTATCCTCTCTTAAAATTATTTGGCATATCGTCAGCTACATGTCTGTAATACTAACCCAATAAATCACCAGTGGGTTGGCTTAGCTAGATTCAACTATTCAGGAAAGAGTTTATCCATTTTGGAAAAATAGTTGCTTCTGGGACAAGAATATAGCACACTTTTGAGGAAGTGGTCATACACCTGGGTGGCACCCTGCATCACATTGTTTAGAGGTGCTCCCCTACTTGACGCTCAGTAACACTGAATAAATATTGAAGAATTGCAAAGCAACTAAGATCCCTGCCTGGAAAAATCAAGAGAATAAGGACTGCCCTACTGGAACCCCTGATCTGCATCAAAGTAACTGTCCTACAGTGGTTCACTTCTTTCTGAAACAAGCACACACAGCTAATCATAATTAACAATGAAATCTCAAATGCAGCAGCAGTCTCACAAGGAGTCCCACAAGGGTCAACCTTGTCTTCGGCCCAATTCAACCTCTATATGGACCTCTTGCAGTGATCCTGAAACAAGCTAGAATTGCCTATCACCTCTATGCGGATGATACCCAAGTCAACATGAAGATCTCATCAGTGTGAGACATGCAGCACCTAAATAGCACTTTACACACAGTTCAATCATGGCTAACCAGCATCCACCTCAAACTCAACCCCATCAAAACAGAACTCCTACTCATCCAACCCAAAGAAAAATCCTTTCCTGTAACTAGCTGGCTCAAAAACATCACTGCTCTAAACTGCAAACTGTCTATCTCTAACTTTGTTAAGTCCTTGGGGATCACACTTGACAGTCACTTAAGCATGAAGGAGCATATAAACGTCTCTGTAAAAAGCACCTTCTACATGCTGAAACAACAAAAAAAAGTAAAGCCCTTCATACCCATTGATGACCTAAAAGACTGTGGTGCAAGCTCCCGTTCGCCCCAAGTTAGAGTATGGTAACACAACAATTATGGGTGCCCCAAAAACATGCCTTGCCCCTCTGAATGCTACACTCCACATGGCAGCCAGTCTTTTACTGGGAGAGAGACGATATGACCTCATCACTCCCACTCAAACAGCTCAAATGGATTCCAATCAAGGCAAGAGCTATACTCAAAACTGCATGCTTAACTCACAAAGCTCTTCACAGGAATACACCAATGTACCTCTCAAATCAAAAGCCGGATAAAAGAGACCGCTACAAAGCTCAATCAATCTTCTGCTAATTCTGCCAAAATTCAAGAAAAAATAAAATCTCACACCTGTTCCTTCTCCAGGAATTCTCCCACAATCCAGAACGCGCTACCTCAAGATTTATGTGACAATCAGTCTTTTCCCCACTTCAAGAAGAAATTGAAACTCCTTTTTCTCAACAAATATTTGAACCCACCCTCCTAATAGCTTCCGACGGCCTGTGCTGATACCACACAGTCAAGGCTAAACCTCAGCATCATTACCTCAGGAATAACTCTTATGCCGCTATTCCCCCTCCACTAAGAGGCCCATCCTTAGCAACCCTGAACTTTATTGCCCATCCACTTTACTGCACTCCTCAACCGACTGTTATAATATTGTTACTTAGGGGCATATGCATCAACATTAGCATTTGCGATTCCTTATTAGCGAAAAATAAGGATTCGCTAATAAGGAATAGCAAAAGGCTATGCATGTAGGAATCGCTATTCAAATAGCGATTCCTTAACTTTCCTTAATTGCTACTAGCAAATAGCGAGTAGCAATTAAGGAATGCCGTCCCAATCATTCCTATGGGCCTCCAGGCCCATAGGAATGAATCGGAGATTGCATGAGCAAATAGCGAGTACCAGTAGGTTCTCGCTAATTGCTCATGCAATTTCAAGGGTGCAAGGGTGTCAAAATGACACCCTATAGCACCCCTGAAAATGATATGTGCACATATGTTGCACACACACATGCTCTAAGGGCATGTGTGTGCGCAACATGAAACTTTGAAAAATGCACAAAAGTGCATTTTTCAAAGTTTTTGCAAATTACCATGCAGTTCATCTTCATGGTAATTTGCTCCCCCTATTAGCGAAAACGCTAATTTTTTTACTTTGATGCATTGCATTTAAGGAATCTCACTTTGGGATTCCTTAAATGCAATCGCTATTTAAGGAATCGGTATTTAAGGAATCCCTATTTAAGGAATCGGTATTTAAGGAATCCCTATTTAAGGAATCGGTATTTAAGGAATCCCTATTTAAAGAATCGCTATTTAAGGATTCCTTAAATAGCGATTTCTGCTTTTGGGTTGATGCATTGGGATTGGGTATTTTTAACTTAATACCGGGAGCTATTAGCGAATCGGTATTTTACCGCTTGGATTTTGGGTTGATGCATGAGGCTGTATATATCTTAACTTATTCTCTGTCTAACCCTATGCAATTGCTTCTAGGCGATGTTAAAATCAATATTTATAGATATATGTCATTTCTACCTCAAAAATGTATCAGCTATTGATCCCAATGCCTTCATATGTTTTGCTTATATACTGTCATTAAGTCTTTATGCCTACCCCAATATGAACTGATGTAATGCACCGTTAAAACAATATTTATTTATATTAGCTGATTCTACCTCAAAAAATGTATCCTCTACTGATCCCTTACGTACTGCCAATATGTCTTTATGCATACCCCAATATGTAAACTACTTAATTGCTACTACGCTAACTCTGTGAAGCGCTCTGATGCTTTAAGGTCAAGTTTACACTATATAAAACTGAACAAATAACAATAAGAATAAAATAAAAAACTTTTCTTATAACATTTTACAAGTGTAATTTTCAAATGGAAAAGGGTAACCAGTTCATGTATGGAGTCTCTGGAATTCACATTTAAAATCCTAATTTAAAATTCTGAAACATAGTGAAAAAACACAGCCGTGATGCACTCAATTAATTACATTAAACAATGTTTTCAACTAAACCAACTGTATGCAAAATATTAATACAGGAAAGGGGCTCTGCAGGCCACCTGATTCAAAAAATGTGGAAAAACTGCCCCAGATGTGTATCTGGGAATATCCATTGCACTACAAATTATACACTATCCAGTGTACATGATTTTATCAACACATATACTTATCGTGCAACAATTACAAATCATAAATTCTCTTAATCCAATGAGTGTTCCATGAAACATGAAAATGGAATCCAATGTTCAGTATACAAACAGTCCAAATGAACGAAGTGGATTTTAATCTGCTTTTATTTCTGTGAACTGCAGATGTAGTTGTAGAAGCCACACAAAATTATTGTGCTTGTAATCAGCGAGAAATCAAATATTAAATATCCCAATGCATTTCGGGCTCTTTTCATGAGCCCTTCTTCAGGGGAAATCTGTGAAGGCAATAATAACCATGTATAATCCATGTGAAATAACGACATTCGAATCAGCATTAAAAAGACAATATGAATCCAATGAGGGCAGAAAAATGATACATTTCTATTTTTATTCGGTGAATGTGAGAAAAAGAGTAGAAAAAATGATTTTTCTGAAACAAATAGACATGAAAGAGCCCAGAGTTCATAACGAGTCGGTCCCTCTTACTTATGAAAAAACGAACGTGCGTGACACGAAGAAAACTTTAAGAATGGTGAAGTGAAATAACACCAGTGAATCCTAAAGACGTGAACCTGACATGAATATGTAAAAACACATCGTACCTCTACCATACGAAAAATAACTTCTAGACCAAGCTCAACGCCGCACCGTATCAATACCAATGCCTAAGGAGAAAGTTTCATGGTGATTAAGGTCTAGTACGCTAAATGTGAGTGAATAAAATCTCCCCATGGATTATGTGCTTACCTATAATGTACTATAAACGCACACTCCGCAAAAATATTTGTGGGCTGCAGAGCCCCTTTCCTGGTGCACACATATGTGTTAATATTTTGCATACAGTTGGTTTCATTGAAAACATTGTTTAATGTAATTAATTGAGTGCATCACAGCTGTGTTTTTTCACTGTTGTTCAATATTTCTGCATAGCAGCTATTGTTGCACCATTTTGTATATACTCATTTAGCTTTTTGATTAATCATGTCGTTTGAGGATATTCTTCATCTCACTGAGAATCGAGCACAGACAAAAGTCTATTCAGCCGCGGAAGCGACAGACATTTATGGACTCATTAAAGAGGTCAGGACTTTTGATACAACCTCAGGCCCTATTCAGCAACAAATTCGCCAACTTGAATACTTAATGCGCAGAGAGATAAATCAAAGTCTGCATGCCACAACGCTAATTCAATATCACAAAGCCTGTCGTATTCCGAGGGGGCTTAGGCTTGCCATTAAACCCATGTTATTTAAAATGAACAGAAAATTCATGGAAAAATGGTACGCCATTTTAAATAAATGCTCTTTGGACCTCATTTTATTAATTGTTGAGGAATTATCACAGGTATTATCTGGTTTAGAATTAGAAATCAAGGAACTACAGGCAAGTTTAACATCTAGAATGGAGATTGAGGCATGGACCACCACCTTAGATGAAATCAATTCTAAACTTGATACATATGCAAAAGAGATTCATGAACGCAAGGTCAGAAAATTTTGACGAGATACGATACACTATAAATTAGATGAGGTTTACTCGTGGGCTGAAGTATATGCTCAAAAAAGTAATTGGCAAAAGCCAAGTACTACTTCATCAGATGAAAGTCTAGCCTCAGTCAGTGACACTCAGTTATCTCGTCCCCCTGTGTCATCTATGACCCAAGCAATGGTGAGTGACCTCAGCTCCACATGTCCTAGCACTTCTAAGGTTTCTTTTTTGGCAACCAGCCCGGCTGCAAACCAACCGCCCATGAAAGCAGTGATAGAACCCGCCAAACACGTAGAGGTCACCGATTCCACAAAAACAGGGACCACACGGCGAGCAAAGAAACACTAGTGGTAAATATTTCTTCTAAACAATTGACTGATAACCAGGTTTCTGTATTGAACAAGGGATGCTCATTCGTACCCACCCACCACTCACAAGGTTTGGATTCAATGATCGCCTTACACAAATTCACTAGAAAATTACGATTACGTAATTTTTTTTCAACCTTTGATGCTCATGTGGAATCTGTAAATGATGAGGAATACCTTGAATTTAAACCTCAGAGTACGTTTGTTTCTCCCATTTCACATAAAACCATTGATTTGTTTGAAACTTTGGTTAAACAAGACATTGCTAAATTTCCATCTGTAATGGCAGGTACCCCCAACTTATCTAAAAGAGAGAAATTTGCTTTAAAATCTTTGCAATCGAATAAAAACCTACATTTCACTAAAGCAGACAAAGGTGGTGCACTAGTAGTAATGGATTACACTCATTATGAGAGTAAGATAGACCTGATGCTACAGGATTCCTCTACCTATGTGACATTGGCCGAAGATCCCACTGAAGAGTTTTCTAAGGTATTGGAGTCCATTTTGTCACATGCGGTTGACATGAAATGGATCACTATGAAAACCAGAGAGTACTTATTCATTCGGTTTCCACGTAGACCGGGATTATATATGCTTCCCAAGATACACAAAAACGTCATGGACCCCCCGTTGTGACCTATTGTCTCCGGGTGCGGTTCCATACATGAACCATTGGGACAATATTTGGATGTCTTCTTGCAACCCATCATTCAAAATTGTCCATCATATGTTCAGGATACTACAAATTTTTTAAATATTCTGCAAAACATTGATCTTCCCACGACTGGTGAGATTTGGTTATGTACGATTGATGTTGTATCCTTGTATACATCGATTCCACACTTGGAAGGCATTGAGGCAATTGAATGGGCTTTATTGAGGCATGATAAGATAAGGGCCAACAAAGTGTTTCTGCTTGAAATACTAAATTTCTGTTTATTTCACTGTTATTTTCAATGGAAAAAACAATTTTTTCTTCAAGCCAATGGTACGATGGGTTTTCCTGGAGCTCCCAGCTATGCGAATATTTTCATGTTAAAATTTGAAACTGAACATATTCTTTCGAACAATGCATGGTCATCGAAACTGATTGTATATAGACGTTTCATTGATGATATATTTATTATTTGGCATGGATCACGTTAAAAGTGATCTAGAAACCCAAATCATGTCACTCAATGTCGTCAACCCTAGAATTCAATTCACTCATCAGATTGAGGCTGTGAGCATTCCATTCTTGGATGTATTGCTCACTGTATCCGGCACCACCATTAAGACCGCTGTTTTTCAAAAACCAACGGATCGTAATAATGCTTTATTATATCAAAGCTTCCATCCTTGGTCGTTGAAGCGTCACCTTCCTTTCTCTCAGTTTCTTAGAATCAGATGTATCACGTCTGATTCGGCGTTAGGCCAGCAGACTGTTGAAGACTCTGAAGATAAGTTTTAATGCAGAGGCTATCCACCACACGTAATAGATGAGGCAGCCACAAGGTCATTAGCCATTCATCGTGATGATTTGCCGAAAAAGAAAACCAAGCAAACTGATATTGCCAGAGAAGTATTTGTTTCCACGTATTCCACTCACTCTCAGTTGCTGAGAAAAGCATCTTGTTAAAATGGGATCTCCTTCAATTGGAGTCTGATTTTAAAGGGTTGTTCTCTAATCCTCCATTGTTTGCATACAAAGGATCCCCTAATTTAACAGAAATTTTGAATAAATCCAAGGAAATCATAATACCTTCTAAGGGCATGTCTAAGTGCATGAACTGTTCACACTGTAATAACGTGATTGTAGGCAATTGCCTATCACATCCCCGCTCTGGCAAAAAGATCACTTTGACTTTCAATGCAAATTGTAATAGCCATCACGTAATCTATGTAATTAAATGTCCTTGCGATTTGTATTACATAGGCAAAACTGAAAGAGTGCTGCGTACTAGGATTACAGAACACAAAAGCAGGATTCGAACCAAAACGATCACCTCTCCGTTAGCACTACATTGGTTGGATGCAAAACATACTATTGCCCAATTAAAATTTGGTGTTGTAGAGATGGTAGAAGTGCGTTCAGAGAGAGACACTTCCAAGTTTTTATCTCAACGTGAATCGTATTGGATTTGGTTCATGCAAACTTTGTCCCCCAAGGGACTCAATGACAAATTCGAATTATCTTGTTTTGTGTAAGATCTTGATTTGTTGTCAATGGCTAACTCTGTTGTTCATTCACGCATACTGTTGGTGTTTGTACAGAACATGTGATTTATCTGTATTAGATGAGGTTGTTTGCATCATTATGTTTGATCACACTGCTTTTTCATGCTGTTTCATTCTTATTTTCATTCAAGTTCAATTTGGTGCTTGCACTGGTTTTCACTTTCATTCACGTTTCACACTTAACATTGAGCCGATCAGTAGGTTCACCTTCTTAAGATGGCGGCCATTTATTTCACTTTATGTAGTCCTATTTCTTTCTTCATACATTCACGCACTGGCACGTCTTTTTAATGACGCGTAGTCCACTGGCCACACTCGAGAGAGCTGGCGGTCCGCGCACTGAGATTTAGACGCTGCGTATTTCGTTGTGTCAAGGTGAGGCTAGGTGTGACTTTTGTGCTTTAAACTTAACGTTGGCATAGCTGTATTTTGCCAGAGGACACGACATAGAGCGTTCAAGCTCATGTTCACGAAAGAGTTTTTGAGATATGCATTTAGCTTTTGAGTTGAGGAGTTGCGAGTAGATTCGCTACGATTGCATTAGATGGGACGGCTTCTTAATATTTGCATTTTTTGTTGCAACCACAGCATTTGAATGCCTTACTTGTAATATCTGGCTGTCTCTTTTGTTCTCTCTAAAATAAATCTCATATATAACATTTTTTTTAAAACAGATATACTTACCATTTGACTACTGTTTGTGAATATATATTCTTCATACGTGTGGGACACCATTACGTTGCACCCTTAACTACGTTGTTTGTCTAACGGAAGCCTGTTTTTGGTGAGTTTTCTTGCAATATTTCATATTGCTTATTGGTCGACCACTTTCACTGGGTTTTTAACCCCTCCCCCCACATTCCCTCTACCTCCCCCATTCCCCCTATCCACTCTTCCCCCCGTCTTTTCTCTCCCCCCCCTTTTTTCTCTGTCGCTTTTCCTTTCTCTCTACCTTTCTCCCCTTCTCTTTCGCCTCTCTTATAGAAGTTTGTGGTTATTCTATCTTTGGGGTATGATTTCTTGCCTTATATATATAAATCAACTCCTCCTAGCCACATATTAGGGATATGTACCTGAAAATCGGTGCTGACGACGTCTGAATGCTTTGTATTTTTATTGCTTCACTATAGGCGTGTACGCAGTATTTTTAGTGTACAAGACACCATTACGTTGCACCCTTAACTACGTTGTTTGTCTAACGGAAGCCTGTTTTTGCCTTGAAGAAGTTCCAGTGTGGAACGAAACGCGTTGGCTGCGAGTCTTTTTTACAAGAAAATTAAAGGAATATTTCAAAGATATTGTTTGGACCTGGACTTCTTACTGGTGCACCTTCCTCTTTTGCCTTTCCAGCATTTGGAGAGTTAGGCAACTCCTATTGAATTTACAATGTAGTGTTTCTTTCTCTGATTTTGCAGATTTTCGTGGTAAATTTTTTGCGGAATGTGCGTTTATAGTACATTATAGGTAAGCACATAATCCATGGGGAGATTTTATTCACTCACATTTAGCGTACTAGACCTTAATCACCATGAAACTTTCTCCTTTGGCATTGGTATTGATACGGTGCGGCGTTGAGCTTGGTCTAGAAGTTATCTTTCGTATGGTAGAGGTACGATGTGTTTTTACATATTCATGTCAGGTTCACGTCTTTAGGATTCACGGGTGTTATTTCACTTCACCATTTTTAAAGTTTTCTTCGTGTCACGCACGTTCGTTTTTTCATAAGTAAGAGGGACCAACTCGTTATGAACTCTGGGCTCTTTCATGTCTATTTGTTTCAGAAAAATCCTTTTTTCTACTCTTTTTGTCACATTCACCAAATGAAAATAGAAATGTATCATTTTCCTGCCCTCAGTGGATTCATATTGTCTTTTTAATGCTGATTCGAATGTCGTTATTTCACATGGATTATACATGGTTATTATTGCCTTCACAGATTTCCCTTGAAGAAGGGCTCATGAAAAGAGCCCGAAATGCAGTGGGATATTTAATATTTGATTTCTCGCTGATTACAAGCACAATAATTTTGTGTGGCTTCTACAACTACATCTGCAGTTCACAGAAATAAAAGCAGATTCAAATCCACTTCGTTCATTTGGACTGTTTGTATACTGAACATTGGATTCCATTTTCATGTTTCATGGAACACTCATTGGATTAAGAGAATTTATGATTTGTAATTGTTGCACGATAAGTATATGTGTTGATAAAATCATGTACACTGGATAGTGCATAATTTGTAGTGCACTGGATATTCCCAGATACACATCTGGGGCAGTTTTTCCACTTTTTGAAACATGGCATTTTCTTGCCATAGTCATTTACAGCCTGTAGTCTGTCTCTGGTCACATGTAGCTGACAGTTGAGCTTTGTGTATTCCTCCTACACAACCACACACAATAGGGAGCTTAGATGTGCCTTGATAGCCCACCACTGGCAGGATATAAGGGATGAGCTGGGCAAAGCCCCACTTACACATGAATAGGCAGTGTCCTGCCTCCATAGAAAGGGCTGCATACCCCCTTTAGTTAGTCTGGAGCCAGGACAGGGAAGGCTAGATGCCTGGAGACTTCTAAGGGAAATCTCTAGAAGCTTCTCCCCCACTTCAAAGTCACAACTGGGCATACATACTGGATCTTCTACAACAACTCTTCAGTACACTTCTGAATCTTTGGATACTCTGCCAAGAAGAAAGACTGATGTGTTCCTACAAGGACTGCCACTCTGCTGGACTGCTGCCCAGCTGTGCTGACCTGCTGGACTCTTGGCTGGGTCTGCATCTCTTGAACCCTGTATCCAGAGAAACTCCAAAGTCTAGTTGCCTGGCCTCTTGATCTGAAGCCTCAGGGACATAACAAGCTTCCAACAACCTGATATCTGCAACTGGACTCTGCCATCTGTGAGTCTACCCTGCCAAGTGGTACCACCCGAGTCCTGTGTCCTTGGATGTGGGTTACAGGTGCTTACCAGCCTCTGTGGACCCAGAAGAACTCATAAATCTCCTCTGATGCATGGCACAAACCCTAGAAGAATTGACACATCGCCACTGTTCTGTTTGGAACCGCTGGATCCCCCGACTGCGCGAAACATCCTCGGCGCAGGCCCTCGCATAGCTCATTGATAGCAGCCTCAATGATGATGCCGCATCAGATCCTAGCACATCTTCAGAACCAACACATCATCCCGACTGAGCGTCGCATCATTGACGCCGAACGTTGCATCACAAGCCTGTTGACAGGATCCTCAACGACGCTGCAGGCCCTCACATCGTAGCCTCACCACATCTCGGAACTGATGCATCGCTTCAGCTGCACTGATCCAAGCAAAGCTCTGCAAACCAGGATTAGAGGTACTTTGTTAAGCGGGCCTAACCAGTTCACTGTAGCTGAACCGTGCTCCATTGCGATCAGCATAAACTTGTGACTCTGGCCTGATCCTACGCGACCAGATATCCACAGTTGGCACTTGATGCCTTTTAATGCTCTTTTCTAAAAAAAACTTTCAAATTCCAGATCTCCAGTTCAACTAATTGGATGTTTGTCATTTTGGTCTTGTTTTATTTATTACATTTTGCTCTGTTCTCCTAACATGGTGTGGGGTCCTTTTGTGTAATGTTTTCACAGTTTTACTGTTTCAAGTGTTGCACAAACACTTTATACATTCCCTCTGAATTAGGACGGACTGCTCTCTGCCAAGCTACCAGGGGGTTGAGCACAGGTTAAATTGGGGTCGACTTGTGTCTTACCCTGACAAGGATTGTAGTTGCTGCTTGACCAGTGCTCACACCCCAATTAACCAGTAACCCAATTTCTTGCATATGGGAATCAGAAACTATAATTTTTTTCTTATGATAGAAAATACAAACTGTAGCATAATTTTATGACACCCTGATTTAATGTAAGCCAGATGATAACACAAGGTCAAAAGAACTGTGCAAATGGGGCCAGTGTCCAAACGGCACAATCATCATGAAGCGAGTTTTAGAAGATATGCACATTGCTCTCTTGTGTGGTATGAGACCTTGTTTGATTTTTATAAAACTTCTGACAGGGTGTCAGCATGTAATTAGCCAAACTGACGATCTTGCCCAAGATCTCCTGCACCATTCACTGACACAGTGCATATGTTCAAGATCAAGCATTTTTATAGGGCGGATATACTTCATGTATTAAATCAAATCACTTTTCGAAGTGATTGGCTGGATGCAAATATCTTTTTTGTTAATAGTTATGATAGAATATTTATTGTGCTGATATAATAGTCTGAAACGTAATCATCAGGAAGTTGAATAAGGATGTGCCAAGCTTCTGGGAACGGTGGGGGTGCTCTAGTCAAGCACAGACTTTAGACTGATGTTTCAAAGAGACTTGATAGTCTAAAGAGATATCATAGGAATTGAGATTGCTTTAAAGGCAACTTTTCATTGACTAAAATAAGCATCCAACCATGACTCTCTATTGTTTTTAAACCGTGAACGGGTATAAACTTGACTGTTTAACGTGTATAAAAAGAGGTTTTTCATGCATTCGACCTCAAAGCTGCGCATAAACCGCTTGCAATAAATAGAAAAAACATTTGTGCTTCTAAACCTCCCACTTCCTTAAATCATCTCTTGTAATTTTCTGCTCTGCACGAATTTTCTCAGTGGAGTGCGTCTATGTGTGGTCATTTACTTGGTCTACTTTAAGGAAGTCATGTGTTGGGCCACTGAACTGGGACTGCTGTGCACCTTTCAGAAACTTTTCCATTCCTGAATGGCTGCTTTATTAGGTCTCGCCTGACCCAGGGCATGTGCTGGTCTGGTGAGACTTATTGAGAGGGCTCCAAAAAGTGCTACCAGGCCTGCCTAGAGCTACAGTGCATGTGCGCGGCCGCGCGCGGTGACGCGATTACTTTCACTTTCCCAGTCGCTTTGATGTTTGATCGCGATGCGATCACTTTCGCGGCCGCTTGTTTGTTTTGCTTCAGCTCGCTCGCCATCTCTACACCACCTACCACCCGTTGCTGCGTTTCATGCTTTTGTCAGCACACCCGCCAATGTGGACAAAGCACCTTCCACATTGCGATCCTGTACACATTTATTTTTTGCAGTTTTACATGGGCGTGAGCTCGACCGAAGGTATCAGAGCGCTTTACTCGAGCGCGAGTTGCATTACAGATGGACTTTCGCTTTAGGCACGGGTAGATTAAGTGATTTGCTCAAAATCACATAATGTTCGAGCCTCCCTCCAGACTCGAACCTGATTCTCCAGCTTTAAAGTCACCCTCTGCATTCATTGTCTATCGGACATTTGATCGGCTTGGTGCACAGAAGAAGACCCCTTCTCTAGTTCCAGGTAAGAGCGCAGCTCGACTCCCTCGTGTGTTGGGTTTGCTGTAAATGCCGCCTGATGACAACCCCTTCTTCCAAAGGAGCGCGGCCCAGTAATCCGATTTGTTATTTTAGGAGGATTTATGGAGCGTCTGACTGCCCCCTTCCCTCCCAGGGGGCTTCCAGGCTCCTGAACTCCCTCTCTAAACTCTACAGCTGACAAGGTGTGGACGCTGTTAGCATACATTTACAATGCGCACCTCGAACACGTCCCCTCTTTCAATCTTCTGCCCTCCGTTGTATCTTACTTTCTTCTTTACAGATTTACTCTTCCTGCTTTAAGGAAGGAATCCTAAAACTAAGCGAGGTGCATGAAGAAGCACTTACCGCCGGGACCTCTCCTTAGCGGGCCGCAGCTGGCACCTTCTGTGGCCCCTGTACCTTTGAGTGAACAGTATTGCAATGTCCCAGCATACCCTATGCACTTCCTGGGGTATGGTTCAGTTCCAGCTCTCCCCAGTAGTTACTGCCATCACGTTAATGGGGCACCACTGGGCATTCTCCCGAGGGAGGCTATATTTCACTTTGGTTTGTGTCAGTAACTGAACTTCCAAAAGTACCCCTCCCAATGTGGTCGTCAGACCTTTTGAGTAACTACCATAAGTGCACACCTCCTGGAGGTCGCACCCTCACCCCCCAGCGAGGCATTCTTCAGCACTAGGAGGCACCCTGGAGAAACACTGCCCTCTGCTCACCTGGTGACGACACTCTTTCATGGTGGGGTCATTGCTTAGGTATCTATCCTTCCTATGATCTCAGACCTAATAAACAGGGCCATACAGACTATCTCTCTTTATCTCTCTACACCTCTCTACCTCTCTCGCTACATCTCTACCTCTCTACACCTCTCTACCTCTCTACCTCTCTCTACCTCTCTCTACCTCTACCTCTCTACCTCTGTACCTCTCTCTACCTTTCTACCTCTCTCTACCTCTCTCTACCTCTCTCCACCTCGCTACCTCACTACCTCTCTACCTCACTTCCTCTCTTTACCGCTCTACACCTCTCTACCTCTCTCTACCTCTCTACATCTAACTCTCTACCTCTATCTCCCTCTCTACACCTCTCTACCTCTCTACAACCTCTATCTACCTCTCTCTACCTCTACCTCTCTCTCTCTGCCTCTCTCTCTCTTCCTCTCTACCTCTCTCTACCTCTATCTACCTCTCTACCTCTCTCTCTCTACCTCTCTCTACCTCTCTCTACTACCTCTCTCTACCTCTCTACCTCTCTCTACCTCTCTGCACCTCTCTACCTCTACCTCTCTACCTCTTTCTACCTCTCTAACTCTCTCTCTACCTCTCTCTCTCACTACCTCTCTCTACCTCTCTCAAAAGATTGCTGCAGCATCTACGTGGGAAGCGGTGGATTAAGTGTCAGTGGTCAGACAACAAATTCAAACAGAGACACTAGTCAGTCGAGTCGGAAGGAAGGCTTAGCTCTAAGAACCAAACCCTTCAGGGGTCTCCAATTTCGTCAAACTGGTATTATATTTCGGTGTCAATGGGTACTATTGGTGTGTCTTTTTTAACGACTGACTGACCAGCTGTGGTGACCAGGGTGCCAGGCAAAGACTTCTGGCCTATAGTAATGTCATTTAAAACCCTAAAGGTCAATTACTTTGTGATACCAAAGCGGCCAGGGCAGAATGCCATACAAATCCCGTTTCTCTCAAAGGAGGCAGGGACGTTGCTTCCATTTGTGCAGGAGGTGCAGTGGCACCGAGGCCCAGAGGCCTGAGATGCACACTGAACCATGATTATTGCGGTATCTTATAATCAGGCCAGGGCCACTGAAATTATGCGCCTGCAGCCATTTTCGAATAATTATAGATTTGTCACCTTCTGCATAATCGGAAGATATTAACAACAACAAAAATAAATTCCAGCTCCAAAAGTTACAAAAAATGCAGCAACACATCTTGCGGCTCAGTGAAAGGCGTTTGCAAAGCTGGACAGGTCACCTTTCTGTTGCTTATTGCTGTATTTGATTGTTACACTGGTACTAATGAGGTAACCTGTTGTTATACAGTATTAAGGGCATAAAGGATATTTTAACTATTTCCTATTCTATAAAATATTCTAATGTTTTGTATTTGGAGATTTTTTATTGTCAGCTTTTGCTTATGATTGTAGAAATTATGCTGCACATTTTTTTTTCTTATGTATGTTGTTGGCCTTTCAGATTATGTGGCTCTCTTTGGAGTTCCAAGATCATACATAAATGAACTTGAAACTACTAATGAGGTGCAACCAATGTCCAGGCAGTGTTACCAAGTTAAACAAGCATTGGCATAGCCAATAGGTATCGCCTTTGGGACCTTATAAGTGCTTAGCTATGCAACAGTTGATGTTGTTGCATCAAGGATATTGTGCTGCATAACTAAATACTTAAAAGGTCCCAAAAGCGAGACCTATTGGCTATGCCAATGCTTGTATTCTTTACGTTGCACACATCCACCGTTTTGACTGAGCAGCAGTGATGGGGTGTGTTTTGCATTTTTATTTGCCTTTAGTATTTGCATCCTTTGCTTTTCCCTGTAATGCAGAGTGCATTGTAAGAGTTTATGCTTTGTCCCCCCCCAATTTTTTTATAGACATGGTGTGTCAGGAGTGAATAATAAACTTAAACATTTTGTCCGGTCACTGTCATCAGGTGATCTGCTTCTTCTCTTCACTCCCCAGAGAAGTTACCTCTTGAGCTGAGAAAAAATGGCATTTAGAAGCTGATCTGCTGTCTGAGTGCTTTATAAACAATAAAATGAACAAATAGACAGACTAAAAAACATTTGGTGAATTTGACAATAATGTTTTTCAGATACTGCATTCTATTAAAATATTCTCCCACAGGCAAAGTCAGTAGCGGATACTGATAAATTTGTATTATGCTTTCATGACGGCCGCCTCGTTGCAAGATGCAATGCGGACTGATACAACATGGCAGCCATTTTGAAATGCATGATGCCTTGGAAAAGAAAACATCACTTCTAGGCCCAGCTCTGCCACGTACCATGCATCAAGAGTTAGACAAATGCATTTTAGTGTTGGTGTCTTCATTACCACACTAAAATGCATTAGTCATGCATTTATAGGGGCCTAGACACCACCCAAAGGCAGGTTCTCATACTAGCAGGCTGGAATGCATCTAAGCAGTGATGGAGCGTAAAAGTTTAAAGACTGTTGCCTCTATCAATTCTCAATATTAGATGCGACTAACGACAATAGATTTAACAAAATGTGCAAAATAGAATGCGGACGAAAAGTATGAGATCTTTTACTGCATTGTAAAAGTATGAAGAAGTGTTCTGAAATGTGAAAATGTGAAAAACGTAAATAAAGAGAGAAGAAAAACAGCTCTCTGCTTACGAAATGTAAACACGTGTTTAAGAAACTTAACATGGTTGATTTAGAAAATGTCCTACTGATTACCTAATGTGACAAGCGAAAAGAAAGCTTATATAATGAAACATTTCAAATAATTGAAATGTTTAGTTTAAAGATGCTTGACAGTTACAACATTTGTAGTTTACATTAGTAACAAGTGAATATGAACGTGAATAACAAAGGGGACACGCATATTAATCTGTTCAAAGAATAAAAAGTGTGAAGTGTTTTCTTTAGTAGTGCCTAATATTGACATGTAACCTTTGGAGAAAAGAATAATGAGTGAATTTACTGAGAAAACTAAATTATTCTTGTTAATGGGCATTTTATATTAGTCTTAACGTGGTAATGATTTTAATAAGTTTCCATGTAGGCCTCGAATGCTCCTTTTTCCTTGTTCAGAAAAGCAGAATCCAGCTGAAGTAAAAATTTCAGATGTTATGAGATCTTTTCCAAGTTTTTCCTTTTAATGCTTATGAACAATGGGTCCCTTTGGGATTTAGCAACACTTTTGATCGAAATGTATCGATATAATAGCAATCCCAGAGAGAGCATCAGGGAATGGACGGACAGTGAACAAATTAATTTTCTTACTTCCGAGGAGAGGATGCAAACTATAAAGTTGTTGAAATTAATGATTTGACAAAAGGATTACTTAATGCTTCCGGATTTCTTAGTGAGGTATTGATCACACCATGAGCAGCCTAACCAATGGGAACCATAACGTACGATAGAACTGATACTTTGTGGGCATAAACTGAGAACTATTGAAAGCATAATTGCCCCCATGGAGGAGGAGCTGGGGCTGGTTATCATTTTCAATTTCCCTGCCTGACATGCTGTCGGACTGGACAGTGATTTTTCTATGCCCATCCTATTTGAATCGAACTTTCCAAACTGACTTAACCTGTACTGTACCAGCTGGTGAAGTGTGCAGGTATAACTCTTTGGCTGGAGAGTAATGGACACTTACCTGTGACTCCTTATGTTTCATCTCTGCATATTTGGTTTGTATAACCTAAATGCTGAATTTGATTTTTCTTTATGTTCTCTCTCTCTTATCTCCTAGGTGACCAATCAAATTGAGGCCTAGATAAATGATATACATGAGCTACTCTATTGTTTTGAGTAATCTTTGATGTGAAATCTCTTTTCAATAGTTTTACTGATGGGAGTTTATGGATAATTTGTGTATTGGTCTGCATGAATTTGGCCTCTTCTTGTTCCAGGTCCTCATAAGGATTTGCCCCATGTTCTCTTAATATCCAGAGGAAATAGTACGAGTATTATGAGATGAAGTAAGTATATGTAAATAAAATGTTGTAAGCTTCCCGCTGCATGCTGCATCAGCAGCAAGCAGGCTGTCCTGCTCAGCTACGAGCTCTGCTCTGTTCTAAAAACTGTGGCTGCATTACTTTTACTTATATTCACCACATACTTATACACCAACTACTATGTGTTGGCCACCATTGAATAATCACTGACTTCCACCAAAGCATTTGGCAAGTCCAACTCAACATCGCCAGCAGGCAAACATCAAGGTTTTAACCAATGTGAATTGATGCTTGGCCCACAGTTACAGCCAGTAGAGTGAGGGCCTGTGCCTGGAGGAATGCAAGCTTCTCGTGTCTCTCTGAAAACTAGCTGCTGTAGTTTGATAAACACTAGAGAAGGACTTAACATAGCATTAGGCTCAGCCACAGTACAGACTTTCACTGCCATCTCGGACTAGTGTTCCAAAGTACAGAGGTACCCTCCTCCCACCAACAAAAATGGACTCTGTAATACAAACATACTCATTTGTTGTGTTGTTTTCTCGAGAGTGGCACAATGTGAAAGGTGTGTGCAGAATTGGTAATAACCATTGCTGCAAATTTTTGAGTTGCTCAAAATAAACCCAAGCTGCACTAACTGACTCTCTGCTACAGCACCTCATGTGGATCAACCTTGGCGGCCTACTAGTGACCGGTGCAGAAGTAGGCAGAAAGCAACTTTGTTTTATGTACAAAACCTGCCCTCACTCAGCACTGGAGACAAGTTTTCCTGGTGCCTGGTCATGAAGAGACCCTTGCAGTGCTCTCTACTATGGAGTGGTCATGCTGGCCAGATGTTTTCCTCGCATTCAGCAGTGCCGAGGTCCTGCCAAGCTCCAAGATCAGCCAGGAATGAGGAGAGAAGGACTCATCATCTGCTCACATATCTGGCTTACTCCAACCCCAGGGTCATGGCCGCTGTGGAATAAATCACCAGCAGACCTTCCTCTATGACCTTGCAGTAAGAGCTACTAAAGAGATTTGCAGCAGAAGACATCCAGAATAGAGAGCAGTGAGCACTGGTCAGAACACAACACTATCAGCCTCTGGCCTATAAAGATGAGCTCAACCAAGAATAGCAGCAGGTAGAGGCTGTCTCAGGTTTGACAAATCTCTTCCTTATCTGAGCACAGGCCAGTCCATCACTGGGTGGGCAATTTCTTCTGCTTACCCCAATACAGCATTTTATTTTTTAACATATGTCGGCTGTAAGAGTGACTGTGAGGCTTTTGCATTGTTTGAGGAGGACTAGTAACATTCACCCTTATGCATCAAGCCAAAATCCAGTCGGTAAAATACCGATTCCTTATTAGCTCCCGGTATTAAGTAAAAAATACCCAATCCCAATGCATCAACCCAAAAGCAGAAATCGGTATTTAAGGAATCCTTAAATAGCGATTCTTTAAATAGGGATTCCTTAAATACCGATTCCTTAAATAGCGATTGCATTTAAGGAATCCCAAAGTGAGATTCCTTAAATGCAATGCATCAAAGTTAAAAAATTAGCGATTTCGCTAATAAGGGGAGCAAATTACCATGAAGATGAACTGCATGGTAATTTGCAAAAACTTTGAAAAATGCACTTTTGTGCATTTTTCAAAGTGTCATGTTGCGCACACACATGCCCTTAGAGCATGTGTGTGTGCAACATATGTGCACATATCATTTTCAGGGGTGCAACAGGGTGTCCTTTTGACACCCTGGCACCCTTGAAAGTGCTCCAGCTATTAGCGATTCGGTAATACCGAATCGCTAATACAGAATGGCTTTACATTCATTCCTATGGGCCTCCAAGCCCATAGGAATGAATGGGTAGGTATTCCTTATTACCGATTCGGTATTACCGATTCGGTAATAAGGAATGTTAAGGAATCGCTATTTGAATAGCGATTCCTACATGCATAGCCTTTTGCTATTCCTTATTAGCGATTCCTTATTTTTCGCTAATAAGGAATCGCAAATGCTAATGTTGATGCATATGCCCCTAAATGATTAGAAATGGTCTTTTAAGAATCCTATGTTTTTTTTAACTTGGCCAAACAGTTTGGAAAGTAAAAGAATTCTGTATTGTGCTTGAAAGTCAGGTCTCTTAAAAGGCAGCTTTTTTCTCCCTTTCGTGTCCTTTCTCTTAAGTAGTTTTGCAACAGTGTTTGGAGTACTGCATTGCTCAAAAGGGGGTCATAATTGATATTAGTCACTTTACAGTAACTTCAATACTTGATGTTTCCCATAAGAAAGTGTCACTCGAAGTAGTAGAATGTCACCCATATTTAGACTTAAAACATAAAAATATCACACATGAGCAATCTGAAAACATAGCAGCTATGTAGGCTTTGACACTGAAACTCTACTGCTAAGTCTGAGACCTCTGCCACTAAAAAGTGTTTGCTGAAGAAGCTACGCTGAGAAGACATTTGAATAGAAACAGCAAGAAAAGAAAGACAACTTTAGACCCTAGAAACCTCCATGCAACATGCCTAACAGAATTGTTTTGTGTCTTCTACTGTGCAGAGTCTTTTTTGACATAAACAAAAAAGTGATAGGAGGAATGCTTGAATTAATCTCAGTCACAGATAATTACTCAGGGTCACATCCTAGTCCATCATCATTTTGCCCACCAAGTTCCCTCAGGTTAGACACAGACATATGCAAATCAGCCTTGATCCTGCTCCAATAGGAACAGGGCAGCTTGAACTGTCAAGTCAGGCCCTCTCCGAACTGGAGCACGAGCAGCCCAAGATAATTGTTTGACTATTTAGGCCTGTTCAGCCATGTACAGCTTGGTTCCAGTGGAACAGTAAGCTAACTAATCTTTGATAGCTTTATTTCGGTCATTGACCATAAAAGCACAGGTAAAATATGTACATACAAAATAAAACATAAATATTTATACATACAGATAAAAAGTTATTAAACAGGAGTTATCAAAGTTGAAATTTACACATCATTAATTTGGTTAATAAAAGTGGACCTCCTCCGCCACATACTATGCAAAAAACGGGAAACGGTGAACACAATAGGGGGTGAAGTATCATAACGCAATATCCTGCATGCTTGTGCGCATTGTTTTAAGCCTAAATTTCTACATAGTGGCACAAGCCATGATCTGCGTATTTCTTTGTAGGCAGGGTAGAAGAATAAGATATGAGCTAAATCTTCTTTGGTTGCGTTACAAGCCGGACAAAGTCCCTCACTTCTTCCTGCCCATTTGCAGGTCAAGTCCCCGATTGGAAGGCAACCATACCTTAGCTGAATATACAACTTTTTAGCAATCGGGGGCTGGATTTGGTCTAAAAACTCCTTCCTGCTGGGTACCATCTTAACTTGCAAGAAGTCTGTAGTCAGCCTACCCATAGTCTGTGAGCGGTATAGCAGAGCTAGTTTATGCTGTTTAAGTAGGACTAGCAACTCCTTCTTCTGTAACGCTATACAGCTCACCTCTGGAGACTCCCAGAGTTGTGGCAGGCCTATCTGATATATTAAGGCTTTGAGGTGGGATAACCAGGGTATATTTTTGGCCTTCAGTTGGTCCCAGATTGCTAAAAATTCAGCTCTATAGTCGTTAAGCTCGGGCACTGTCCATAACCTTCTCCAATATAGGAGGGGTCGGTTTGATAGAAATTCAGAAATGGGTTCCAGGTCTAGGTCTAACCTCATGGGTATGAGAGGTGTGCTCTGAGGGAGCCCTAGCAAGTTTCTAACGAATGTATGTTCAGCCTTTGATAGGGGTGATACACGAGTGTGGCCCCAGAGTTCTGCGCCATATGTAGCGGTAGGTCTGGCTTGAACCCTATACATTTCGAGGGCTGGGGAAACTGGTTTGAATTGTTTTTTCCTGTGAAACTTGCTAATGCCACCAGCTACCTGTGTCAACTTTAGGGCGGATTTGGTCACCTGGGGGCCCCAGCCGAAATCTTCGGTCAGGGTGACACCCAGGTAGACAAAAGTTCTGACCCTTTCGAGCGGGGTACCATTCAGAGATGGGCAGGGGCGGGTGCGCTTTGGTGGGCCGAAAATCATGTACTTTGTCTTATCTAGATTCATCTCAAGTCCCCTCAGAGCGCAGAGTAAGCAGGGGGGGGCACATCTGGGCATATCACTCACACTTACGGCATTGCACTAAAGTAAACAAAAAAGCAATTGGTTGGAAGCTTGATTTATTCTCAGCCACCAGTAATTACTTGTGGGCCACATCCTAGTCCATCATTCTTTTGCTTGGCATACAACCTTAGAAAAAAAACACACATATGCAAATTCTGCACCAATAAGAAAAGTCTACCATGAACTACTAGGCCAAGCTCCCTCTGAATGGGAATACATCTTACCCAAAATCAATTCCAGACTTCAGTTGGCTGCAGGTAGCTGCTACCTTCCTACCATGACAGCTGTATGTTGTGTCTGTTTCTCTCTCAACTTTTCCACTACCCACCCATTTATTGGCCCCTAACCATCTTCCCCCAAGTTGTGATATTAATTTGCTGTTATCTATTTACATTATCAACAGATCTCACACTTAGGGGCCAATTCCGATTTCGTCTGGAAGGGCTCCGAACGATGGTCGGAGCCCTTCCGACCGAATCGGAACTTGTCGGCCGGATTCCTGTCCGACTTAGCCATTCCGATGGGCTCGGTCGGAAAGGAATCCGACTCGGAATTCTGGATGGCTTCGAGAGCCCGTCCGCCGTCTGGAAATCCTTCAGTACTCCCCCGTCCGTCTCTTCACGACCGAGGGAGTACAATGGCAGGTTTTCACTGCCTTTTCGCGCTGGTCTTTCAGGCACGAAAAGACAGTCAGAAACTGTCTTTGGTGGCCCCCAGTAGGGCCCCCATGGGTGCGAGGCCACCGAATGGTGGCCTGGGGGCACCTATGGTGCCTCTCTGTTGATCCCTGCACCCAGTGGTGGGCACCTTAGGGTGCTGGCCACAGGGTGCAGGGATGAACTGTACCCCTGCTTGTTTCAGAATGCAAGCATGCATTCCGCTCGGAAGGCATGCTCCAATTGTGAAGCACACGAGTGCGGTCGCATCGTACTTGCAGGGCCGTAACTGACTACAGCAGGTCGGTCGGTTACGGCTCCTGACCGATATCGGACGGACCAGACTCTGTCCGACATCGGAATCGGCCCCTTAGTGAGGAATGCATGGTATAAGCAACATTTCCTATTACAGGATGGTAAAAAATTGCAACGTCACCCACACCATCCCCCATAACTGGTCCATAGTGAATCATGGTCCTGGAAGTAAATCATTTGATTGATTGTATTTGATTTTCCAGTCACTCTTTCCTCTTTGAATTTCATGTTGCAAAATCATTTTTCTGGTTTGCATGTTCCTCTCAGAAGAACTTTGTTTCCTGTGATGTCTTTTATTTTTTAATACCAGTAGTTAGTCCATGTGGCTAAACGCCTGCATCAACTGTTAATCACAGGTTTTGAGGGGAAGTGGTAGACAGTTTGGTACAGGTGTAAAGGAGGAAGTAATTGGGCTTAAGGGTGGTAGGCAGCGTAATGTGACCTCTAATCTTTTGTTATTAAGTAGGGTGTGCATATCTTGCATAAATCTGAGTAGCATAATCATGCAGATTTACCTGAACATTCTGCAAGATTATAAGTAAGTACGTGAGAAGTGCATTTCTACAAGGATGCATTTTGTGCTAACAAATAGTACTGAATACTTAGATCACAAATAGCACTGTGATCAGCCACTTGTGCTCACTAAATGTGCATTTATTGTAGGATTTCACCCAACTTGCTTCTGGCATTTAGCGCTAGTTTCTTAGCGCAAAATGCACTCTTACATTCAAAATTGATGCAAGGAAGTATGTTGCATGACGAAAATAGCAGTAAAGGTAACAGAACATAAGCAGCAGTGTTTGCAGCTGCTCGCACTTGTTACATGTGCTCTCACATTTGAATTTTCCCACCCAAGTTGCTATTAATCACCAAGCAGGCTTAATCGTGTTATTATAGATAGGCTATCCTGTTTTAGGTTTAAACCTATAATAACTGATAAAACCCCACCGAAAGGAAAATAGCCTTCACCAGTGTAAATGTAGAAACATTGAAAAAACACCTTTGCAACCACAAACTAAATGCCATTCCAAGAAAGAAAAAGGGGAGTGAAAGATTCATTTTAATTTTTTCCTGAAGGGGTCAATACAATGTAACTTTGGCAGACAAGGCAGCAACAAGAAATACTGGGCTAACATTATTCTACTTGAGTTTTGTTGTTTAGGGATGTCACTAAAATATTGTTTCTTCTTCCTTTTGCCTTTTTCAGTTTTGTGGTCTAAAGATGCAGGGTTCAGAAGCATCTTTTAGGTCTTATTTAATTATTGTATAGACTGTAGAGAATGGGAAATATCAGCATCATATTTGATATTTTGTCTACGTTAGATTTGTTCATTGATAAGTAAAATGCCTGGTTTCATAATAATCTTTCCCAATATGTACCATCACATGTATTCACAGAGAGAGAATGGGTGAAACCCTTTGATACATAACCCGCCTTTTCTAGCGAGTCAGTATTGAAAGCAGGTGAATTGCCAAGCACCCCAGGAATTAAACATTAAATACAAGGTGTAGTGACAGGTATATGTGAAAAGAGTGCTGTCACCAAGCATCTGAGATAGTGGTGACAACATGACACTAGACATTTGCAAAATATGGAACGCAGGGTCACCTGGAATGCTGCTGCAAAAAGTTCTTACCAAGTTCAACAAAGATTGAAGTGATATTGTTTGTATTTGGAGCAATTCAGCTATGTACATGAAAAAGTTGTGTGATGACCTGTCAAAATCGATACCTGAACTGAAGTGCTTCCCTGTAAGAGATCCTTGCCGCTTACTAGATGATATGCTGAAAGCATCTTTGCAATCTTCATAGTTAATGAAGAATTCTATAGACTTTGTAGTCCATTCTGGTGCACTTTTTCGTTAAGTGCAGGAACTGGAATGCAAATATTTCATATTTTTTGCTTTGTGTGGCAGCTAAGAAAAAGTTATCCCAACTGTTTTATTTAGCTGGTGGCTCTCATTCCTAGAGGCCTTGAATGCAACATTATCCATGTGGCAATCGTTTACAGAACCTTTGCTTAGTGATGCCAAAGGCATGAAATGTGAGGATCTTTGGTTGCATATTGATAATGATGAGAAAAAAGTACACTCTATTGCATTCTTAGATTTTTACAGGAAAACATGACTGCTGTAGTGGACATAATACAAAAACTAGAGTGTGAAAACACCCTTCTCTACCAAGTGTTCAGCGTAATTGGTATAGATGTGAAACATCTCCATGAGAGTAGGCTGGTTAACACTTTTAGTGACTTTGGCACATCAACATGTACCATGTTAGACTTTTTGCCAATTGGTAAGCAAAGAAATGTTGAGGAGCAAATCAGGAAATTTTATTATACAATGTATGAGAAATGGCTTGCAATGATGCATAGAAATGTCCCTTCACCAACCATGGCATTTGAAGTCAATGAAGCCTCACTGGGGTACTCTGCACAAGTTCTAGATCCCACCCATAAAGGAGAATTTTCTGCGGACTTTGAAAAGTACTGCTTCATTTTTGACTGCTTCAATAAATGAGGCCATATGCGCCCAGTTCAACCCACATGTTGCAGAACCTGTCCCAGAAAAACGCAATGTTCAGGTGCACCAGTATTTGCATGGAACGCTATGCCAGCGGCCAGAGTTAGCAAATTGTGTACTGGCTGTTTTGGCGTTGCAGTCTAAAGTTCCAATGTTGAGAGGGCCTTTTCACAGATTAATGTTTACATGGGAAAGAAAGAGCAATCACGCATGACCAAAGACTCACTAAAGAACTAATATATGTTGCACTACAATAAGTTTGATTTGTAAAAATGTATTTGGACTTCATATACCCTGTACGTACACTGTCTATATGCATGCACTATCAGTGCAGAAAGCAAGCAATAATAAAAGCAAAACATTCCATAAACACCGGAAAAACACTGTTTTTGTTGTTTGTAATGGCACGGAAATGTGTACCACTTATAACCACTGTTTTTTTAAGTTATTGAAAACACTGAAAAAACCACACTAGAATTTACCAAAAATAGAAATTGAAAAAAGGAAAGCCTGATTATAGATAATTCTCTTTCAAAGAGTAATGGGGAATTAATGAAATTCCTCTGATGACTCCAGCTTAATTAACATTACTCCCAGGCCTAGTAGTATTTATTGGTGGTGACTGAAAAGGGGAGGGCCGTACACAGTTATTACTGATGATAGGGTGCCCAAGTGACTTCAGGTCATGAATTAGAATTATAAATTGGCCATGGCCACTTTTCCAACATTGATTGCAGGAG
Organism: Triturus cristatus; assembly: GCF_964204655.1. Lineage (NCBI taxonomy): Eukaryota > Metazoa > Chordata > Amphibia > Caudata > Salamandridae > Triturus > Triturus cristatus. Next base: position 466,203,428 of record NC_140584.1, on the reverse strand, counting down.
TTTTGAGGGCTGCTTTTTTGGAGTAGGCTGATAAGGTAGCTAAGGTAGAGACAGATAGCAATGGATGAACATTATTTGTTCATTGTGTTGTTCTAGGCTCGGGTCTCAGGTGCTGTTGGTACACAGGTAGAGCTTCTTGGTTTACTGGGGCTGCTACCTGCAAACAGTAAAGCAATCACATAATCTAATAAAGAAGGAGCGGTTATTTATAACAAAAATGTGTTTTATTAGAAAACCCAGCCACCCTCACCATCCACAGCAGACCCACACACTCCCTAAAAAAAAAATCTCTCTAATAAGTCTATTCGGACCATTTATTGTGTTTGGCATTTGGTCAGGGTTTTAGCACTCCCCCCAGACAGTCTATTTATTTATTTAATGTGATTTTATATAGCGTGAACATTACCTGAAGGTGTCAGAGCGCTTTACAAAAGAACCAGTTGCATTACAAAACGACTTTGGATTACATGAGTTACATAAGAGATATAAACGGGAATAAAAAAAATTGCAAATGTACAAGTGGAGCGAAAGGAGGGAAAAATTGCAAATGTACAAGCTGTAAAGTCACACAAGGAAGAGTTACAAACATATAAACTCTTAAAATCACATAGGAATGGTAAGTACAAAGGTCTCCTACATATACTAGTGGTTAGAGATAAATATATATACAAATTGCTTATTCACTCAGGATTACATTTTAACAGCGATTAGGCTTGGACAATTATATATTACATATTTACAGAGCAGGAAATTCTTGCCATCGTTCAGCCAGGTGTTCAGGTGGTGTTGCACTTAAGGGTGGTGATCTTCGGTCTGGAGAGATCCCCGAGTTGGAGATGTCCATAGGGGTAGAAGGCCGGATGGTGGTGGGGGAAGCAGTATGCTGAATCCCCGGGCTGATCTTGAGGTCATTCTGAGCTCCATCTTGTGGATAGAGGAGGGTGCTCAAAGGCAGGCGGAACTGTGCCACGAAGTCAGGTCTCCCGCCTGGCTCAAGCACCCGCAGTGAGGCCCGGCCATCTTGGTAGCTCCTATCTAGCACAGCCAAATGCTGGGTGTTAACTCTGCCCCATTTTCCTTCTCAGGGCAAGACACCACTTGTGTGGAACCCCAGGATCACCCCAGCAGGCCAGTATGGTGTGCCCCCAAGCTTCGCTCTTCTCCCGGTCGTGCCGAGGCAAGGGGAACTCAACGCCACAATTAGAACTAATTAAGAAGCCAGCAGAGTGAAGCTGAGTCAAACACCAGTCAGGAGTAACTTGGATAAGCTTGTCTGCCTCCTGCTGAATCACTCGCATACACCAAATACCTTAACTCTTCTCAGGAACGAGTGGGGAATTGAAGTGGCCTTCCTGGTTGTGCACCTCCCTCTGTGTACCGCCAGTTTATGTGATCACAGGGGGCCAGCAGTCGCTCACCACCTCGCCGCCTCTCTCTGCTTCTGGGCGGCCATTTCAGAGCTGGAAGGCTCCGCTGAGCAACCTAATTGCACTAGGTGCCGTGGGTTAGCCTTAGATGCGCTGCCTTGACAGAGCCACTTTCTCCCTGCAGGGCACCTCATGCAGTTGCAGTAGCAGCGGCTCTTCTTCAGTGATGTCAGCTACATTGTAACAGCACCCCACACCTTGGAGGTTTACTCCGTTCCGTGATCAGTTGCCTCTGTTGCTGGGCGCTGCCATCTAGACGAGGACCTTCATGGTTGACAGGGGCTAGCTGCAGAGGGGGTGGGCTGGCTTTGCTGCCTGTGCTGGCATTGATGATTTGGTGCTGCCAGCACTGTAAAGTGATTAATATCCGAGTGTCGTTCTCCCAGCTCCTGCAGTTACTACTGCATTATATAAGGAAAGAAGATAAAGACATGAATTGTAATACTCGCTGCAAGTTTGTTTGAAAACTGCATTGCCAGTTCTGTAGAGCCACTGGAATTATATAATTCTGCATCTTCACAATCATTGTACTCGTTATTACTATTTGCAGATCTGCCATAACGACTCCAAAACCACCTGCATAATTGAACATAATATGGATGAAAAGTCTTAATACATGAATTTATGAAATTACACTTTCACTAGGCACTTTAAGTATTTAACAAAATGGCATAACTAAAATTATGTTACCATAGAAAAATGGCAGTTCAGAAATAATGCAGCACATTTTTTTGACTTTATTTTGCAATATTAATTGATTTCCGGACAACTATTGGCACATAATAATTATTCCAGCAATTCCAGTGGCCCTGCTCTGTCCCTACCTGACTTCTGAGTCCCAACTCTCACCACAACCTCCGTTCTAATTCAATATAAGTTCAACAAAGATTGTTCCTGGGTTACTGAGTGAGTGTTAGATAAGTTTGACATTAAGCTAGTGCTTGGGCTAGGCTTAGGTTTAGCTGTGAACGTGCTGTAGGGGTTGGTCATTTTACTGGGCCATAGCTGGCAAATTTCAGTGGTTTTTAGGTTTTGTATGTAACCATGACTACACTTTCCTGTGTTTTTTGTGTGAATATCAGAGGTTTTTTGAAACATACACAACATTTTCTATCATATTCTATGTGGAAGTGTTTATTGCACCTTAACCTAAGTTACATTTTAACCATTGCTGTGCACACATTTTGGCTGTGACTAGTGGGGAATAGCTGTAGTCTCTGTAGAAAACTTTTGTAGACATTTTATTAACCATTATAGGACATGGGTTTCTTGACTTATGAAGCAGGGGTTTATTGCATAAAATGCTTTTGTGGTAAGCCTCTATATCCTAACTATATCAGGATTTTGCCATGTAGAAGCTGTTTTCAAACCTATACCAACGGCTAATCTGCACTATGTATTTCCTTCAACTTCACACAGTAAGGGTTGGCCACATGACCTAGAAGGTATCAATGTCAACATGCTGCTTCTTTGCTGTGTGCAGTGGTGTGTGAGGTGCAGCATGTATCCTCTGGCCCGTCCTTGCAGCCCATCCTTTGTAGGTATCTAACATCATCAGTTGATGGCCTTTGTCGGCAGTCAGAGTGAGATAAGTGGTCTCAAAGTCCCTGTGTCCCTGCATGAGTGGTACATAGGGCTAGCATTCTGGCTCTGCACCCCACATCCATCACCACTCAACTCCCATTGCAGACAGGATTTGGCCATGCACAGCAGGCTGAGTTGCAAGGCCCAGCATCTTGTCAGGCCTTGTGACACAAGTGTCCGATCTCTGATATTATCAAAATGTGACAACCCACAGCAGAGGTCAGCTGCAGGGCCATGCACAGCTAGTCCCCTTAAGTCCATGAAGCTTATCTCAGTGTTGGTGTGTTGGATGTGTGGTATCTTGGCAATACTTCCATATACTGAAGCTCTGGGCCGTGTGCAGCTGTGAAGCTTTCACCGGGTGACTGTGCACTAGGTGAGCTACACTAGTTCCTCTTCAGTCGGGCCCCATGAGTCCATGAAGCTAGTTGGAGGAGAACCAGAAGGGCAGTATTAGTTCGTCGGCAGCCGGGCCCCTGGAGCCTGTGAAGCTTGCACTCAGTGGAGGTGTACTGGGTAGTCAGTACTAGCTGCTAAGCAGTCGAGCTCCTCAAGTCTGTGAAGCTTGCACTGGTGGTGGTGTACCAGGTAAGTGGTATCAACAAACACCTCAGCAGTCTTGTGTCTGTGCAGCTTGCAACTTTTCGCACAGGGCAGGCTGGACTAACCCCCCAGGAGTCAGGCCCCCATGAAGACAGCACCCAAAAGTAGTACAGGGAAGGCAGTTCTATCGAGTATGCAGCCAAACACACTGTGCATGGTCTGCTCAATTGGCAGCAGGGTCTTTCTATGAGTAGACTCTTTTTTTTCTTTTTTGCTCCTTTTTTTAAACTGCAGGATCAAAATGGGATCCTTGAATCCACATTGGAGGTCCTCACTAGGACACTGGTTCTCCCAATTTTGTGAAAAAATTTCACATACTATTTTAACATTTTCAACAAATGGTACCTTTGCACGTGACCTAGGAGTCAGGGTGTGCTCACCATGGCCCCTTATGTGCCTTTTCATTTTTGTAGGACTCAGGGATTTAGTCTTGAAATGCCTGCTCCACCAAATTGCTAAAATGTTGTTTGAAATGGCTGATGAGCAGGGGCAGCTCCTCCATTTGAGAGGAGGAGCATCACCCCACAAGCACCAGAGCTGAAAAATAAAACGTTAATAAAGTTTATTTATCACTATTTCATTTTTCAGCAACCCCTTCCAAACTAAGTTTTCTAACCTAGCTGTCCTCCAGGGCTCTTAGGAGTGCTGGGAGAGCCTGCTCTATCCAATTCTGGTGCTGTTTTCATGCAGTTAAAGCAGGCCAGGATTGTGTAGTTCTGTTTCCTGCATTGGGAGCTTCCTGGAAGACACCCGAGGGAGGAGGACGTTGCACTGCAAGAAGGCAAATTAATTTTTATTTTTTATTTTGTGACCCCACCATCTCCCTCCCCCACCCCACCACCCTCAGTACAAGCCAGCTGCAACTGTTGATGCAAGCAAGGTCCCTTGGTCAATGGGGTTTGTTTATTTTTTTAATTTTCAAGGATATTCAAAGATCCTCAACGGTAAATATATCTAAAACTTCTTTTAGGGTTAATTCCTTCGTGCCGCACCCAAACATATATTTAAACACTAATTTCCAAAAATGATGATGAATGGATTTAACCAAAGCCACAAAAGCACAATCCATTAGTGAAATTCTAACTTTGTGCTAGGTTTCGTGTAATTCTGTTTAGCCATTTTTTCAGTATTAGAGAGCAAACCTTCATGTGTGAATTAAAATGGAAGTCACACTTTTAATGACCCCCTATTTTTCCTGTGCTTCACAGTTTGTCATAGTGGATTAACCTGTAGTCGAAAACAATTATGACATCAAGAAGCCATTGTGACAGCATTCTTTAGGGTTTGTGGACTTGAAGTAATCCAACAAGCCACATCTTTGCCCATTTTTCTATCACCACTCAAGCGATCATGGACATAATCTTTGACCACATGCAGGATTTATAGCATATCTGTCAGGTCACCTCTATTTAGCGAATGTTACCCTCTTTTTCACCCCCAACCAACCAAGCAACCCCTTTGTAAACACTGGAGACCCGCTAAAAAGAGTTTGTACTGTATTCAACTTAACATGACTACCCTCACAAAGAATTCATATGAACTGTAGCTGTAGGTCAAGAGGCTGACAGGTTATGTTATTGTTAATTCCATTGATGCATGCACACCAAAGGTTTCGTGATGCTGTGAAAGAGTATGTGTGAGTGTGATAGAGAGAGTGAGTCAGTATATATTTATATAAGGACAAGAATTTAACAGGAAAAAGCTTGTTTAAACAACTGAGGGGAATATTATCAAGCATGGCGTTAAAATTCTCGCAACTTTAGCGGTAGAAAACTGCCGCTAAAGTGGCGATAATGGGCTTGATAAAATGCCGCAGAGAATTCCAATAGAAGCCCATGTTGACACCAGAACATGGGCTTCTATGGGAATTCTCAAGGGCATATTATCAAGCCCATTATCGCTGCTTTAGCGGCAGTTGTCTGCCACTAAAGCGGCGATAAGTTTAACGCCGTTTCTTGATAATATGCCCCCAAGTTTTTAGGAATTTTCTAAAGGATTTACAATCAGGTTCCAATCAACATGTGAACTGAAAGAGAGTTCCATTCCACTGGAGCTAAGACCGAGCAGCTCCATCCTCCATACATGTGTTCGCAAAATAGTTCTTCTAAAAGGTTCAGGATGATCGGAGCACATGTGATGCAGGTTTATCTGGGAATCCATTTGGCTTTAAATTGGGGAGCCAGTCCAAGCAAGATAAATAACATTTGCATAGTCCAGTTGGGTGCTAATGATAACTGCCATATTGGTATGATTCATCAAGCAAAAAGTAAAGAAGTACATTTCTGGTAATCTGCAGCAGAAAAACATATTGATACCATAGGATTAATATGAGATTTCATTGATAGATGTTGATCAACAAGTACTCCAAATCATTTTGAAGAGTGTGTTCTTAGTAGTACACAATGGTTCCATTACCCAAGGCTAATAATGCTGGGTGCACAGGTCAGGGTTCTCATTCATAACCACTATTACTCTCTTGTTTGTGATCAGTTTTATGCAAATACAGCTGAAATGCATTGTGTCTTGAAAATGTTGTTGGGACGTGTTGTTAAAATCCAGCAGAGCAGGATCTGGGAGTCATCTGCATATTTATTTAGCTAACATTTTCTCATGGCCAGCTCTCCTACCAAAGGTCTGATGTAGATGTTGGATGTGTAGAGACAACACTGTACCCTGATCGACTCCACATTTTACAGAGATACTTTCTGCAAGGAAAGAGGAATGTTGAAGTGCTTGTAACAAATCTTTTAAGTAGAATTTTAACTCTGCAAGGGAGTGCCACACATATTACGGCAAGATGTCATGATCTACCATGTCAAAAGCTGCAGATAAGTACAAGAATGGTTGGGGGTGTGGCTAAGCTGCCTAGGATGGCGGATGTATAACTGCTTTGCTCTACGTTACTAGCCCATAATCCTCCCATTATCTGATCCATCTGTACATATTCCACCCCCTCCTAATGAGACCACCAGCTAGGGTACTTCAGCACACCTCTCCATCACTAGGAGTGAGGACTGTGGGGGCCCTGGTGGAGGTGAACAACAGCAGCAGCAGCCTCCACAAAGACCTATGTGGCTAGGCCCACACACTGAACAGTCCGGCACAACATTTTCCCCAAGAGGTTGTCCAGAATGGGACTCCAAGTTGTGGTCATCAACTCTCCAGTCTGCCCATGTGTCTTGGGTGCTAAATCTAAGGGCTGAGATGTGACTGGGCGGCCACCTGATGGTCACACTGTTGGAGCGCAAACTGCAAACAGTGAGAGGCAGGGACATGGTTGTCCTGTTTGTCAGGCCTGATGTGGGGCTACTGGTGACCCACCCGCTCACCTAGATGGTACTGCCTGAAGATAGTGTGGTTAGGCGAACGTCGAGGAGTGCAGTGCTGGAAACCACCAGCTGCACCTGCTCATGATGACTGGGGGGTGCTGCTATCAGTGTTGCGAGTGACAGGTGAGTGCTACTGTGCCCTCCTATGCTGTGTTTACTGGTGTGACCTCTCCTCACCTGGCCGATTGCGGTCTGTGACACCTGGGGGACTGTGCATGGGGCATGCAGAAGCCCCCATCACCACAGGAACCATGCAGGCAGGCCGTGGCAGCCGCTGAAGACTATTGAGGGATCATACTGTCATGAAGCTGCAAATGGTGGAGTTGGACAAGCAAGCTGAGGTCACTGAAGACCCACTATTAACAAGAAATGCCAAGTCTTGCTGCGCTGATAAAATCATATTCCCCCACAAGAGCCTTACGCTCAGCAGACTTGAAACTGGCCTCTATACCCCACCACAGAACAGTGAGATTGGGCAAATGTTCCTTTCACATACCAGCCCCAATCCTTTGTAAATCTTTGCCAACTTTGCTAAGAAAGACACAAAATTACTTAAGCTTTTGGAAGCAACTGAAGACATGGTTGTTCTCCTAAACCTAGCCTGCTTTTCCTCCTCTACTGCTGTTCTAACTGTGACTAGAGCTAGGAAGTCTCCTTCTGGGGGCATGTGTGCACTCTAGAAAGCTTTTTAACATAACATAACAGTGGGAGTGAAATCGCCTTTTTCCTTCTGCACCCTTGGGACAGGGCTGTGCTGCCACGCGGGGGGTAGCCCAATGCAGCCCAGCTCACTATTTGTTCTCATTAGTATTGATTTAAACCTCTCTAAAGGACTTCTGCAACCCCCTCATCAGGAGCTCATACCTGGTGAGGCTGTTGTGGGCTGCTTGTTCTGGGGAAGGTACTGGATCTCCCTCCAGGCCTGAGAGGGCACGCCACTGCTGGCAAGACTGCACAGCCTTTGTACTCCCCAGCTGTACTAGTTGCCCTGCACCACATACACCATAGGGAAGGTGTGAGCGGGGTCATCCAGTTCCCATTCCAATGGCCCAAATCAATGGGAGCCCTCTTTGTGGGGCACATTCCTGGCCTTCTGCCCACCACAGATACAGTGACCAAATTGGACTACATATTGCCAGTGATCAAACACATGTGCACCAGCATTGAAGTGAAAATTGATGCTGTGACTGTCAAAATGACTCTTATTTGTGATGACCAAAGAAAAACAAATGGACCGCATGTCACAATCAGAGCGCATCATACAGGAACTGGAACCACAGAAGGGCGATGTGCAGAAGCACACATTGGACCTAACTGAGAGAGTGCGGCACCTGGATGAGAGGGCAGATAATGCGGAGGGCTGGACCTACCAAGATAAACTCTGGATCGTGGACCTGGCGGAAGGGGCAGAGGGAACTGATCCATGTTCTACCTAGAAACATAAAAACCTTCCTGCCTGTAGAGTCGCTGACCTCATACTTCTCCATTGAAAGAGCACATGGGGTCCGCGGACGCCATCCCCCTCCAGGGCCCACCCCCAGGCCCATTCTGGAGATACTTCTGTATTATAGGGACCATGATGCAATTCTCCAGCAGGCTAGATGTGCAGGCCCTCTGCTGATCAATACTCATCTTGTGATGCTATTCCCTGATTACATGCTTGTGGTGCAGCATCAGAGTGCTTTGTTCATGAGTAAGAAGCACAAACTACGAGCGGTGGGCCTGAAGTACCCGTATTTATTTCTGGTGTAATTGCATATCCCAGCACAGAACAACTCCCATTATTTTACCGACCCCCATGGCTGCCTGGGAATGGGCCAAACAGCTCCCAGCCCCCATGTATAGTCACACTCTGACCATGGACGTGGTCGCAGATTATCCTGGCATCGATCCCGGCATCGGCAGGCCCCAGCTGAGCGTTCAGATCCAACCCCCAACAAAAGTCCAGTGGTGGAGATCCAGCTCTTGGTCCTGGGAATTGTAGCCTCATTCCACAAGAGCTCAAAGCCTCCAGACCCTGATACAGGGGCCTCCTCCAGTGATGCGGACCCCAACTTCTCCCAACTCTCCGTGATGACCTTGGGAGCACTCCCTGACATCACACATGATCTGCTTTAACTCTCAATGTTTGCAATCATTGCTTAATGTCACTACCTAGGGACTTTCTTGCTCCCCCTCCTCACAGTCTGACATTTGCCATACTGCTCCCCCCTCCATAAGCTGCTCGTGGCAATGGATCCGACTTACTGGTCCACCCATACTGTTCACCCTGATGTTGCATGGGATATGGCTCATTCTTCTTATGGGAGTACTTAAAACTGTACAATTGGCATGCTGGGCTGCAATCAGCATTGCTCTCCCCTTTATGCTACATATATCTCATCTTAAGATCCTTTACTTAGTTTCACAACTTTGGACGGAGAGCCGGTTGCTCTCTGCCATGTATAGTTTTATGGTTCGCAGTTCATTAGGGAGGGATGGGTGCATTAACATTTTTACTTCCCGGGCGGGAGGATACCTGAGGATGAGGGGTATTCCTACACCATCACATACTGGTACTACTACTACCCTTGCAATATTTCCCATGGCTACTGGCTAGTGTGGATCCATCATGGACTATAACATACTGACATGGAATGTAAGGGGCATGCGCACGGCATGCACACACTTTTCTGTATAAATCTCATTTAAAGCAAAGGAAATCCCACATTGCTCTGCCACTTTATGGCCCAGTGGGCCACTCTGCTCCAAAGGAGATGCCGTGACCAGGTCTATTTGACTGGGTATTCTGCCTATGTAGGAAGAGGATTAGTTAGGATCAGAGCAAGTACCCTATTCCAACTCCTGGCCTCAAGCATTGACAAAGATTGTAGACACGTCCTCCTGCATGGGCACCAAGACATCTCTCCTATTGTCCTTACCTGCTTCTATGCCCCTTAAACAGGTCAACCATCATACTGGTCTTCTCTATCCTTGAAGATGGGCAATAGGCCAATTCCCCCTCGGACAGTGGGAGGGGACTTTAACTGCGCATTAGATACTGCACTTGATGGATCCTTCCCCCCTCTCCTGGAAGTCCCAACGGTGTCTAATGCTGAAGCCCTTGTACTCTGGATCTTCACAAATGCTTGGTGCAAACTCAACCCCACACATAGGGTTTATTCTTTTTACTCTCCCCCTCACAATCTGCCTGTCTGACTAGATAAAATACTATGCTCCACCTGAATAAGTGCATCAATCACACAAGCAGATTTTGTTAGAATTATCACAATATACTGTCAGTGACCTAAGCTGGGGCCGCCCCTCTACGCTTGTCCTAACATGGCACTTGCAGTCCGAGATGCTTGAAGATGCTGCATTCCACTCCTCACTGTGTTCAGCGGTTGTGGAGATCTTTGAATTGAACCTGGGCACAACCTTCACTAGAGCCTCAGAATGGGAGGCTTTTAAAGTCTTTATAAGGGGACAGTGCATAGATATCAAGGTGGGCGCATGGTGCGAGTTGGAGGCACAATTTAGGAGTGTTGAGGATTCTCTTTCATCCCTTTTGAAGGAGCAATTGAGGATGAGTGCTGCTCATCCCCCCATTACAGGCACGCACCCACCAAACATAGCTTCTAAAGTGGCTCCGCTGCACTAACCTTAAGGCATATATGGCGGGTATGCACTCAGAGGCTGACAAGCTAGGCGCTCTACTGGCCTGGCTGGTAAGAAAGGACCAAACTCAATTGCCTATTACATCCATCTGAGCAGGCCCGGACTCACTCCTCCTCACACAAGTCCTCAGTGGCATGCTACCTGAACAGCGTTCCCCCGCAAAGCATTACTCTTGAGCAGGGGCAGACCCTGAAAGTACCCATTTTTGCAGTAGACATTAAGGAAGCTATACTTTTTTTAGCTACCCGGAAAGCCCATGGCCTTTATGGATTCCGTTTAGAATTTTACAGTACATTTACTGACATCATAGCACAGTGTCTAGAAACACTTTACAATGTTGCACTCAAAAAGGGAATCTTTTCTGCTCTTTACCAGAGTCAGCACTGGTTTCCGTCCCAAAATCAGGCGAGGATACCACAGACTTAGCATCCTATCAGCCACTGGTGAGATTAAATATGGACTATACAATTTTGATCCGGATCCAGCAGACAGGATCGCCCCACTTTTACCTCACTTGATCCATCCAGACCAAATCGGTTATGTGCCAGGGCACAGTATATCTTTAAACATTTGTTGTTTGTTGTGGGTCATGGAGTTTACTGTCAGGCTTTCTCCAGATGTGCATGCCTTGTATTGTACCTGGAAAATGCCTTGGATTCATTCATCTGGACATATCTCTTAACCCTCCTCTGCCGTTATGGCTTCAGTGGTCATCTAGTAAGCCTTATCCAACTACTTTACTGTACCCTGGGGTCCAGGTGCGCACTGGTCAGTGTATGTTGGACACCCTCCCAGTTCAAAGTGACACATGTTGGGGCTGCCGATTCCCTCCTCCTCTTTTCACCTTGGCGATGGATACTGTAGGGATAAGGCTGCACTGAGGTGTAGTAGATTGGGGCATTCCTCTTGGGACAGAACACACGCCATTTCCCTGTATGCAGACTACATGCTGTTATACGGGTGCAACGTCACCATGGCCTGCCAGCTCATTACGTTAGCCCTGGAGGAATTTCACGCGGTGCCGAGCTTGCACGCAAACTGCCAAAAATCGTGCATCTTTTCCCTCTGCCATCAAGCCACAGTAGCACTGCTATCTATAGGCCACTCTGCAGTGTCCTGGCAGCCCCACACCTTTAGCTACCTAGGAATGCACATTTACCTTTCCAAACTGGATTTACTCGATAGAAACATTACGTGTGCAGTTATGATCTTTGCGGGCAGATAACCTTCTGGGGCTTTCTACCATTGTCGTTAACGGGTAGGATAAGGATTGCGTTGTCCAAAATGATCATGCTTCCCCACTTACTTTACAATTCTCCTTCTTTACTTACCAGCCAAGTGCTTCCATCACCAGAACTCGATGCTCAGTGAGCTAATTTGGAATTTAGGGTAGCGTTGGAAAAGCTCCAGCGACGCCTGAGCAGAAAGGGCTTTGAGTATTACTATTTTGCCATACAGCTCCAGTGGGTGGCTAGCCAATAACCAATTGGATGACACAGCCGCTATGAAAAGGGCATGGCACCTGTTGGAAGTGCTCTAATGCTTTGCCTGGTGGGCCCCTCTCCCATCCTTCCTCCAGATGCACGCAAGTAGCTTGAAACTGTTATTACAGGTCTCTATTTCTCACAACCCACCAGTGCCGCTGCAAAGTGGTAACACCTTGGAACCCATGAGCACCTGACAGTGGCGCATACTGGGTGCTGAGGCCCTGAGAGATCTTTTCGAGGATGATTCATTGCTCCCTTTTGGCACCCTCGTAGAAAACCCCTGGCTACCCCATTGACACTTCATGGCCTTAATGCACTATTGCATGCTACGCCATTACTGGCAGATCACCATTAACAAACCACCAATGTATAAAATGGTTCTATCACTCTATTCCGTGGGTAATGACCATCATCTCATTAGATGGATTGCCTCCTCACTAGTATCTCACAAGCTGGTACCCCTTTGCTACATTGAGTCTAATAGGAAACAGAGCTGGGGAGAGTGCTCCACGATGTGGAATGGAAGTGGGTACTTGCCAATCTGTCTACAGTGACCAGGAATGCGCATTTGAAACTAATACACTTTTATGAGTTACATATGGCTTATATGATCCCACAGAAGGTAAACACCTTCTTTTCGGGAGCTAAGTCCTCCTGCGCCTGCTGTCACCACACGGGAGCTGGATTACAACACATGATCTTGTAATGCCCGAACCTTAGCAAGTTGAGGGTTTTGGCCACTAGCTAACTCTGACAAGTCTCTGGGCAGACAGACCTCTATAAATGGGAAAAATGTGGCTTGGGCCATTTAACACTACCCAGGTCCCACAGGACCCTTTCTCTTTTCCTTGGTCTGGCATTTGTCCTTGCGATTCGCTCTGAGGCATGCCGACGGAAGGCAACAACCCCTCTATCTATTGACGCTTGGTGGTGAGGACTCATCACCAAGAAGCCTGCTTGCTCCGAAAAGACCCACTGTTGATGAGCTGGGATGTCCAATTTGAGGCTTTCCATGCCCAACACAATTACATGCTCCCACCATAACAATCACCTCAATACTGCTGCACCTGGGACTGGTAGATACTGACATCGCTGCGCAGCCTACTCTAGGCTCCAGCATCACCTACATCAAAGAGATGGGAGAGCCAGCAGGACCCTGCCCCCCACTATTGCTGTATAAGGAGCCTGCAGTCACTTGAACAGATAACTAGGATCTTCCTATCATCATAATTAGCCATCGCACATTTGACAGTCATGCAAGTCACTTGACATCGCTCCAGACAACGCTTATCCTTTAACTCCCTTCCCTCCTTATCCAACGACCCAGCTCGCGAGAAATGGGCATGCATGGGCGTCCGCGCATGCGCATTTGTGAAAAGAAGTTGCCGTCAATGAGGAAGAGGGAGCCCCAGGACGCCGCACCGCAGGTAAGGCATTTTATCTTATTTTTAACATAGTTTAACTTATTTTAAAATGAGGGCAGGCGGGAGGCGGGTGGGAGGCGGGCGGCGGGCAGCTCTGCTTTGTCCTGGCATGTGCGTAGCGCTGCCTGCTACGCCTACTTCGTAAACCGCGAAGCAGGCAGCGCTACGTACACTACGTGGGCGGAACGGAGCACTACGCCCGGGTTTATCTGATAGCTATCAAGGTGTGGTTGCAGGAGCTGTGGTGTGTCCCACAGTTCACTGCCTCAGTTTGTTTGTGCAGTCCTTGAGTATTCCTTGCAGATTAATATCTACATATATTTCCCGAGAGATGAACATGAACTACATACATCCAAGCTCCAATTTTACCAGAAAGCCAACTTTCCAAATGTTATTGGATGTGTAGATGGTACACATGTGCCAATATGCCGACTCTCTGCCATTTAGTATCTATTCCGCAACCGGAAAAGTACTCATTCTATGAATAGACAAGTGGTAAGCAATGCTAACCATATTATTACAGATATAGTGGAACAATTCCGTGGGAGCTCCCTTGATTCATTCATATTCCGACTCAGTGGCATCCATTCTGGGCTACGAAGAGGAAACATTTTTGATGACGCATACATTTTGGGTTGCAATCTAACAGAATAGTTGTAAATGTGATGAGTAAGAAATATATATTACTATTTTGGGTGATAGTGCATATACCATAGAGCCATGGATAATGACTCCATATATGAATCCATCCATTTGCAGTGAGTGTCGGTACAGCGTGGCACATTGGAAAACCAGAGGTGTGATTGAGCTCACATTTAGAATACTGAAAACTAGATTTCGATGCCGGCACAGGTGTGGTGCTGCCACAGTGCTCGCCTGAAATTTGTTGCAAGCTTTTAACAACATATGCAATTCTCCACAATGTAGCTACTCGCAGAGATTTAACTGTTAATGTATCCGACTCTGAAACTGATGAGGAACAACAGCTACCACCACGTCTGCACATGATAGATTTGGAGCAAAAGAGGATCGAAGGCACCATGCTACCATAATTTAGAAGTATTTTTCTGGGTGAGTGAGTAATTGACAAAATGTTACCTAATAAAAATCAAATGCATTTTGTGCTGGTAAACATCACTCGACCTTTATTCCTATATTTTGCTTGAAAAATAAGCATAGAAAATAAAATTACAACATGCTACGAGTAGTCAGCAGACAGTATAATCAACATAAGCACAAGCAATCAGGCCATGACTTATGTTTGGTATGACTAGAGGTGCTGGCACCCAAATGTATATCTCCATCAGTGCGACTTCCGGTTTCATGGAATCATTGACAGATATGCTACTGACACTAGAACAGGCTTCATTCTTTGCACGTACTACCTGACTGACACCTGCTATCTGAGTGGTTTGCAATGTCTCTACAACAGCTGTGATCTGTATCGGTCCCTGAGCACATTCCGGCTGACATGCAACCTGGAGATTAACAGTACGCCTTCACAACAGAGATGTTGCATTTGCAAGTCTGTTTGTTGCTCTGGTCAATCCATCTATACAGGCACACTGCTGGCATTCCCTATGTCTCTGTTGTACATGTCGGCATTGACATCTATACATAGGGTCTTCACAGTTTCTATGAGATCATCAATCTTTGCATTCATGTGCTGGGATTTTTGAATTGTTGTCTAATCCTGTTTCCATACTTTTTTTGTAGATGAGTAAGTTTATTATTAATCAACATTATTTCTCTCTGTTGTTGGTGCTGAACCTTGAGCATCAATGCCTCCAAGCCCCCAAACCTCTACACATATTGTAAGATGTAACTGCTTCCAATGTTTGCAGGGGATGGATTATTGGACACACGGTGAGTGTAACGTCTACGCCTGCCTCATGGTTTTCTTGGCCAGACTACAGGTACCTGGCTCAGACTCTTATTGCTTCCTGCACCCAATACATTGAATGACTGTGACTGTACTTGCAGTGTTGGGCTCATTAGTGGAAATTGAGGAGGTGTCTTGACTCTCATTGACAAGTGGATACTACCTGTTGTATTGGGATATCCTCAAGGTCGTTACCTTCAGAAACATCACTCCCATGGGCATGGATATCTCTTTGAAAATAGAATCATTGGTACATACTGTACTACGACTGTGTACTATGTGCTTTATTTTATTGTGTTCAAAAAATACATTTTTGAAAAGCCACAGAAGCCTATTGTGAATATACTACATCTCCCTTAATGCACTGTTCACGTGCAAGGTTGATTAACTCACACTGGCATTTGTTTTTTTTTTTTTTTGTTTTTTTTTGTTTTTTTTTTTAAACCGTTTATTGCAGTTTATAGAAGTTACAGGTATGGGCCTACAACCACACGGCCGGCCGCTAGAGCATCAAAAGCATATTACATACATACAGCAAAAACTTTCTCAGCGGTGCACAGTAGGAAGACAGGAGTGATCAATGGTGCAGGCCTCACAGCTCCATGCCCACAGTACGGTTCCATTTTCTTAAAGCAAAACAACGTGAACAAACCACAACCGCAAGGCAACCCTCGATCCAAAGTGACAACACGTGCTCCATAAGTGGGGGATCCAAACCAGCAGCAAAATTCTGAAGAGGGGGACGGGAGTAGATCAGGGACTGGGGGACCGCGCGCCCGCGGCCAAGGGAGGGGCGCCATCTAGGGAGACGGAGCCGGCGAGGCCGCCGGTAGCAGCGGCGGCTCACAAATACCCCCGCGGTAGGCGTTCCAGGGGCCCCAGAGTTTCATCCACGCCCCAGGCTTACCCCTCGCCACATACACACTGGCATTTATGTATGACTCACATCTGATATGATTTTGATGTTTCAGGTGCGTACATTTACACACTTATTTTCAATATTTCATGCGTTTATGCAATGTTTAATATCTATTGAGTATGTTTATTAGAATCTTGTAGTACATTTACCTAGAGAGCAACCTGGAATCTCATATGTGTCAATTGTGCTGGACTCTTCCACTGACTCTGATTCCAACACTGTTTCCACAAGCTCTACAAGTGCAGTGGTGGGGAACTGTGGCAGGACCTCCTTCAGTTGCTCTGGCCTCAGTTAGCCGTGTTGCTACCATTTACATTTTCCTGGATTGGACGTCATACCATCTTTTCCGAATCTCCTCAATGGACCTCTGTGCGACTCCCACAGCATTTATTTTCTGCTGCTTTGCCTTCCATAATTTATTTTGTGAATATGGCACTACAAGGGATATTTTTCATCATGGTCAGACACACACTAATCAATCAGTATCTCCTGTTCCTTTCCTGAAATTTTAAATTTCTTTTCTGGCCCCAGCCTCCTTTCATGTGTCCTTTCAAGACATATTCATGAAACTTAGAGGTGGTTGGAAAGCCCTCAGGGAGAATGAGAATGGATTATCACACTCACTTCCACAACACTCTTCTCCAGTGTTTTATGGTGAACTACTTCCTGAATGTGATGTCATCAAAGTAGGGCCTATGTATAATTAGCTATATGTAAACAGATTCTCTATTTAGAAAATCACTATTTCTGATTCCCTAAATAATGAACTGAATGAATGCTGAATTGCTAATGCAACCCTGAGTAATTTCTTACATTGAAAATAGCAATTACCTATTTGCTAGTCGCAAACAATTGCAATTGATTAAACGCTATACTGATATTTCATACATATGACCCTATGTTCATTGCAGCATTCTTATGTGGGTTTAAGGAGATGATTAATCCTGGCTATGTCAGAAAGTTTACAAATGATTTTATATATTTTGGACATTATGGGGCAGATTTACAAGCCCCTTGCGCCACCTTTGCGTCACTTTTCCCATGTTAAAAGTAACGCAAAAGTGGCGCAAGGGGCTTGTAAATCTGCCCCTCTGTGTGTTAGATTTGGCATCTTCTGGCGGGATTTCCCTGAGTTTTTGCTTTCTGACCTCCCGGTTTTGACTCTGTTTGTGCTGGCTTAGGGTTTCACCTCACTTTTCTCACGGCTGATCAGTGGTAAAGTGCAAGTTCTCCTGTGGTACAATGGGTTATGGATTGGTGTTTCCATGATTGGCTTATTTGATTTATGTGTCAGTCCCTAGTAAAGTCCACTGCGTGTGCCAGGGCCTATAGATCAAATGCTGTTGGTGGGCTGCAGCACTGGATTGTGCCACCCACCCAAACAGCCCGTAAATGTGACTCTGGCCTACCATTGCAGAGCCTGTGCGCAGTCTGGTACTGCCATGTCGACTTGGCAAGTGCACCCACTTGCCAGGCCCTAGCCTTCCCTTTTCTTACATGTCAGCCACCACTAAGGTAGGTACAAGGTACCCCTGTGGGCTGGGTGCAGTGTATGTGAAAGGTAGGACATGCCCTGGTGTGTGTAGCATGTCAAGATAGTGAATTACTGCCAATTTAGTTTTTCACTATTGCAAGGCTCCCTGTTCCCCATAGGACAGAATGGGAAGTTTGTTTATAACATCTTATAAACATAACTGCCCCTGGGAACTAGGTAGGAAAATAAAGTTTAGTATACCTGAACTCAGAATCTAAAGATGTATCTTTTAGTGATGGTGATTTTTACATTCTGTGTTTGAAAATACCACTCATAGAAAGTAGGTATTTTCTTGCTCAGTCATCCTGTGTGCCTCTGCTGGAATGTGGATTGCCTGTCTGGGTTTTTGATGACAGAAGGCTGGGGAGCAAGAGTGTCTCCAGATAGTCTAGGTGGGTCAGGAAAGGGCTGAATAGACCTGGGCTTCAATTGGGGAAAAGGGAGGAGATTTCCTCGCATCTCAAAGGGCCTGGTCTGCCTCTGACAATGCCGTCTGCACCTCCTGCCAGGAAGTCACACCAGAGAAGGCAGAACTGGTTCTGGCTGGGCACAGACACTCTCTGCCTAAGAGATCAAAGGATTTTGGGATATAAATCTTGGGGTCCAGACCCCTGAACTTTAGAACTTCTTTGGATCAAGAAGACTGCCAAGAAGAAGAGCTGGAGAAGCTGTGAGGAGGAACAACCACTTTGCTGTGTGCTTTGCTGTGTTGGCCTGCAGTGGCTGCTTCTGTCTTGGGCAGTGAAAGGACTGGACTGAACTTTCTGCAATCTACTTTTGGGAGTTTCTCCAAGGGCTTGAGGCAGAGCTTGTCCCCAGTCTCAGGAAAAGCAAAGACTTCAAGATCTTCTGCCCTCAGCACTGGGGACTGTGTGTTTTGTGCTGCAACAGAGGAAAAAGCAACCCGAAGCCATCTACGATGCCCTGAAGGCACCGCAGAGGGCACTGCCACAATGCTGCACTGCGACCCTGGTCTCACCGACGATGCCTGCTGATGCCGCCACCGAGCCGCTGCTCGCACCGTGACCTTTGGGCACCACACTCCGCACCGCCTCACTTTACGACCACGCCTTGGTGTCCCCGACGATCCCGCTCCACGTCTAAATCTATGCCGCTGCTTGCACTATGGTTCGAGGGCACTGCTCGTAAAGTTACACGACACACCACCCTCATCCCGCACCGCAGCCTTGGCCTACCGGCATCATCAACTCCAGTTCATCAGCCGACGACAGCGCTTCAGCAATGACGACGCCACTGCTTGCACCACAACCTGCCAGCACGGCGACGAGCACCGCATTCACTTAGCATCGTGACCCTGGTCACACCGACGATGCCATCAGATGCCGCCACCAAGCCGCTGCTTGCACCGCGACCTGAGGGCACCGCATGCCACACCACTGCACTTTGCACTGCAGCACTCAGTGCCTGCTGGCGCCAGCGCTTCTGACTTCTTCAGAGAGGAGTTCGATCTGCAACGCCATGCTTTCGAAAGCTCAATGAGCTCAATGAGAGGTCATCGACGTCCTGCATTTCAAAAGGTACTGTTTGCGGGTCTTCCTGACAACACAGCGGGCCTGCAGCGCTGCGGTCAGCCAGAATTGTTTGGATTTGTTTGTTTACAATGCCGCGATAGCCCCAGACGGAGCTATCGACATCAAGGAACTGTTTTTCAAGCATATTTTGAGAACTAAAGATTTTTAAGTACTGTATTGTGGAGTTTTATCGCTTTTGGTCTTGTCTTAAGTATATAAAAATATTGGATATTTTTCTAAACTGGTGTGGTGTCATTTTGTAGTGCTTACGCTGTATTACTGTTGGTTATGTGCAAATGCTTTACACACTGCCTATAAGATAAGCCTGACTACTCGTGCCAAGCTACCAAGGGGGTGGGCAGGGTTTATTTTAGGAATGTAACTCCTGTATCCTGACTAGAGTGGTGGTTTCAACTTCGGCACATGCACTATCCAACCAGAAATCCCATTTCTAACAATGTACATCACACATCTTAGTATAATTGTAAGAGCTTTTTGTTTGTAATAGTTGCTTTCTATACTCCAACTTACCATGTTTAAAATTGGCTTTACTTGATTCATCATAGTTTCAGAGCCACTGATGTTTTTAACTTCTTAATTGTAGCTTGGACTTTGCTAGTTCACGAGTGAACCAGGGGGCAGGAGAAACCCTTTTCATTACACAGCTTCAGACTTTAGGTGTATGCATATTACTAGCTTGAGCTGCACACAGCATCAAGTATTTTGCTGGCTTGCCTGTGACAGTGTGGCTTAGTATCATCACTTAAGTTTGAGAGAAAGCTTTCCTTATATACCCAGTGACATTTGAGAAGGGTTCTAATTTCATGGTGGTTATTTACAGATCAAATCCTACATGGCTAGGTTGAATTAAATAAAAAAATGGTCTGAACATATATGGTGAAGTACCAGTGTTGGCAAAAGCACAATTAAGTGTCCAAATCAGATCAAGTATATTTCCGTAACAGTAAGCAGGACTTTTAATATTAGTTGTAGGGAATGAATTAACTCCATAAACTCACAGTCTTTAGGGCCGGCACTTGGGTCATTGGCCCAGCAATTGAAATCACAAATGATGATTAATTTTGAATGACTAATCATTAATGAACAGAATACCTAATAAAACTGAATAGGAAAGTAATTTATTTAATGTGGAGGGTGGTAGATGAGGAGTATGTTTTGTGAGGTATTGGCTAGCTCCAAATTAAAAAAAAACATGTCTGTATCAGCAATATAATCAATTTAAAAGCTTAGTCATGCAGAGAGGGTATTTTATAATGGTAGAAACTCCCCCTTGTGCTTTATCTACTACTCTACTTACGTTGAGCATATAATTATATCTAGTATGGCAGTAGGTAGATTCATCCATCAGCCACAATTCTGTAAGTAGGTACATATAGGGTTGACTTCAGAAAAATAAATCATACATTTTCATCATTATGTTTCACTAGCGATCTTGTATTAGATAAGCCACTTTAAGAGAAT
The DNA here is from genome assembly GCF_964204655.1 of Triturus cristatus. Lineage (NCBI taxonomy): Eukaryota > Metazoa > Chordata > Amphibia > Caudata > Salamandridae > Triturus > Triturus cristatus. The sequence continues at coordinate 466,182,568 of NC_140584.1, read as the reverse complement.
TCTGAAGTTTTCCGAAACTTATATCGGTTTCGGGAATTTTCTTCCCCCCAATTGTTGGTTGAAAATGCCAAAATTAAAGAGAGTTATTAAAATCTCAGGAGATAAATTGTAGCTTACCTCTCCCCGCAGCTTACCTTACTGTTCACTGCTTGAAGTTGTACTGTGGACTGTTTTCTTCAACTGGCATATTGACTGGCTCCTGGTTCTGGCTAGGCACTGATGGACGAAGATAGGCTTATGTTTGGATTGCCCGCTACATAATTCTACAGCCAGCTCATTTATATAAGCTCCCTAAAAAAAATTATACAAGCCCCCTGAAACATCTAAAGTGCTGACTGTCCAAAATGGCGCTCCAAAATGGCATTCCAAATGCTGTTTCCCACTGCAAGCAGATTGGGTGAGTAGTAGTGCTTTACCATTAACTACCCAGAGCAAACCAGTGATAGTTGATAATAATCTCAAAGCATCCCCAAAGAAGAATTATAAGCCAACCCAGCAAGTTTATATCCAAAGCGTAAATGACATTAAAAATTTGAATTTGAAAGCTCAAAGATCAAAAAGACAAAAGGTATGCATCTGCCACTGACAACACATCTTCTTCCAGGCCCCATGGACAACCCTACATTCTTGGTAAAATACACTGCGCACGTTCTGGAGATCCACACCCTATAAACATCCTTGTTCCATAGAATTTGTCATTAAAACCAGTGCTTTATTATGTTTAAGAATGAGAGCTGGTGCCCAAAGCGCTTCTCAGAAACCCTCAGCTGGTGCAATTAAGAGTGCTAGATACAAAGGCTGTGAGAATGCTCCAGGCCATTTCTCCAATTTAACTCTGGTCAATAGTCCTTTGTAGTAGCCTAAGAGGAAGAGGCGTTAAGAAAAATTGAAATCTCAAAGTACAGAGTGATCATTATTTCAAACTCAAAGACAGACTAATATAAATCAATCTTAAGAACATAGTATAAAAGTATAAAATAATCAAAGGGAGACCAAAGCGTCATACAATGTTGGTCCTCAACAGCAAACGGCATATGAGGATCTCAGTAGTGGTGATAAAAAGCATAAGGAGTAGAATTTGATGATTCGTTGAATGGTTTCGATCCTTCTTCCCATACATTGAAAATATTTGCAGCATCTACTAAACCCTACACTGACCTAAGGATAGGGGAAAACCTATTAAATCGAGGTAGTGAGAAAGGTGTCAGCATCAGAACCTCTGTAGAAGTTCCAAAGTGAAGAGTCATGTATAGCATAAAGCAACACACTCAGAGATGTTAAGAGAGGTCTGTATCTCTCCAAATCTAAAGGGAATCTGAATAAACCGAAG